>NC_134137.1:105754621-106057651 GCF_033958435.1 Carettochelys insculpta | reverse complement strand
TCCTCTCCCATGCTCAGTGTGAAGGATTTTGTAACAAGGGACCACTCATTGGGAAGGAACCCAGAATATGGACAGCCAGGCAGCCATATGACAGAAGAGAACCCATTTTTCTCAGGTTTATTCCCCAGAAGTCATTTACCCTCCATTTATGCCTCTAGAGCACACAAAAAAGAGTATGGAGAGTCTCAATAAACATAGCAAAAATTAACAGGAAGATGTACCAAATCATATTCTTCTACATATGTTCTTCTACACAGCCCAAAAGAGCAACTTGCTCAGTTACCATAGAAAATTTAATGAGCAGATGAAACACTGATCCATTATTAATTAAAAACTGCACTGGGTTAAATGAACAAATAAAAATGCCAAATGAAATAGAAGCATATTTATAGGTCTCTTCATTTTTAGCTACTTCTTTCCAGGGCAAAGGTATGTCTATGTTCAACGTGAAATGCACAGCTGTCACTATGAAATACGTACATTATGCAAGTACTCACATAATTTCCTACATTACATATTATATAGCAATGGTTTTTATGTCCTTCTTTAAAGGAAAGCTAAACACTTTCACATCAAGTTATTTCCACTTCCCAGTTCCAATGGCATAATTTGAAATATATGGTCATAAATGATGGTTTTATCAAATGCAGATGTTTATTCTGGAGACTTTTAAAATATATCTTTTTAATTTTCCATGTGCAAGGAGTAATACAGGTAAAACATTTTGAAAAACATTTTGGATAACCATTTAAATCTTCACTTTGTATAATGTCATTCAGATATATATAAATATCAAGAAAATGTACAACTGAGAAGCAGTTTTAGGTCTTATCTTCAGAATCATGAATTTAAAATTTTACTTATCTAAAACTAATTTAAGACGTAAACTACATCACAAGTATATTTTTCAAACTAAGGAATAAGGATGAAAATATTCATGACTTTGCAGGTTCTATAACTGCCCCTGCTAAAACAGATTAAGGTAATAATTCTCAAATCTTCCAAACAAACAGTTGCATATTAAATTTAATATGGTTAAGCAATTACTGGATCAATGACTCATCTTATAGTAAATATAAATTCATCTTATTAAAGCCTACCTCAGTATTAAAATGTATATCACACATTACAAACAACCATAATTTTATGTACAAGTTAGTTCCTGAAAAACTGAAACACGGAATACATTTATTCTCTAGTTAATCATAATGGCTGTGTCTACACATCACCTCTTCCAGAAGCAGCATGGTAGTTTTGAAGAAGAAGGGGCTTCTGGAAAGAACGTTTCCTTCTGGAAGATCCCTGAGGACTGCACATCTGCAAGTGTATTTTGGACTCCAGAAGAGCTTGTTCTAGACTCCAAACCATGTGCCCATATGCTAATGAGGCTTGGGAAATTTACATCCACACCTCATTAGCATCTTCTGGGCACCTCATTACCATGCTGCTTCCAGATGAAGTGGCACGTGTAGACACAGCCAAGGTGTATTCTCTATAATGATGCAGAGAGAAACCTTGACAGCAGTGCATAAACTTCTATCAGACAAAATGTGAGCTTTGTATGCATTTTTATGTACTGGTGGGAGAGCACGGGACCAGTATTACACTAGTAATATTTTGCACTGACCACAGCAAATTATGTAAATATCCTGTTCTCAAGTAAGCAAAGTTGAGAATCCATAGGCTACTGTAGTAATTGGCTTGAACGTTATAACTTATGTAAAGATGCCAATGTTTTCATCACCATGCTGTGTAACCCTTTGATACCGTTTCCATAAAGGAGAAGGAAAGGGGACTCTACTATGAACCAATTTGCACTTCCCTTGCTTCTTTTTCTTTGAGGACAATCAAAACAATTGTGTCAGATACGATCATAGCTTTCTGGATTCTAATAATATAAAAACACAAAAGATGGAATGTAGAAAATTCATCATCCTCATCATCATCAATAACCATGGGTTCAGTGCCTGTTGGTGTCTGATGGCTCTCTCACTATTTCCTTCCATCTTTCCCTACCCAGTACAGAGTGGCTTAGTTTACTGTAGACTAGCTCTGCACCGATCTATTACAACATCTATCCATTCTCTGTGGGGTCTGCCTCTCCTATTTGAACCATCCATTATGCCAAATACGAGGGCCTTCATTTTTCATTCGTTGTTCATTCTGCAAATATGTCCAAATAGTTGTAGCTTCCATTTTATAACCTTCTGCAGCAGGTTCTCTTTCAGCTGTATCTTCCTATATAATTCCTCATTGGTGACCTTCTGCATCCATCCTATTCTCAGAATCTTTTTATAACAACTCCTTTCAAACGCCAATGTTCTTCTTTGCGAATCTTTCGTAATCACCCATGTCTCACATCTGTACAACATGCGGCCGAATACACACGTTTTCAAGACACTCAGCTTCGTTCTTAAGCTAATTGCTTTGCTTTTCCAGATCTTATCCATCACTTTCAAACTTGCTCTTGCTTTCACTATTCTAGTCGCTATTTCCTTCTAACAGTCTAGATCATACGTTATGTTGCTTCCCAGATATGTGAACTTCTCTACATTTTCTAGTTCAATACCATCCACACTGATCTTCCTTCCCATTTCCTTATCTCCAAATACCATTGTTTTTGTTTTATTGGTGTTCATAATCAGTCTGTACCACTTCCCTTCTTCGTTTAACACCCGCACCGTTTTCGCTAGCTTCTCTTGAACCTCCTCAATGATAACTATATCATCTGCAAACCTCAAGTTGTTAATTCTTTTCCCGTGCACAGATATCACTTCTACCTCTTCCTTGATCTTGTCCATTGCCCTCTCCAGATGTGCAATGAAGATACTTGGCGATACTGGATCTCCTTGTCACATACCTCTACTGGTTTTAAACCAACTTCCCAACTCCACGCATGTTCTCACCACTGCCTCCGCATTATCATTGATACCTTTCAACAATCATATTAGTTTGCTATCCACTCCGTATGACTCCAACACTGCCCAAGTCACTTTCTGATCTATACTGTCAAATGTCTTTTGAAAATCGATGAAGCAAGTGTGTACGTTTTTGTTCTTTCGTCGAGCTTTCTCCGCTATCAGTCTTAGTGCCAATATCTGCTGTATGGTACTTCTATCTTTTCTGAACCCTGCTTGCTTGTCTGCTATATGTTCTTCTTTCTGTGATCTTAATCTCTCAGTCAGTATCATCAGCAGCACCGTACCTAGATGACTCGTTAGGGCAATTGTTCTGTAGTTCTTGCACTCCAATGTACTTCCTTTCTTGGGTATTGTCACTAGCACAGATCTTGTCCATTCCTTAGGTGCCTTCCCTTCTTTCCATGCTATATTACATAGTTGGTGTACTTCCTGAATCATGCTTTCTCCGCCATATTTGATCATCTCTCCCGTGATCTTATCATTTCCAGGGCTCCTGTTGTTCTTTAGCCGTTTCACTGCTTTTTCTACTTCCTCCTTCAAAATATTGGTCTCGCTCTCAATGCTCGGTGGAGATATCTCTTTCAATTCTTCAATCAGTCTCTCTGAGACACTTGGGTCCAATTGTGCTTTGCATAGATCAGTGCAATATCTCGTCCATCGCTGCACAATGTTCTCCCTGTTCATGAGCACTTCTTTGTTCTCATCTTTGATCGCCATCTGCTTCGGTTGCCATTTCCTATTAATATTCCTAATTGTTTTATACACCTCCCTGATCTTACATTTGCCATAATACCTCTCGATATCTTCACATTGCTCATCTAACCAATTCTCCTTATTCTTACTGGCTGCTTTCCTTATCTCATGCATTTCATCCTCTATTGCTGTTCTGCCTTCTCAGAAACATCTCTTCTGATCTTCAACACTCTTTTCTCTTGAACCAACTTCAGTGTCTTCTGGGTAATCCACTTCTTATTGATCTTTTCTTCTTCTGGAACAGTCTGCTCAATTGTCTCTTCTATAGCAATGCCTATCCCTGAAACTCTCTTATCTAGGTCCTTCTTTGCGGTGATATTCTTAATCTTCTCTTTGAGCGCTGTTCTGTATGCATTCCCTGTTTCTTCCTCAAATAGCCTTGCCACACCTCTTCTTTTCTTAAACTGTGTCTTGTATCTTCTTTTGAGTTTTATCTTGATGTTTGCAATCACTAGACTGTGGTCTGAGTCTATATCCACTCCTTGGAAAGTTCGGCACTGCTGTACTGATGTTAACCATGTTCTTATCAAAATCATATCTGCCATGTTCTTGGACTTCCTGTCATTCGATCGCCATGCCCACTTCCTACAGTCCTTTTGTTGGAATCTCGCGTTGCAAATCACCATCTCATGCTCTGTGGCAAACTCTAACAGTTTCTCACCTTGTTTGTTTCTTTCTCCATATCTAAACCTTCCCATGACTCTCTCCCAATCTTCGTTATCTGTTCCAACCTTCGCATTCCAATTTCCTCCAATGATCAACACATCTTTCTTCGGTATCTCCTCCACTGTCTTTGTCAAGTCTTTATAAAATAGCTCAATCTCTTTCTCTGTACTGTCCAACGTTGGTGCATACACCTGAATGACTGAGATGTTGAACGGTTTTGCTTCAAATCACACAACCATCATTCTTGCACTCACCGGTTTGTATCCTAATAATGCTCTTCTAGCTGTTTTGCTAAGAAGGAATCCAACTCCTGCTTCATGCTTCTTTTCGTTTCCTGACCAAATGACTTCACAACTGCATATCTCTCCTGATCCCGTCCAACGCATCTCTGCCAGTCCAAGTATATCACATCGATATCTCTCCATTTCCCTACGAAGCAGCTCTAATTTTCCAGTTGCCCACAGCGTTCGGACGTTCCATGTTCCAATGGCTAGTATATGTGTTAGGAGTAATTTTCTTTCGGTAGCCAACTTATCGACCCAACCCCGATCACTCAAGTGGTATCATGGACCTTGTTTATCCGGGCAGCATCCGAGCTGGCATCTTTTAACATTTGGTTGCACTGGCATCAGATTTCATTCGTATTGTTGTTTGACAGTCAGCGCATTGACACACATCTGACCAACCCTCCTCCAGGTTTGGGACTCGCATGGAGCTCTCAGTGGCTTCATGGCGGAGGTAACATGGAAAATTGTCTATAATAATTTAGAAAAGGCAGACATGTTTAATAAAAATGTATGCTGTATATTTGGGAAAAACACGATGTAGTCATGAAGAAACAGTTTCTATCCCACATGTAATTCAGGGAGATGTTAAAAAAAACAGCTATTAAAATTAGATATTTTTAAGTCAACAGGTCCAGATAAATTACATCAGAGAATTTTAAAAGAGCTGTCTGAGGAGCTTGGGGGATTATTAATATTGATTTTTAATAACTCCTAGATTTTGTAAGCATCTCAAAAGACTGAAAGAAAGCTGATGTTGTACTAGTATTTAAAAAGAGAAATTTAGGGTGACTTGGGTAATCATAAGTTTGTCAGCCTGACATTGATATATTGGAATGGTTGATATTGGCCTTAATTAATACAGAACTAAAGGAGCTTTAATAGAATTTATGTCAATCAGTACAGGGTTATGGGCAATAAATCAAACTAACTTAATATTGTCTTTTTGATGAGGTTACAAGTTTGAATATAAAGGTAATACCGTAAAAGCTTTGTTATCTGGCATGCTAGAGGAATGGGAACAGCCAGTAAGTCAAAGATTCTGGTTATCTAAGAGTTCAGACTAAGGCAAGGAGATGGGATGTAGGAGGGAGTACAGGCTCTGGGTTGGGGGTACAGGCTCAGCAGTGGAGCCAGAAATGAGAGGTCCAAGATACAGAAGGGGATCCAGGCTGGGGCAAGGGATTAGGTGTGAGAGCATCACCTGGGAGTGCAGGCTCTGGGGTGGGACCTGGGATGACAGGTTTGGGGTGCAGAAGGGGATTCCAGATTCAGCCCCAGGGGTTCAGAGTATGGGAGGAGGTGCAGGGTTTGGGCTTGAGGTGGGTGTGTAGGTGTTCGAATGAGATTTGGAACATGGGTGGGGCTGCAGGGTGGGGGAATCTGAGAGGGAATTTGGGTGTGGTGGGAGCCTCAGGGCTGGGGGTTAGGGTGAGGTAGTACTTTTGGGGTGCCAGATCTTTGCAGTACTCACCTCTGGCAGCTCCCCAGAAGGGGCAACATGTCCCTATGGCTCCTGGGTGGAGGCACAGCTAAGCAGCTCTATGTGCTCCCTGCAGGTGCTACCCCTGGAACTCACATTGGCCATGAACAGTGGCCAATGGGAGCTGCAGAGCCAGCAGGTGGGGGTGGGTGGAGGGCAGCAGTGCAAAGAAATCCTGTGACTACTCCTTCTCCTAGGAGCAGCAGGGACATGTTGCTGCTTCCAGGAAGCCA
This sequence comes from Carettochelys insculpta, assembly GCF_033958435.1. Classification (NCBI taxonomy): domain Eukaryota; kingdom Metazoa; phylum Chordata; order Testudines; family Carettochelyidae; genus Carettochelys; species Carettochelys insculpta. The sequence goes on along the minus strand of NC_134137.1, from coordinate 106,051,311 downwards.
CATGGAGCTAGGTAGGGAGCCTGCTGCCATCCCCACACCAATGGGGCCATAAACCAGACTTTCATGGAAGACCAGACATGCTGGTTTATAGAGTTGTCCAGTTGGTACAGGGCTGGAGAACATCAAATATTCCATTCTCTCAGCTTGATTGTACCTTTCACATCTACAAATAGTGACCATACTGCACTTGTGCCATCCGCATAGAATTAGTGAGCCTGCTCCCTCCAGGCCAGGGGAAAAGCCAGAGTTCCCCTGTAATGGCTGTTCCTGCCTTGAGGAGGATGGACATTAGCACTAACCACAAGCAGCATGTCTCTTCTCTGCTCTGAATGACATCCATCCATTGCTGTCACTCAGGCAGCCATCTGATTGAATGCAGAGGGAAGAAGGGAGAGGAGTGGATTGAGAAAAGGAATCTGAGGAGACTAGGACTAGAGACACAGGAGGAGAAACTGGGACTTCTTAGCCAAGAAGACTGGGAACGGAACCCACAGCTGGGGGGCTGAGATTGGGAGCTGGTGAGAGAAATGGATGAAAGGGAACTGTGAGAGGATAGCCTGGTGGCATAACACTGATATCAGATGGGAGGTCAAGAGGAGGACTTTCTGAACAAGGATACTGAGGCTAAATAGAAAGTATGGGAGGAGTGGGGAAGAAGAAAGGAGAACTAGATTTAACAAGGAGCTAGAGTGAGTGGGCAAACAGATCAAGACAAGCAATCACAGATGAAGGAGACTTGTAATGGGGTTGGCCTCATTCTTTGCAAGCGTCCCTGTCTGTGGGGTGTGGGTGTCTGTGATTCCCCCAAAGTTCAACAAAGTCTTTTGTCTACTTAGCCTTCAGCTATGTCACAGTCTATATGGAACAACCAGTCTTCTTAGCCTGAGCCCCCCTGGCCGAACCACACTCTGTGGAGATACAAACCCTTTCCAAGGTAAACTTCACAGGACCCTTCTTGGTGCCCTTTCTATAATGTCTCTCCATAGAGTCCTTGCCCTTCTCTGGGCTCTACTTGCAGTCTATCAGCACCTAATGCAGTCTGTAGTGCTGGCTAGTTCTCCACACAGAGCTCTCCAAGATAGGTCCTCTCTCGATGACGTCTCTAGCCTCACTGGGATGGCTCTGGTGCTGCAGATCCTTTTATAGAGCTTCCTGGCTGCTTCTTCTGGCCACCACTCTAGCCTCCTTCGGAGGACTCCTCTACGGTTTTTGGGATAGGGCAAGGCCATAAATCTCAACAGGGACCTTTTGGGGCTTAGTCTATCCCATCACAAGACTGTAAAAAGGCGTGAGGGAGCAGCCAGTGGTAAGAATGAAATCAGATGTGGAGCCCAGAGACTGAGACTGGGACTGGACACAGGAGAGGAGAGATTAGGAGTAGAAGGTGAGATTGAGGCTTGGACTGTGAGCCTAAATAAGGAGATTAGCCAGCAAGGAGACTGGGACAAAGAACAAGCAGTGGGGAAGAGACAGGACTGGAAAATGAACAGGTTGGACAGGGTGGGAAGAAGTGATAAGCTTGCGGGGATGGACAGAGCACAGTCCCGGATGGAATCCTAAGCTTCATCAGTCTTCTGCTGTCAGCAAACAGCCGTGAAACCAACTGGCAAAGCATGAATCTCATCCCCCTCCAGAGCTGGTCCCACATATTAGAAGATGGCATCTTATTACTGGTGCTGTCAACTACTCAGGCAGCTCAAGGAAAAAAATGTCTGCACAATTCATCTAAAGGCTCCATACTGTTAATGAACCATGTGTGTGTTGATAAGAAACCACGTGATAGGATCTGGGGTTTTATTCAGTTTATTGTTAAACAGCCCAGGAAATTATACACATGGTAAAATGCGATAAAAGAACATTATTAAGGTTGCAAAGTCAAGCATTCAGAAGTTAGGAAATGCCATAATATAGGTTTCCTGTGCAACCTTAATTCAGTCCTAACACAGAGGTATTTAGATAGCTTAAATGAAAATAATCAGCACTCCCTTTAAAATTTGTAATACTCATCAGATTAGGAGTGTCAAGTGGCCACTTCACCTTGAATGATGCCTTGAAATATATATTAACTACTTATGCTAAAAAATCTATTCCACTTTATATTTAGCTGGGACATTAAGTATTTTACACAGACTTGAAAAGGAGCACTCTCTCTTTCACTCTCCCTTACTAAAATACATTGATCCAATGAAGATATGATCTCATCCACCTTGTCTCTAGTATCTTGGGAACAAAACAACTACAGCATAGCATACAACTCTAGTTTTGTTCATCATATTCTGTATCTTAGTGTTTACATCAGCAACAAAAAAATTACATACTATAAACCAGTATTATAAGGTCACAGAAAAAATCCCAGTCAGAAATGCGTTTTGAGAGGAAAGTTTTTGGTTTTAAAACTGCAGCTAGCATAACCACACAATCAAAGAAACTTTCACCATCCAAAAGAATTATAACTAGACTCCAAGTCAAAGTTGACAAATTTCTCCAGGTTCTCATGATGAAAACGGAAAATATGAGCTGTCATGTTTTAATGTATTAAGAATAGAAGAGTGCACAGAAGCATTGATTGTTAAAATATTCTTAATCTTACAAGGATTTTCTGGTAACTAAAGTAATTGTTAATTTATAAATAGGTCCTAAAATGTTAATACAGTAATTCATGAAATGAAGAAAGCAACATGTCATCTCATTTATCCATATAACTCTTGAAATACTACAAAGAGACCTATAAATAAATTATAGTTAAATAACAGCATCTGTCAATCTGAGTTAAGCCCCTGAACACACAAAAAAAATCACACAGTAAGCTGCTTCATAGAGTAATTTGCCCTATACAGAACACCAAATTCAAGCTTTTGTCCTTATTTTGAAAGCTTTGTTCCACTTTTGCCTCTTTTTACAATTCTCTTCCCTTTCCCCGATTCCATTAGCTTTACCGGTGATGTAAGTTTTGAGGTTTTTTTCTCTTCCTCTATAGTTCCATACTGTTTTCAATACTGATCCATATACGTATGATGAAGTCCAAATCCATCCTTAGCTATAAAAATTGAAAGCTGATTCATCATCAAAAATCTCCTTCAAATTCCTTGTTATATATAATAAATGTTTGGGATAGCTGCAATTCTCACAAGTAAAGCCAATAACACATATCATCCCAAAAATACCAGTGAAAACCTTTATTACACTATCATAGAGTCTGCTTATGCCACAGATATGTTGTAGACTACTTTTGCATCCTTTCAGCTGCAAATCTATCTTATTTACCTTGGGTCCAATTGTACATTGCTTAGGCTCAGCCAAAAGAATTTATAAACATTTTAAGTTCCACTGTAAAAGTCTTTAAAAGTCATGTTTCCACAAATGGAAAGCTGGGATTCTTCCATATCTGGTGAGTCAAGGTTCACATATTTAGTCTAGGAAGATCATGTGATTACAGAATTTAAACTATTTACTGATGGAAGACCAAATATTAGCTGCCTTAGGCCTTGGATCAGTGTAATGGGGTGGTGTGGAGGCATATGATGAAACAGTTCTTTAGCTTATTGCTTTAAAAAATTTTCTCGGACTGTGGGGCTGGCATCCAGATGGTTCTGTGGTATCTGAATGTCTGTAGGATCTCTCTGTGGTGGGTGTGCTGCTCATGTGTCTCATTTCCTTCAGATGACTTGTTCCTTTTGCATAGTCATCTTGTACGACATAGGTGCCACTGAACCACCCAAGACTCCTTTAGTCCAGGCCTGTTGGTGTCTCTCTACTGACTGGATCCTCACAGGAGTGCCTGTTTTGCAAGGCCCATATGACCTTGACAGACCTGCTGTAGTTCAGAACCTAGTTTCCTTGATTGTTGTTCATCTCCTCTCCATGGTTCCTCCACCTTCTAGCCACAACAGGTTACCTCTGTGCTAGCAGAGACTAAATCCTTCATCCCATCTGTGACTGTTTTGGCACCCTTGTGACAGGGTAATTCCTGTATGCCAAAAATGCTGACAAGGCATCTCTACCTGAATAAACAATTTTGTGTAAGTCTCCTAGCTGTTTTCACAGCTGATTCCACCTCATCATTACACTCTGAATATGATGGAGAGAAATGGTGGTCAAACTCTCATTTGCAGACAAATCCCCTGAACTATTCTAAGGCAAAGTGGGGCATGTTGTCACTAAATCTAGTGCCCAGAATGCCCAATCTTGCAAAGCGGAACTTCAATTTGCCAATCACTGATATCTTTCTGTATCAGGCAGGGCACTGACCTCCACAAATCTGAATAGTGCACTGTTTTCAAGTTCTGTTTTTTACTGAAGGTGAACAAGTCTTCTATCTTATGGGTGGGTGTTTTTCAGTGTAGAAAATCTTGTTGTTTTCTGTCATGGTCTCATTTAGCTTCTGTATTATTCCTCCCTTCATGCACAGTGAAGATACCATCTGAAACTATTTTCACACAAGGAATTCCTTCCAGAATTTTATCTGACTCTTCTCTGAAAACCTCTGGTGTTGGACTAATGCCCACTGGCAGTCATCTGTAGCAACCAGATTGCTGGTACGTAACATTTAAAAAGTTGTAAAGCAGTTTTTAAAAACTGAGGGCTGTGGGCAAACTGACAGGTGAAGAGGAGAACATGTATTGGAGAGAGACATCTCTTAAGAGAGGGTTTATTAATAGAGATTCTCTATGTTATAGTAAGAAGAAGACTGAGGATGATAACATATGGGTAAGATCAGATGAGAAACCATCAAATGAAAAAGTGTCTAACAGATCAGGAAATGGCAGAAAAATAAATAGTGACAAACTAGAGTGCCTCATATTAAAAGAGGATATTGATATAATAGGCATCATAGAAACTTGGTGGAATGAGGAAAATCGGTGGAATACAGTCACATCAGGGTACAAAATATATTGGAAGGACAGAACAGGTCATGCTGTGAGGGGTGTGAATGGCACTATATGTGAAAGAAAATGTAGAATCAAATGAAGTAAGAATCATAAATGAACCAAAATGTTCTATAGAATTTCTATGGATAGTAATTGCATGCGCTAATAAGAGAATATAGCAGTATAGATATGTTATCAACCAACTGACCAGGATTGTGATAGTGACTATGAAATGCAAAGGGAGATCAGAGATGCTATCAAGATTAAAAAAAATCACTAATAATGGTGGGAGTGTGTTTCAACTATTCCCAGGTTGACTGGGTACATGTCACCTGAGGCTGGGATGCAGTGATAAAATTTTTGATACCATAAATGACTGCATCTTGGAGCAGCTGGTTCTGGAAACCACAAGGTGTTGTATTTCTTTTTAGTGACAGGTCCCAGAGGTGCGATACTGCGAAGGATGAAAGACAAAGATGAACATAGACAGCAGGGGGCCAACAGTTCTATAGTCTGAAGGCCCTGAGTTTATTATTCTCACAGCTTTTATAACCAAGTGAGAGCACATTATTATGAGAAAAGCAGTCAGCTACAATATAACTGGCTCAGCACTTCTATCTCTAAAAAAGCCACATCAATCCTCCCAGTCCTTGAACATGGACTCTCAAAAACACCTAATCAAAACAACACAGCTCCCGGCGGCTTGCCTACACGAGAGCAGGTATTCCGTCTAGATGCCAAGAGCCCAGCCAGGCCTGGGAAACATGTAGGAGGGAGAAGGCAAAACTCCTTCAACAAGGGGAGAGAATTCCTTATTTAGTCCTAAGTGGAGCACAGGATCTGACTGAAGAGGTAAATATAACTAGACCACCTGACCACAATGTAATAAAATTTGACAACCCTGTGGTGGGAAAAGCACCTCAGAAGCCCAACTCTGTGGCATTTAATTTCAGAATAGGGAATTACACAAAAACAAAGAGCTTATTTTAACAGAAATTAAAAGTTACAGTGGCAAAAGTGAAATCCCTGCAAGCTGCATGGAAATTTTTCGAAGACACCATAGTAGATGCCAGTCTTACTTGTATACCCAATATCCAGCTGAAATTACTCAGGATGTTTGTTAATATTGTTGCATGCCTGAAGGTTGGAACTATCCCTTGCAGCTTTCCTGTTCCAACAGCATGCTATGCTCTTGGACTAAAGGAAAGAGTCATGATGCCAACACTACTGTCTGATATGCCAACTGCCTTTTGTTCTACTCTGACCAAATCTTTCTGAGATGTTCCTTTGCACTTGCACACATTGCTAAAGTAGTTCAACTTACCAAATTATTTGCAATGTTGTCCTAGTGAGGGACATTTCTCCTTTACTTGCTTATGCTCTGTATCTCTGTGGGAATGAAGAGGATGTGTGCGCGCGCGCATATTTAAAAAGGTTAGTTTGCAAAAACTCTGAGTTTGTAGTTGTAACTATCATGGCCCCAAAGGGGTAAACTTTAAATTGTAGTACCAAAGAAAAACAAGCTGTGGAACCAGGTATGTTTAGATCCCATTTTTATATACACAAGAGTCAGGGCCGCAGTTGTATTGAAGTTTTAATTTTGTAATTTTCTAGGGGCAGGTCTACGCTACGCCAGAAGATCGACCTGTTTAGGATCTAGTAGGCATGTCTAGTAGAGACATGTGAAATTGACCTCCCAGGGATTGCAGCTGACCTCTGTAATCCTTGTGACATGTGAGGAGTAAGAGAGGTCGATGAAAGAAACTCTCCCATTGACCTTTCCCTGTACAGACAGCCAAAGTTAGCCGAGCACAGATACATTGATTTTAGCTACACAATTGCCATAGCTAGAATTGCGTATCTGCAGTTAATTTTTTTAGACTAGTGTATACATAGCCAAACTCAAGAAGGCCTTGCAATGTGACAATGTTTTCTTAACATTTTGAATGTATTTGCCTTAAAAATTAGAAAACAGTTGGTTCCATAATCCATAAATAGACATTCCTAGATCAAACAATGCCAACAAAATATACCAGCAAGGATTCCGGTGGAGGTCTACCACATGGAGGGCCAGTTCTGTCACTCATGACTCTCTTGGATGGTTTTGAAGCCTTTGGACTGATAGGCTGTGTCTACACTAGCAATGAATTTTGAAATTAATTTCAAAGTTAGGGCTTACTTTGAAATTAAGCACATAGTGTCTACACACATTATACGTTACTTTGAAATAGCAGTTGAAGTAAGGGGGCCCAACTTCAAAGTCCTTATTCCATTCCTGGGATGGGAATAGCATCCTATTTTGAAGTGTAACTTCAAAACAGGATGTGTGTAGATGTTCTGCATCCCGTTATTTCGAAGTAGCAGGTCTGCCATGATGGCAGCCCACAGGAGCCCGGAGATGCTCCGGCCAGCCCAGACTGGGCTTTAGGGTCACTGCTGGCCACATATAAAGACCTAGCTACCCAGCAACCCCAGGCAGAAAGCAACCTACAAGCAGGGGGAGCACAAGGTCCCTGCAGCATGCCCACTCTTCAATGACACCGTGGCGACAGCCACGTCAGCCATCTTGGAGCCCCATGCCCCAAATGCCCAGGAGCCCACCAGTGAGCCCAGCCATGGGTCCCAGCAGCCCAGCCAGCACCAGCAACAAAGGGGCCACTCCTGGATGAAGGAGGAAGTCAAGGAACTCTTCACATTGTGGGAGGAGGAGGAAGTCCTGCTACAAATTGGCGTGCGTTGTTGCAACGTGGATGCATTCAACCAGATGGCCATGGGCCTAAGTGGCCGGGGGCATCCCAGCAGGAGCGACAAGCACACTCACATAAAAGTGAAGATGCTCCAGCAGGCCACCCAGTGCCCCCATTATGAGGAGCTCCACCACCTCCTGTGGCTGAAGTAGGTGTGCTGGGGGGCAGTCTTGATTGAGGTAAGCCAGGCTGGGGCCAAGCATCCATGGGTGGGGCACCTGGGGCCAGTTCATGGCCATGTGTGTGGGATGGTTGGGCAGGGCCCATGACGTCTGGGTGTTTCAGAATGTACCTTCCCCTGTGGGAGCTCCCGGTAAGAGACATCACCATGCCCCCCACATTGTGGCTGATGCTGGGTATCCCCAGCACACATGGCTCATGAGGCCCTACACAGAACACATCGACCCATCCCAGGATATTTTTAACACATGCCTGAACCATGCCAGGAACACATGTGAGCAGGCATTCAGGCAGCTGAAAGGGTGAGTTAGACACCTCCTCATGAAGCTGGAGCTTAGCCTCTCGAAAGTGCCCACAGTGGTTGCAGCCTGCTGTACTCTCCACAACAGTGTGGAGAGAAAAGAGGAAGCTCGAAATAGCAGCCTGGCACTTTGAAAGGGAGCATCTACACACCAATGGCCCTATTTCAAAATAGGAGGCCAGGAAATGCTGAGGAGAGAGGTTGCATGGCTGGTAAATCCTTCCAGGGCCCTCAGCCAGACACTTCTTAAAAGGGCTCCTCCCAAAATAAACACTCTGCACAGCACCGCACATCCTTTGCACAGAGGAGAGCCACTGTGGAGATGCTTACTGATCCTCAGAAGCTCCCGGAGGGGGATTTCCTCCAGATCGTGGCAAGCCTGCTGGCAGGGCTGCTGGTGGCTGTCCTCCAGCAGCACCGCAGGGCCAGACGCACAGGCCTCCTCCTGCAGGTCCTCTACCAGGGCAGTGGCTGCACCACACCCCAGTGATCTGGCAACGCTGGGGCTTTCCCACCAGCATCAACTGGTAGGACCACCTCATGCTGGGGGACTAGGATGACAACTGGTGGTTGCACAACTTCTGGATGCCCAGGCAGACCTTTGAGGAGCTCTGCCACTGGCTCGCCCCAGCCCTCCAGCACTGGAACAGCAGGAAGAGGCTTGCACTCGCCCTGCACAAGAGGGTAGCAATTGCCCTCTGGAAGCTCGCCACCCCAGACAGCCACTGCTCCGTCAGACCTCCGTTTGGGGTGGTCCTTCAAAATTATGGCATAGTGCAGACACGGCCATAGAGATCATGTTTAGCTACCAGCATCAAGCGTGGTGCAGGGAGGGTGTCAATTTTTAATTCTGGTGTGTGATAAACTGAATTAATCATTTTTGTGGAGAACCTACCTGACACCTCCCAAGTTCCTGTGAACACCAAAGTACCTCTATCAGACAGACATCTTTCTGCACCATGATCTATGGATATGCCTTCTCAAAATGAAAAGATGCAAGGCATTCTTACTGGTAATAGCATAGGGACAGAAGGGCAAAAGAGAGGGACAAAAATTTCTTGACATATCTATGCCACACCATGAACATCACCAAATGTCTAGAACCAGCTCCAGATGTGATGAAACAAAGAAATTCGCTTCCTGAGAGCTGAAGAATCTCTTGAGGAAGAGTATCAGTCAAGAACTAATTAGGTTTCAGAGATATCAGTTGCAAATGCTTCCAACAAGGGAAGAGAACACGTGTGGAAGTTACCCTGCATGCTTGGATGAAGAGGTCAGGAAATCTTCAATTGTAAACCTGCTTGACTTTCATTTGAGGAAGAGGCACTCATTCGTCCACACTGCTGCACTATTGGCATCCACGGCACAGAAAAAATGCACAATCCTTTTTTCCAATCGGGAAATTCTCTGGTTTATTTTTATTCTTGTCTTACTGAAAAATAATTTACCCATCTTTACTTAAATTTTGCAAAAGAGATTAACTTCAGACAGAGAATAGGCAAGAGCTTCGAGAAATTATGAGCAAAATAACAGAGCTGTGTCAAAAGAAGGTGTGTGTAGACGTTCTGTGACCCCCTCTTTCGAAACAGCGGGGTCCGCCACGGTGTTGATCAGCTGTTAGGCAGAGATGTGCTGTCCAGCACCGGAGGGGCTCTATGGTCCATGCATGCAGCAGCCATTAAAGCTGCACACACCTGGAAACCCCACTGCAGGAAGCTGAGAGCGTGCAGGCAGCCGCCACCACGTGGTGTCCCTGCACACCTCAGCCAGACCTATAGTAGCTGCCAGCACAGCATGGCCAGCAGCCAGCAAGGAAGGAGGCCACAGGCTCCCATCTCCAAGCATGTCCAGAGCTCCCAGGGGGCCAGCCAGGGGGGGGAAGAGAGCCCCCTCCTGGACAGAGGATGAGCTCCGGGACTTGTTGAGCCTATGGCAGGAACAGGAGGGGCATGAAGTGGCAGGACGTGAGATAGGTATGAAGCGGCAGAATTTGCAGCTGCTTTTGCCTGGCTGGCGGAGGGCCTGACAACCCATAGCCACCTTACCTTCACTCCGGACCAGGTAGGCAGCAAGGTCAAGGAGTTGTGGGAGAGGTATGCCTGGGCTTGGGACTTGGCCAGCCAGTCAGGGGCCAACCCCACTTTGTGCCCCTTTTACCAGGAGCTCCAAAGCCTCCTGGGCCCACAGGACACTGCCTCTCCGCCCTCCATGCTCAACACCTCTGCGGAGGAGCCCTAGCTAGAGGAGCCTGATGAGCTGGGACTGTCAGCCAGCCCAAACCCAGCAGGGCCAGAGCCAGAGCCTGCCGCTGCAGTGGAGTGGTCCAGCAAAGAGGGGGACCTTGTAATAGATCTCCCCTCCTGCATCTCCAGCCGTGCCTCGGTCAGCTGGGCATCCCCAGACCTCGGCGGTGGACCGTGAGGTATGTACCCAACAGGGCACACACAGGACCACAGGGTGGGGGCTGCATGCTTGCTCGAGGCCCCCCCCCCACATCCCCAGCAGACCCTGGCTGGCCACAGCCCAGCTGCGCTGTGGCCCTCAGGATGGCGGCATGGCTGCCAGTGGCCTTCAGCACCCACTCCCATGGGCAGCACTGTGGTCTGCTCCCAGAGGGAGGGGATGGCCAGGGCCAAACTGCACAAGAGAGCCATCCCCAAGGGGACAGGGACCCCCATCACCACCATGGGCCTCCAGGGTTGCCCCGCCATCAGACAGCAGATGGGGACCTACTGCCCATCGGGGGACGGGGGTCGCGGGCCACAGGGCAGGGGTCGGTACTCATAACCTGTCCCTCTCTTCCTTCCCATCTCTGCAGCTGCATCATCTGACAGCAGGAGAGCCTCTCACCCTCCTCAGTGCCCAACAGCCCCCCAAAGGTGAGGGACAAGGACCGTATGGCACCACCGGCCAAACCAGGGCAACCCTGCTCCAGGAGGGGTGCAAGATGGGTGGCAGAGCACCACCACCTCGCTGCCTCCATCCACCAGCAGGGCGATGGCCACCTGGTGCTAGGCGGCCTGGCCAGAAATGATGGCGGGCACCTTCAGGGAGCTCCTGGCTGGATGTTCCCTCCCACTGTTCCCCCGGCAGCCCCCCTGCTGTCCCCCCCACAGCCAATCCTGCTGGGGCCCTATCTGCTAGCCCTCCTGGAGAGGCCCCTGCTAGGGCCGATTGACCATCTTGGGTGGACCCCCAGGCCTACCTCCCCATCCTCCCCACACCCTCCCTGCCCCATCAGGAACCCCAGACTCAGGGGGGTGTGCAGGTTCTGGGGCCAGCATGGGTCGAAGCCCTCCACCCTTACCCCACAGTAAGGGCCCCCCATGCAGGCCACGCATGTACCCCTTCCCCTGTTTATGGTTTGCCCCCCCTTCCCCTGTACATAGGTGTATAATAACATTTGGCACAGTTTGAGAGAATTCATTCATTGTTTTGAATAATAACAGTTTATTTCAACCATACCCCTGTGATCAGTGTGCCCACTGGAGAGGGCGGTATGTGGGGGGGGGCAGGTCAGGTGTGGTGTGCGGGATGGGTGGGGGGCTGTGTGCGGGAGGTGGTAACAAGGAATGAGCGGGGTGGGAGGTCGTGCATGGTGGACCCACTGGGGTGGCCAGGGCAGCACTCACCAGGGTCCCTGGTCAAAGTATTGGTGCAGAGCCTCCTGGATGCGGACTCTGTCCTGATGGGCTTGGTAGCTAGGCATGGCAACATGCTGGGGGTAGCCCATGCCAGCTTCAGCAACCCACCCCTATACAAAGTCCTCCTTCTTACTCTCCACAATATTATGGAGCATGCAGCAGGCACCCACCACCTGGGGGACATTGAGGCTGCCCACCTCCAGGCGTGCTAGGAGACAGAGCCCCTGGCCCTTGAGATGGCTGAAGGCGCACTCGACCATGTTGCAGGCGTGGTCGAGCTGGGTGTTAAACCACTTCTGGCTGGGGATGGGTTGGCCTGTATAGGGGCATGATGGCCTGTATAGGGGCGCATGAGCCAGGGCTGGAACGGGTATGCCACATCGGCCACCAGCATACCCGCATTGGCAACCAGGCAGAGGGGCACTGTGGTGTCCCCTAGCAGGATATTCCCCTGGGGTATGTAGGTCCCTGCCTCCAGCCAGCCGCACAACACTGAACTGCGGAACATGCACGCGATGTGGGCGCAGCCGGGCCAGCCCACCTAGATGTCCTGGAACCAGCCCCGGCTGTCCCTCATGGCCTGCAGGACCATGGAGCGGTAGCCTTTCCTGTTTATATATTGTCCTCTACTATGCTCCGAGGTGTGGATGGGTATATGAGTCCCGTCAAGAACCCAACACAATTCTGAAACCCGAGTGCAGCGAAGCCCTCAATGGCCGCGTCCCGATCCGCACTGCAGACCACACTCTGGAGGAGAATCGCGTTGAGGGTGTGAACCACCTGCACGGGGGGAGACATGAGCACCCGTGAAGGTGTGTGGGGTGTGCCAGGCCCCACCCCAGGCCCCCAGTCCTGGGACCCCTGGCCTCCCGGTGGGTGTGCGGCCTGGCCCTCCTTACCTCCATCACGATGGCCCTGACTGTGGCCTTGCCCACACAAAATTGGTGTTCCAGAGAGCGGCAGCTATCTGGAGTGGCCAGCTTCCAGACAGCAATTGCAATCCTCTTCTTCACAGGGAGGGTGTGCCGCATCCGGGTGTCCTCATGTCTCAGCGCTGGGGACAGCCACTGGCAGAGGTCCAAAAAGGTCTGCCGCTGCATCCAGAAGTTCCAGTGCCACCAGTAGTCGTCCCACTCCCCCATAACTAGGTGCTCCCACCAGACTGAGCTGGTGGGGTAGCTCCAGAGCCGGCGGAGCACCTGGGGAGGGTGGCGCTGAAGGAGCTGAGTGTCTGGGGCATCCCCAGCTGCCCCTGGGGGGGCCTCCATCAGCAGGAGCTGCAGGGCAGCCACCACTGTTGTGGCCAGCAAGGTGACCGCTCTGCTGGAGGCAGCAAGCAGGGTTTCCAGCTGCTGCTGGTTCATGCTCCGTCCTGAGGGCACTATGTCTGCAGGGCTGGTAGCAGCTCTGCAGGCCTCGTGCTGTGCAGGGCAGGGGTATTGGGGAGGAGCCCTTTAAAGGGGAGGTCAGCTGTGACCCCAGAAGGGCTCGTCTGCCATGATGCCCTGGCTGTGGCAATTCCTGGTCCCTTCTTTCGAAAGAGGGTGTGGGTACGTGTAGACACTCTCTTTCAAAGGGCTTGCTGGCCCCTTTCAAAAGGGCAGATGGCCTTTTCAACAGCATGAATCAATGGTGCCAGCCCCAACCCATGTGCGGACATTCCCCTTCAAAAGGCAGTCTTTTGGCTACTCTCTTTCAAATGGTGCCCTTTCAAAAGAGTGCTCTTGTTTAGATGTAGCCTAGGAAGTTTCATGAGGAAATATGTACACATTCCTTAAACCCCTATACACAAATTTAAAAGATGCCAACAGTTACAGTACTTCTTTGGGGTCAGGATACAAACACTGGCTTGCCCACAATTTCTGGAAATAGGGAAAGAAAATTATTACAGAAGCCATAAATTTCTACTGAGCATTAAATCATTTCCCAAATGGAAGACATGTCCTTACTATTACCATTAGACACCAAGGCTAGAAAAATGACACATTAGGCATAGAACAAATAAAACAATCTATACTGATGTTTGCTCAGACTTATAACATTAAGTCTGCAACGGAATCTGAATCTCTGCAATGAGGATGGAAGGCAAATGAAATCAGAGAGCATTTAAAATGGCACTCCCGAATTCATTATTATCTTTTTTAACTGTAGCAAATGGTTTTCTCTTGGTAAGAGTGGCTGTTTATTAGTTTTGAATTACATCAAATCAGCTCTGAAATATTTCCTCATTCAGGCATTCACATTTTATATCGTAAATTCCTGAGATCATTGTTTTTCATCCTCATTCCACCTCTCTGCCCATATGCTAATGCCCTTTAGACAAGGAGGATTAAAGCAGATCTACCAAAGCTACTTCAGCTGCTGGGCAAACCATGCTGTTCGAGTGGCACTCCTGTCTCTCAGGAATAAAGCACTCTGACTCAGTGGGAAGCACTAGGCTATTTATTACTAAGGCCCTAATCTTTAAAATAATGCATATGTATGCAGACTTCTATTAAATCAATGTAGTATTCAGATGCTTGAAATTAGGCACCTGTAGAATTCTTCTGCAAAACCAAAACTTAGACCGTTACTTGAATTCCACAATAAGATGCTGCCCCTAAAATTCTGGATCACTAAGTATTAGCATGTTTGAGTTAATGACTAATTACTGGGTAACATCTGTCTAGTGGAAATGCTCCCAAAAAACAAGTTAGAAGTTCAGAATGGTCTTCCAAGGACTGACTCATTATACAGTTGGTAGATACTATTAAAGAAGTCTTTTAAAAAGGTGTTGAGATTAAGATCGGAAGAGGTGACGGCGATACACATACATCGGTGGTATGACCCCTTGCTGAAGTACAGTACTATACTGTAACAAATTTCAAAACTGAAAGATTTCTGAAATGGAGTGGAACTGAAAGGGACACATTCATTTGTATGACTATTGTTTCTCATGTCTACAACCATTAGAGAGGGAAGAAGGGAGGGAAGGAGAGAGAGAGAGAGAAAGTAAAGCCTTCCTGAATGTTTCAACAAGTGCTTTCCTGGGCAGAGTTTAGGAAACTACATTTTGACAATTTTTCTCCATTTAACTGTTAAACATTTTGGCTACATCTACACGTGCAGCCAACATCGAAATAGCTTATTTCGATCTTGCGATATCGAAATAGTCTATTTCGATGAATAACGTCTACACGTCCTCCAGGGCCAGCAACGTCGATGTTCAACTTCGACGTTGCTCAGCCCAACATCGAAATAGGCGCAGCGAGGGAACGTCTACACGTCAAAGTAGCACACATCGAAATAGGGATGCCAGGCACAGCTGCAGACAGGGTCACAGGGCGGACTCAACAGCCAGCCGCTCCCTTAAAGGGCCCCTCCCAGACACAGTTGCACTAAACAACACAAGATACACAGAGCTGACAAATGGTTGCAGGCCCTGTGCCTGCAGCATAGATCCCCAGCTGCCGCAGAAGCAGCCAGAAGCCCTGGGCTAAGGGCTGCTGCCCACGGTGACCATAGAGCCCCACAGGGGCTGGAGAGAGAGCATCTCTCAACCCCCCAGCTGATGGCCGCCATGGAGGACCCAGCAATTTCGACGTTGCAGGACGCGGATCGTCTACACGGTCCCTACTTCGACGTTGAACATCGAAGTAGGGCACTATTCCTATCTCCTCATGAGGTTAGCGACTTCGACGTCTCGCCGCCTAACGTCGAAGTTAACTTCGAAATAGTGCCCGACGCATGTAGACGCGACGGGCGCTATTTCGAAGTTGGTGCCGCTACTTCGAAGTAGCGTGCACGTGTAGACGCAGCTTTTGAGACACAGACTGTATGAAAGACACATAAAACAAAACTCCTTTTTACTCTGATGAAAACCCCAAAACTTATTTCTTAGTGAAACCTGTGTCATTTTTACAATTAGCTAAAAGCTCTTTGGTTTTTAACAGAAGATTGTTATATATGATACTGATTGTGGCCCAAAAGCCTACCTGAGTGAGATATAGATGAACTAACAGAAAAAAACAAAGCTGTTTAATACTACAGAAGAAAGACAAAAAGTATATAACACAATTTATTTCCTATTGTTATACCAGTAAATAACAAAAAATAATTTTTAAAACATAGTAATTCAAACTATATTTTTTTCCTTCTTTAATGAGTTCTACTGTACAAACTTTAGATCAAGTATTAAAGTAGTTTTGGAAAACTCACGTTTTGAGAATGCAGCAGGTAGCTGACAGCTGAAGAGTGACGAGGGAAAGTGGGCTTACTGTCAGCCACTGGCTGTTTTTCTGTTGAAACAGAGGCCAGATGAACCAAATCAGAGTTAATGGACGTTTCTGAAAAGTGAGTATTTTAAAATGGTCCACTTTCCATCACATTCAACATCCATTACCTTCGAGAAGGAGAACCAGAAAGAGAAGGCAACAACTGAGATATATTCTTATTTATACAGCCTTGATTTCAAGTGCATATGAATTTATGCTTTATACAGAAAAATATTCTAAAGAAGATTACACTGAGTATTACTTTTGCCTTATAATGACCTTTTAACCGCTGCCAATATCCCTGAAAGACTAGGCAGAAAGAGATGAGGACTACGTGAAACATATCGGCCGTGTCTACACCAGCACAAAAATTTGAAACGGCCATGCAAATAACCATTTCGAAGATTACTAATGAGGCACTGAAATGCATATTCAGCACCTCATTAACATGCTGCCTGCCACAGCTCTTCAAAATTGCTGCTTTTTGCTGCTGTGTGGCTCATCCAAACAGGGGTCCTTTTCAAAAGAACCTCACAAACTTCAAAATCCCCTTATTCCTATCAGCATGGGTATCAGATAGGAATAAGGAGATTTCAAAGTTGGCGGGGTCCTTTCGAAAAGGACCCCCGTCTGGACGAGCCGCGCAAGGGCGAAAAGCGGCAATTTCAAAGAGCTGTGGCCAGCAGTATGCTAATGAGGTGCTAAATATGCATTTCAGCACCGCATTAGTAATTGTTGAAATGGCTATGTGCATGGCCATTTCAAAGTTTTGTGCTAGTGTAGACGTAGCCACCTTCTTAATCAATAACAAATATGTAAATTATGTAACTGTCCTGTAATCTTTTAAACAACAAGAATTAAAATATTAACACACTTTGATAAATTATTATAAATTAAAAAAAATTTTCTTTTTTTAAGTCTAAAGGATATTTGATGAAGGCTGATTATATTATAGTGTCCCACAGAATTACAAGCTAATACTCTTACAGTGAACTTATATCATCACAGAGAGGCTCTGAATAGGAAATATGCTATATACTGTAAGCTCCAAATAGTAACAAGAAGTCCTGTGGCACCTTATAGACTAACTGATATTTTGGAGCATAAGTTTTTGTGGGTAAAGATCTGCTTTGCCAGATTGCATGTATCATATTTCAAGCTTGACAAGGAGTCTTTCGGTGCTTTTGTGTAAAATTTTGTATTTGGAAAAACAGGTAAAATTGTAATGGGCTTCTTACAATTTCCAGTATAAAATACAATTTAAATGTACACAACTCTAGCGCTATTTAGAGTATCAGAGGGGCAGCCATGTCAGACTGTGTCCACAAAAGATTGCATCTGACGCAGAGGGTCTTTGCCCACAACAGCTAATGGTCTATAAGGTGCCACAGGACTTCTCATTGTTTTTGTGGACACAGACTAACACCGCTCTAAATAGTACTAGAGTTGTGTACATTTAAATTGTATCTTATACAGGAAATTATAAAAAGCCCATTATAATTTTACCCGTTTTTCCAAATATAAAATTTTACACAAAAACATGCAAAAACTCCTTGGCATGCTTGAAATATGATACATGCAAAAGATGAGAAATGGAAAAATTAAGACGTCTTGCTCAACTCACTTTAGGCACATTTAAATATATTATCACTTTTTTGTGCGTGAACCCTGACTCTCATGCACATGCATGAACCCTTTTTTATTCAGTAAAACGTTTAAGCATATACTTAGATTTATATAATGTCCTTCAGTGCTTTGCTGAATTGGGGTCTATATGCACAGGCTGCTAAAAGAATAAGGCAGCGCAGGTTGAACCTCTCTAGTCTGGCACCCTCAGTACTTGGCTGCTGCTGAACAAGAGAATCTGCTGAACCACAGGAGGTCAATGTTGTCTATCAGCATTACCAACACTTCCATTGCTTACTGGGCTCTTAAAAGACTTTTAGGGGTAAATTGTAACTAACTAACAGCACAGAACACTGAGAACCAGGACTGGTGGCTGTAAACAACCTTTATGGGACCATCGGAAACTTGGCCACACCCATAAGTGGATATCCCACTAACCAAAATCATGCTGGATGACAGATGTGGCCGAATGAGAGAGTGCTGGACTAAAGATGTTCAACCTGTATTTCAATATTTCTTTTTATCCTCAAAGCTCAACATGTAACCTCATGCCTCATTTACTGTACAACATCTAAGCCCTGCTCCAAATAAGGATTTTTTTCCTCTTCAGAGGCTTTTCTATAGCAATTATTAGCACAATGTGAAGTTCCTCTGAAACATTAATGAATCTATCCTTCCAGATAAAAAAGTATTATCCCTATTTTACTAATACAAAATTGAGGCAGAGGAAACTATGCCCTGGCCTATACTTAAAGTTAGGTTGGAATAACTCTGAAGTGTAAAAAATCCACATCCTTTAAAGCTGTAGCTGTGCTAACCTACCCATGGTGTAGGTATGGTGAGGTTGGTGGAAGAATTCTTCCATTTTCCTAGTTACTGTCAATCAGAGTTAGGAAAATCCCATTCTGTCACTGTAGGAAACATCTACACTGTGATACTACAATGCCATAGCTATGCTGTTACAGCACCTGTAGTACAGACATGGTCTAAGTGATTTATTCAAAGTCACACAAGAATAGTTTATCAAGAAGAAATGTCTCTGGTTTCCTAGGTCTCATTCTGGTACCTTAACCATGAGAACAGTCTTCCTTTTTCAGTGGACCCCCTTCTCACTCATTTCATATTTTACTAGAAGAATGATGCTGGGATGAGCTAGACACCAGATCAATTCACTATACGATCCTCAGATCCCTGACTTTTCAGCTCTCACTATAAATGAGGTGGGCATCAGGGTGTGGAGAAGGGTCTGACTGATGCAATAGGACGAGAACCCACAACTAGATATTGTATCACAATGAATATTCACAAGGAACCAGAGTTAAGGTTAAGAAGGGAAACCTAACATTTACTCAAGTATCAGAGGGGTAGCCGTGTTAGTCTGGATCTGCAAAAGCAATGAGGGGTCCTGTGGCACCTTATAGACTAATAGAAATGTATGAGCATAAGCTTTCGTGGGCAAAGACCCACTTAGTCAGATGCAGGTCTTTGCAGGCATCTGCATCTGACGAAGTGGGTCTTTGCCCATGAAAGCTTATGCTCATACATTTCAGTTAGTCTACAAGGTGCCACAGGACCCCTTGTTGCTCTAACATTTACTGGCTTTTGAGTGCTTGCAATATTATTTTAATGATATTTTTGTTGAGAAATTTCCTGTGCATTTTAAAGAAAAATGAAGCACTAAAGGAATGTCAAGATGTTCAACTTTTTGCCAGACAGGAACATGCTATGCTGCAAATGTGCACCACCAATGTGGAAAGATCCAGCATTTCTCCAAAGTGTGCAAGGACTTTGGGCTTACCATCAGCCTAAAGAAGACAAACGTACTCAGTCAGGATGTTGCTGAATCCCCATCAATCAGCATTGACAACTATACGTTAGAGGTTGTCCACGAGTTCGTTTACCTCGGGTCCACAGTCACTGACACTCTGTCGTTGGACACTGAGCTAAACAGGAGGATCGGAAAAGCGGCCACAACTCTGTCCAGACTCAGCAAGAGAGTGTGGAATAACAACAAGCTGTACACTCACACCAAAATGCAAGTCTACAGAGCCTGCATCCTCAGCACCCTCCTTTATGGCAGCGAGACTTGGACCCTGTATGCCCATCAGGAAAAGAGGCTGAACGTCTTCCACTTGCTCTGCCTCAGGTGCATCCTTGGAATATCATGGAAGGACAGAGTGATCAACACCGCTGTCCTCGAGCAAGCTGGAATCCCAACCATGCACACCCTCCTCAGGCAGCATCGGCTCCGCTGGCTTGGCCACGTCCATAGGATGAATGATGGAAGGATTCCAAAAGACATCCTGTATGGTGAGCTAGCCTCTGGCAAAAGACCTACCGGACGCCCCCAGTTGCGCTACAAAGATGTCTGCAAGAGAGACCTCAGAGAGGTAGACATCGAGTTGGACAACTGGGAAGAACTAGCAGACGACCGTGGCAGATGGAGGAAGGGGTTACACAAGGGCCTTCAGAAGGGCGAGATGAGGATCAGACAGCTAGCAGAGGAGAAGCAAGCACACAGAAAGCACACTAAGGACTTGCCAGACACGCAGCACATCTGCAAGAGATGCAGCAAGGACTGTCACTCTCGTGTGGGTCTTCATAGTCACAGCAGACGCTGTAAATGAAGCCCTCAATTGAAACTATAAAGGGCGCGATCCACAGTCTATGCAGACTGAAGGATGCCTACTAATGTGGAAAGATGTTTTTATTCGTATATATTTTTCTATACCATATGGACAAGTTAGGACTCCATCACAACCTGGTCTGCATTTTTCCCTCGCTGGCCTTAAAATCTAAGACTCTGCTAGAAAGCTGGGAATTGAATCTGGGTTTCCAACCCAGCTGAGTGATCTAGCCATTAGGCTTGAAGTTATAAGCACCACCATCTGCCTGTTCTCCAGGCTTTTGAATAGGGCCCAATCAAGTAGATATGTTCAGAGATGCCAAAAGGATTGCTCCCCTGGGCAAGATGAGCGGCTAAATACCTGTCTTCCCTAGTTAGTGAATCATGCAGGGACTTAAGCATACAGACGCCTGTCGTAAAAAAGCAGTGGGCATTCACAGAGCCAAAAATGTAGGTGCCCACAAGCGCAGGCACAAGTGTTGTGCATCTCGGTGGTTTACTTTGGCACCTAAATCTGGGTTTAGCACTTTTATAGTTTTGTAGATTCCACCCCAATTAGTCAGATAATTATGTGTGTGGCAAGGCAGGCACCTCGCCTATTCCTGGAAGAAACTATGTTCAGGCTTAAATCAGGAGAGGCGTTCCCATTTGTGGATCAGTAGAGCTAGATGCCAGCTTGGAGCCTGATTTAAGATACCGACCTCTGAGAAAGCGGTAGGATTTAGCAATTGAGCACCTCTCATTGGCTAAGTTAGACAGCATGCTTTCTTATGGATTCCATTTTAAGAACCAAACTTCCCAGCTTAATTGTACATGGAGCGCAGGTGTCTAACTCAGCTTTGTGGATCACAGTGTTGTTACTCTCGTTTTCTAGGTACTTAAAATTTAGGCTTCAAGATGTTGAGCATTATAATGTCTAAATCCCTTCCTGGTGACAAGTATCAGAAGGGTAGCCAAGTTAGTCTGTATCTTCAAAAACAACAAGACCACCCGTGGCACCTTATAGACTGAAAGATATTTTGGAGCACAAGTTTTCATGGGCAAAGACCCACTTCATCAGATCTGTTCGTCTATAAGGTGCCACAATACTTTCGTGTTTAAATCCCTTTATGGAATCCTGAATTAGTGACTAATGAAGTTTCTGTGGCTACTGTATTCTAAATGGAGCTCAAAGTCAGATGAGCCTAAAAAGTCATCTTAAATAAAGGTCACTGAGCCGCTTATGATGTAATTTATAAACATTCAACTGGTCATTTGTTGATCAAATATTAGTATTTTAATTGCTCCCAGAAGAAATGAAATTTATATATAAACTTGGCACTCAAGTTCAAGCCACAGCTGTTGCCTGATATAATCAGTGTATAACAGTCTAATCCCCTGAACTCTGACTCAGCATGCGTCTGCTCTCCACACACTTTTCAAAAATGGTTTAAAAATATACTCCACCCTCAGTCAGCCCTACCTACTCCCTCCCTCTGCCCCAAACTTTGCACTACACTGCATGCAATTTTTCAAAACTGTACATTCTATTGACTAGGGTTATAAAGGTCAGAGAAAGGTGAAATCCTTTTGGGTACAGTGAATCAGACTGATAGAAAAAAAGAATATTTATTTTATACAGTATAGAAAACCTTGTCTTCATTTTATGGATGGATGTGGGCAACTTCCAAGACTCACGTTTCTTCTACCCATTTTCCTTTTTTTGGCTCTGCCCCCAGTGGCCATCTGTGAGGTAGAGGACGGATCAATATTGTTCATCTAAAGCCCACTGAGGCTATTTACTTGCTACAACCTGGTGGATGTGTCACGAGTGACCAAAATTGCTGTCTTCCATCCAAAGCTGTAGGATAAAAATTTCAGACATGTCTATTTAGATGACTCCAAGAGGCACCATGTATCATAGTGAACCAGATCATTTGAGCTTCAGTGCCATCAGCTGTCCATTTCCATTCAGTGCCCAGGGCCACTCATCAAACCCCAATCTCCTTCACACATAGGAAAAGGAACAAGTAATCCAAGACTCTGGAATGTCAACAGGCAGCTGCTGTGGGCTTTGAAAGCGACTGAAAGACGCAGACAATGCTGGAACCATTTTTATAGTGGGAATGCTTGTGATGGAAACCATGTATTTGGTTTGGTTTGTTATTTCATCAAACCCAGGATTGTGATAACACCCCAGGTTTCAGCACCACCAGAAAGAACAGGAGATTAGAGACACTTTCCCTTATTTCCTGAACAATATAGCTGATGGCCCTGCAGAGGAAGCTGCTGCAGACCCATTACACGTAAAGGCCATAATATAATTAACTCCTCTCTACAAGCACTGACAGGACTGGTGAATAAAGCAGAAAAAAATATCATCACTGGAACATCAAGAACAATGGCTCTTCCCAGGTGTAGAGACGTTTACAGACTCATCTTCTCTTAAACCTGACCTTGTAGACTTCCAGGAGAGGTCCCTCCACCATAATCTGAGAATTGTAAGAGAACCTGAAGGAGGACAGAAAGACAGACCCCTAGCGTTTGGACCCCAGCCCCTTTCAGAAGTGCTCAGATGCCCAGAAGTGCTAATGGATGACTTTAAATTTGATGTAAAAGGAGAACACAAGTCCATGGCTCCTCAAATGAACCCAAATGCCAAACATTTTGCATTAATTGCTAGAAGTTCTCAGATTTACTGTAAAAGAAAAAAAATAAAGAAGGTAGCTCATGGGAAAAAAAGAGATCTGCTTTGGGGAAAGGACACAAAAATCAAATAACAATTTTTTTCAAGATTGTTAAAAAATGTGTTTGCACCCAGAGAGCTTGGATTTACAATGTTTAATATAAATATTTTGTCATGCTTCCAGGCTCATCAAACAGTATAATAAAACGTCCTTCTGACTCAGTATGGGAGGTCAGTCACTCACATTTGTGCCTAAGTTGCCATTTTGATTTTCTGTTTGCTTCTGGATGCAGATTAAAGCATTGGTGATGATCTCTAAAGCTTTGGACAGTTCTGGGACACAGTAATGTGAGACCAGCTGTCACCCTGCCCTATATTGCTGTACTCATCTCCTGAGAGTTCCTGCTGTCAATTCCTGTATTCAAACATTTCATTTCGGAAGGAAGGGCTCTCAGTTGCAGACTCAAATTTTGGAATTCACAGCACCTGACACTCCTTCGATGCTCAAATTCAGAGGCCTCCATAGGAGGACATAACACATTTTTTTCGTAAATTTCATGAAGGCTGCTTTATTTTGTGCCAGCTGCAAACAGCCTACAGAAAGGCTTCCCCACAGCTGGGAATGAGCTGGGAGGAGCAACCCAGCCATGCCAACAGCTGGGAGAGGTGACACAGGAAGTCCTACAATAATTCTGCACACCATTGGCAATCTTCTCTAGAAGGGACAATCTCCCACAGGCCAGCAAAATGATTTGAAGGCTGTTTTCAGCATACAGCCTTTGATTTTGCTCTGAATTTCATGGGATACTTTCCAATAACAATAAAAGAAAAAAAAACAAAGCATAATAAAATGACAACGCACTGATAGTGGTTGTGCAGGGCATACATTAGAAAAGCAGAAAAATAGAAAGGAAGGATAAATAACTGTAAAATTAATACTGAATTAGAAATAATAAAGATTGTGTAAAAATCACCTTTAACTCCTCTCACATCACATAAAAATTGCTATTTGTACTAAAAAGGAGAAGTATTCAAAAGGATTTAAAGGATTTAAAGGATGCTTTGATAAATCCTTTTCAGAACATGCTAAATTCTACTGTACCTTTGACTTTTCAGATATCTAAATATGACTGCTTCAGGTAGCCTGTCTGAAAAAAACCGTGGTCAGTGATGAGTTATACACATGTAGATGGTGTTGTTCTTGCTGGGCCAAACACCACACCTGGGGGGTGGAACTACTTTTTCCTCTTGAAATCTTTTCAGAACGGTAGGTACCTTAGCCTGCCTGCCTTTGCACAAACTTGACATTCTTCTAGAGAATTTCCTACAGCACAGAGACCACTTTGTTCTGAATTATGGAGAGCACTAGATTAAGTTTGAAGCTATCTTCCCTTTACAAACCCATTTTGGGCTTGTCTACACTACCACCTTCCTTAGAAGGAAGGATGGTAATTAGGGTGTTGGGAGTTTACTAATGAAGTGCTGCTGTACATAGGCAGCACTTCATTAAGCAAATTCTGCCCCCGCAGCAGCTTCAAAGTTTTAAACTTCGAAGTTGCCACGGGGAGGTGGGGGAGGAGGAATTTGTGGGGGGAGGGATTTGCTTAACGAAGTGCTGCTTATGCACGGCCGCACTTCATCAGTAAACTCCCAACACACGAATTACCATCCTTCCTTCGAAGGAAGGTGGTAGTGTAGACAAGCCCTTTGACTCGACCTTTCACCTTTTTTCTCAAACTAAATCAGTGTCCATATATTATAAAACGTTTATGACAAGGCAGAATTTTGAGGAAAGTTTGAGAAAAATCAGGAAAACTGTGTGATAGGAAAGTCCCACACATGAGATTTCAATGATAATTCCAAAATTTTATGGGTAATTTTAGCTTTAAAAATACTTTTGCTAGAAACAACTCCCAGAGTCTCCCAATAGTGGCATAGGGTGGTGAAAGGGTGAGGGCTGAAGCCATTTCCTCATCTAATGCACCTATTTTTGGCACCCTGTATGCTTGCAGGAGCCTTAAACTCTTCATTTCTGCCTGATTCTTACATACAACATTTTTCCTCTCCCTGGGTCTACCTGCTTAAGGGCTAAAAGGGCAGAAGACAGACTGCAGTTATTAAAACCAGTTACAGTACACAATACGAACCCTTCCTCTGTACCAGCTTTTGCAATCCTTTGGAAGTATAAATAAATCTGATATAAGCTTCCTAAAACATGTACCACTGCCATGTGCCTCTTATGAGGACTGCATCTACAAACAGTAGTTTCCTTAGAGTAAAGCAGGAGCTAGTGCCACGTGATCACATGAAAACTGCAATGCTTACTCACATGGATGCTGATGAAGCTTCTGAAATGTGCAGCAACCTGTGAAAAATCCCCATTCTCTGCCCAAGTTCTGAACCAGTCAGAATGGAACTGAGATCTGGACTGGCTAGTGTAGGGATTCCAGGTCAATAGCTTACATGCCTGTGTCTGTTAAATATTCTTTTTAAAATTTCCTTAAATAAAAAAAGGAAATTTCCAGACAAACATTTCATGAAGAGTAAAGGATAAATACTGTTAGTTAATGTATGTTTTGACAATACAAACTTTTCAAGTCTAAGAAATTCAAAGCTAACATAATGTGCATTAGTTAACACCACCCTAACAACTCAAAAAGTTGTCAAATGTAGAGCATGGGAATGTACAAGAAAGTACCCCTGTAATGGGTTACTGGTCATCTCTCCCTCTCTGGCCCTGTGGGCAGCCACTGCGTCTCACTACATTACTGGAGTCCCACATAGCCTCAGGGGACGAGTGATTCAAGCCCTGGGGCCAAGGCTCATCTGGCAGGATATGGCTGAGCAAACAAATAGTCTCAGGTTGCTAGCCCACAGGCAGGGCAGGGCACAACCAACTGAGGGCTCTCGCCCCCAGGCAAGGTGAAGCGCAGCATGGATTCTGCCTGAGGATTTGCAGCAGCCTGGAGATACCTGCTTCCTGGCTCTTAGGGAACTGGGTTAGATGCCAGACCTTTTATACTTCTTGTCCTGCCCCATAGCTTCCAGGAGGAGGGCTGAGCTCAGTCTGTCTCTGGCCACCAGAGATAACAGAATGGCCCTCCCGCTCTGGCTCAGAGGGTGTCCACCACACCTCCCTACAATACAAATAGCAGATTCTGCTTCCAGCTCCATACACGTGAGGACAGCTTACACCAGTACACCATATATCTTCACTGACAATATGAGCCACGTGGCCTCCCAATATTTTACCATACACATTTGCAGTCTTGGATGTTTCATTTGATTTCCCAGTTTTTTTCCTGTTTTGTTATCTTCAAACTTCAGAGCCATCAATCACAATAAAATACCATGCCTACATTCAGAGGTAATTGTGGTCAGGATTCAGTGCAGAGTGGAAATGTTCAGGGACACTTTTTGCGGTGTATTATTGTTCATTATGTTATATGGCAGAGAAAAGAAAAAAGGACAGGAATGTGGAACGCTAGACGCAATGGTAATCCTGAGAACTAGGCGAGGTATTCTGATTCCAAACTCAAAGGCAAGGATCACCTTTTTCAGAACTGAGCTGTTGTAGAGGAGCCTGAATCCAAACATATACATACACACCCTGTCAGAAGGTAATTGGTGACGAAGGCACACGCTGGTGCATGTCTTCCTAGCTGGACGTATAGTTCACTTGGTGTGTGTGTGTATATATATATATCCTACTAATCTGAACACTATACAATATAACATGGTTTATGCTTTACTATTTAAAAATACAGATGATTTCTGCCTGTTTAATAATCCAGGCAAGGAGTCCCAAAAATATTTTTAAAATAAATCACCCTTCCTTTCCCAAATGGTATGCATTTAAAATTAGAACACTGATCTTATTATTTAACATTAAAGAAAAATGGCATGAGAAGTATTAGTATTAGTCCCTGTTATTCCCCAGAAATGCCATTAGGATTAGAGTATAAATTATTCAGAGACTAAGACTAGTGACATAATAAAATATGACTTCACTTCAGGATGTCCAATCACACATTTTGCATGAGAGGTCCTGAAGATACTCTGTTTTAGTGGTATAGGATGGGTACCCTGAAGCTCTGATAGAATCTTAGCTGGTTTTACTTAAAATATATATTTGCATTTCTCTTCAACAGCTGTTTGCACAGCAAAAATTAGTTTTCTTATTCCCATTGTGCTCTTCTGCTCAGTTCATGGTTTTATGCGATATCATATGGATACAGTTTTACTGCATTTCTGCAATATTGATATACTGTCCACTTATACGTTGCTTCTGTCCCTATTTCACTAATGAAATTGTGACACCTTCAGAACCAGGTGAACTATTTATCCATCTAGGATGCCATGCAGTAAGGTGTGCCGTCATCACCAATGAGCTTCTGATAGTCCTGGGAGTGCAAATGGGAAGCAACCAGACTATATATATGTCAAAAAGAAACGTATTAGACAGGAAACACCGGAAAAGAGACAGCAACCTTATGGTCACATTTTATTTATTTCATATTCCTGCATTTCTGCTTTCATATACTGAAGTCAACAGTCATTTAAAGTATCTGTCACAGCCAGTGCCACTGACAGGTGGCAGTAAAGGGGGCAATTTCCTTGGGGTCTGGCGATTCAAAGGGGTCCAAGGCTCCCGGCTGTCACTGCTGGAGCCCTAGGTCCCTTTGAATTGCTGCTGGAGTGCCACACTAGTAGGCGTCCCCATGGCTCAGAGGCAGGGAGGGGAGTTACATGATGTAGTCCGGGCCATGGAGAGGGCTGGATGTTCCCAGCCCCATTTCTTCTGCCTGAGGTCCCTTTCACCCCAGAGATGCGGAGCCGCCCTCCTCATCTCACCTCGGGGACTGTGATGGCTGTTGGCCCACCTGATCACATCTTGCACCATGACATTTTTCCCACCTTATTTCTTCTCCTTCCACTTTGCTTTTTGCGTCTCGGCTAAGACAGACATACGTGGAAATATTACAAGAAAGGGAACACAGGGGACAGACTTTTAGCCTAAATAATAGACAAAAAAATAGACAAAAATCCCCAGTTCAAGCATATCCAGCTTAAAACTATCACACTCTCCAAAGAAACAAGCAATGTGTTTGTAGAGCACTGCCATATTTTTTACAAGTCTGAAAAGCCAGAACCAAGAAAAAGCTACCAGTATCTCTGGGCCTAACATCTCAGTATCTATGAAATTAGATAGAAAAAGATTATTAGAAGCGGCCATTATTGATGAAGAGGTAGGAACAGATATACCGTATTTAAAACCAGGTGAAGCCGCAGCCCAGACAGGTATCCAATGGAATTTAATAAGATACCAAAAAACAAAAACAAAAAATCCCAAAAACTTTTTAGACTTATTGACAGATATTTTCAACTCTGTACTAATGGGAGTAAGCTTCAAAAATCAATAGATAAGGACATAAGAACATAAGAACATAAGAATGGCCATACTGGGTCAGACCAAAGGTCCATCCAGCCCAGCATCCCATCTGCCAACAGTGGCCAATGCCAGGTGCCCCAGAGAAGGAGAACAGAAGACAGTGATCAAGTGATTTATCTCCTGCCATCCATCTCTTGCCCTTCTTCTGAAGGCTAGGGGCACCATACTTTATCCCTGGCTAATAGCCATTTATGGACCTAACCTGCAAAAATTTATCAAGCTCTTTTTTAAACCCTAATAGAGTCCTGGCCTTCACAGCCTCCTCGGGCAAGGAGTTCCACAGGTTGACTGTGCGCTGTGTGAAGAAAAATTTCCTTTTATTAGTTTTGAACCTACTACCCATCAATTTCATTTGGTGTCCCCTAGTTCTTGTATTATGGGAAAAGGTAAATAATTTTTCTATATTCACTTTCTCCACACCATTCATGATTTTATATACCTCTATCATATCGCCCCTCAATCGCCTCTTTTCCAAACTGAAAAGTCCCAGTCTCTCTAGCCTCTCCCCATATGGGACCCGTTCCAAGCCCCTAATCATCTTAGTTGCCCTTTTCTGAACCTTTTCTAATGCCAATATATCTTTTTTGAGGTGAGGAGACCACATCTGCACGCAGTACTCAAGATGTGGGCGTACCATAGTTTTATATAGGGGAAGTATGATATCTTTTGTCTTATTATAGATCCCTTTTTTAATAATTCCTAACATCCTATTTGCCTTACTAACTGCCGCTGCACACTGCGTGGATGTCTTCAGAGAACTATCCACTATAACTCCAAGATCCCTTTCCTGATCTGTCGTAGCTAAATTTGACCCCATCATGTAGTACGTGTAATTTGGGTTATTTTTTCCAACATGCATTACCTTACACTTACCCACATTAAATTTCATTTGCCATTTTGCTGCCCAATCACTCAGTTTGCTGAGATCTTTTTGTAGTTCTTCACAATCCCTTTTGGTTTTGACTGTCCTGAACAACTTGGTGTCATCTGCAAACTTGGCCACCTCACTGCTTACCTCATTTTCTAGATCATTGATGAACAAGTTGAACAGGATCGGTCCCAGGACTGACCCCTGGGGAACACCACTAGTTACCCTCCTCCATTGTGAAAATTTACCATTTATTCCCACCCTTTGTTTTCTGTCTTTTAACCAATTCCCGATCCATGAAAGGATCTTTCCTCCTATCCCATGACCACCTAATTTACATAAAAGCCTTTGATGTGGGACCGTGTCAAAGGCTTTCTGGAAATCTAGGTATATTATGTCCACTTGGTGCCCCTTGTCCGCATGTTTATTAACCCCTTCAAAGAATTCTAATAGATTAGTTAGACACGACTTCCCTCTACAGAAACCATGCTGACTTTTGCCCAACAATTCGTGCTCTTCTACGTGCCTTGCAATTTTATTCTTTAATAGTGTTTCTACTAATTTGCCTGGTGCTGATGTTAAACTTATCGGTCTATAATTGCCAGGGTCTCCTCTAGAGCCTTTTTTAAATATTGGCGTTATATTGGCCGTCTTCCAGTCATTTGGTACCAAAGTGGATTTAAAGGATAGGTTACAAACCACTGTTAATAACTCCGCAATTTCACATTTGAGTTCTTTCAGAACCCTTGGGTGAATGCCGTCTGGTCCTGGAGACTTGTTACTATTCAGCTTATCAATTAACTCCAAAACCTCCTCTAATGTCACTTCATTCTGAGTGAGTTCCTCAGATTTGTCACCTAAAAAGGCTGGCTCAAATTTAGGAACCTCTGTAACATCCTCAGCCGTGAAGACTGAAGCAAAGAAATCATTTAATCGCTCCGCAATGGCACTGTCTTCCTTGATCGCGCCTTTTATATCTTTATCGTCCAAGGGCCCCACTGCTTTTTTAGCAGGCTTCCTGCTTCTAATGTATTTAAAAAACATTTTACTATCGTTTTTTGAATTTTTGGCTAGCTGTTCCTCAAAATCTTTTTTCGCTTTTCTTACTACATTATGACACTTAATTTGGGAGTGTTTATGTTCCTTTCTATTTTCCTCACTAGGATTTGACTTCCACTTTTTAAAAGCTGCCCTTTTCTCTCTCACTGCCTTTTTAACATGGCTGTTTAGCCATGGTGGTTTTTTGTTAGGTCTCTTACTGTGTTTTTTTATTTGGGGTATACATTTAAGTTGGGCCTCTAGTATGGTGTCTTTAAACAGTTTCCATGCAGCTTCCAGGGATTTTAGTTTAATTACTCTACCTTTTAGTTTCTGTTTAACTAGCTTCCTCATTTTAGTGTAATTCCCCTTTTTGAAATTAAATGCCAGAGTGTTTGACCGCTGCGGTGTTCTTCCCAACACAGGAATATTAAAAGTTATTATATTGTGGTCACTATTTCCAAGCGGTCCAGTAACAGTTACCTCTTGGACCAGATCCTGCGTTCCAGTCAAGACTAGATCAAGAATTGACTCTCCCCTTGTGGGTTCCTGTACTAGCTGCTCCAAGAAGCAGTCATTTAAGGCATCAAGAAATTTAATCTCTGAATCCCGTCCTGAGGTGACATGCACCCAATCAATATGGGGATAATTGAAATCTCCTATTATTACTGTGTTTTTTATTTTGATAGCCTCTCTAATCTCCCTTAACATTTCAGCATCACTATCACTGTCCTGGTTAGGTGGTCGGTAATATATTCCTAATGCCATATTCATATTAGAGGAATGAATTGTTATCCATAATGATTCTATGGAACATTTTGATTCCTTTAGGATTTTTACTTCATTTGATTCTATATTATCCTTCACATATAGTAGCACTCCGCCACCCGCACGACCTGTTCTGTCTTTCCGATATAATTTATATCCCGGTATGATAGTGTCCCACTGATTGTCCTCATTCCACCATGTTTCTGAGATGCCTATTATGTCAACTTCCTCCTTTGATATGAGGTACTCCAGTTCACCCATCTTGTTAGACAGACTCCTAGCATTAGTGTAAAAGCACGTTAAAAAACTACCACTATTGATATGTCCGCCTTTCACAGACGCGTTGGATTTTTTTATATGCGATTGTTTCACATCTGATCTTGCCCATATATTATTTCCCACGTTCCCTATCTGACTAACTTCTAGGGAATCCCTATCTACGGAGCCTCATGTAAGAGAAGTCTCCGTCCGATCCAGGTGCTCCCCCGCACCAATCGGCTTTCCCCCACCTCTTAGTTTAAAAACTGCTCTACGACCTTTTTAATGTTTAATGCCACCAGTCTGGATCCACCTTGATTTAGGTGGAGCCCATCATTCCTGTATAGGCTCCCCCTACCCCAGATGTCTTCTTAAGCTAGTTAAAGACATAAGACTTAAGCTAGTTAAGACATAAGATGTCTTCTTAAGCTAGTTAAAGACCTTGCTCTGGGCCTCTCCTGTTCCCCCGATTAAATAATAACGTAAAAAAAAAATAGGCCATGGTGAAAAACAACACTGTCTATGTATACACACAGAGAAGAGACATGTATCATTCATAACAGCAAGTTAACAGACAATGTTAAACTATTGTTGGCGGCCCCGTCAGATAAAATCCATGTACAGTAATAATATTAAATGCTCAAAACCTTTAGAGTAAAGTGGAATTTTTGGCTGTCTGCCTTTGAACAACAAAGAATCGAACAGAACTTTCTTAGATTAATAAAACACCATATCAGTAGTTTACTGGAAAGATGAAGATAAATATTTTCATTTTATTTAGAGGCACGCAGCAAGGATGTCTTCCTGATTTCTGCACCCTGGAACCATTCAGCCAAAGAATCTGTGTCAATAATTCAGCTGACGGGATAAAAATATTAGGTAACCAAAATAAAACTGTACTCGGTACTTTTCTTAACCAGTCCCCACTACTCCCTTGAGGAAAATGTATGGAATTAAATAGTTTTGTCAAGGTACAAAACTAAACAAGGTTTAGAAAATTTTGGTATTAAAATAGAACCGATACACATAAAATTTGGATTCAATGGGAGAAAAGATTCCATTAAATATTTTGGAATATAGTTAAGCAGTATACATCATGTTATAAGATATCAATTGTACTCCATATTTGGAGCTATGGAACAGAACTGTTTTTTTCCTAAGCAGACTGGACAGTTTCAGCAAAATAAATTTTCTGCCTCAACTCACCTTGTTTATTTCAGTAACTTCTAATCATGGTATCAGACAAACTGCTTCAGGAATGCACATGCAAAAAGATATTTCACCTCACATGGAAAAAGCAAAACTTCACTTAAACTTTACTATATCTGTCAACCTGGGAGATGGCAAACACTGCAGTGTAATACCAGTCCAGACAGTTAAGATCTACTATTAATTGGGCTCCAAACTTAACCCTGACATAAATTTTATTTCAGTTAGAACAGCAGAATGCTTTAGAAATAAAACATCCCTGCCTTGTATTGCAGGAATAATCCATTTTTAGAAACCCAGTAATAATTATTTTGCTGGCAATGAATAAGACATTATCAAATAGAGTAACTTCTCAGGATCAATGTGTGTGGAAGACAACATATGCTTAAATCACACACACACAAATGGAGAAATTTGAAATCTGGAAAGATTATGGAATGCAAAGAATTGGTCACATAACGTGGAGACACTAAAGGACTTCCTAAACATTAAAGACTGTTTTGCACATGCAAGAACCTTCTCCCAGTATTTACAATTCTGAGGCTATATTTCTCATAAAACTAAAACAGAGCTTTATAAAAAAAATTACATTTTAAAATCACTAGCGAAAGTTTACTACCCAACAGAAATATTGGCCCAATGGGGATGTAAAGGAGAATGCTAATTTAATGAAGACATTACACATGGTAACAGAGGACAGTTATCAATGTGATTTGATGGATCAGCTTCTTCTGTAGGTCACTAGAAAGGGAAATATTCTATATCACTAGTATTTTATTCTTGCAAAACCTAAAATATTTATAAACAAACAATGACCCTTCCTGCAGAGGATGTGGGAATACAGGAAACTTTATTACTACCTTGTAAGTCAGCCCAGACACATTTTATTACTGGAACACGATTACAGATCAAATCAGTAATTGGATATATCTTTTTAATGCCCCATTCGTGTTTCATGATGGGTCCTGAAGGACATTAATTATCTATTAAAGTATAAAGACACTTGGGTGAGATTAAATGGGAAGTTGGCAAAAGAAAAAAAATTCCCTTCTGTTAGTATCTAGTAGGACAGAATTTGAGGCATACTGGTGGTAATGGATAAATTACCTTATCAGATCAAGAGAGTTTCTAAGTAGTAATAATATTATATGCTTGGCCATTCTCCATAGACACAGAGCGGAGAGGAAAAAAGAATCCTCTTAAAAAGCCCTCCATCTAATCTTCATTCACTGAAGTCAACTTTTATCTACTGAAGTTTCTAATGTTGATCTAAGGAAATTTCAAAAATATAACAAAACCCAAGCAAGTAAAAGTCTACCTAAAATCAACAATTATAATTTGCATTATAATACACAGTTAGAGATCTCAGACATGGAATTGCCTATTTTCTCTCCTTGGAACAGCAGGAAAATAAGGACATACAGTCTTTTCTGCATGAAATTAATGTACTGGAGAAAACACAATTAATTTGGGGTGGGGGAGAGAATTCGAAGTGATCACTGGAATGCAGGTAAAAATAACTATTATAATAGATTATGTATTTCTAGAAAACAATACTTTCCTGAACTCTAGGGCAAAAGCCCAAATGTTGGCTGCCCAGTTCTTGTGGTATGTCTCAAGGGCAGAAAGAATGAGAACATACTTCCGTCTGTGAAGCTGCTGGGGATTTCTTTAATGCAGAACACTTAGTCATCTTGTTTGATGGTCTAGACTACATCATTTATCAAAGATCTATAGTTAAATTTAATTTTCATGAGAATGAAAGACAGCAGTGCTCCTTGTTGCTGATCTGTGACTGTTGATGCATTCTGAAGTGGAAATGATGGATGCTACATGTTCTGGCTGTGATTAAATTTGTTTTGACAAAGCAGCATAGAAATCTGATTTTCAAGAGACTCGTACATTCCATGTAGTGCTGAATAAACAGATACAGAGCACAATGCTATATAGCTGTTAGGCTGATGGCTAATTCATTGTGCCAAACTCATCAAGATCCCCATTAAAACATTAGCTATCCATAGCAAATAAACTGAGGAAATAGCAAGCTATTTAAAAGTAAACATTGTTAATAAAGTAGAATACCTCAGTGGTTATTCCTCTGGTGTTCCAACAGCTCCAATCAGCCTCCAAACAATGCATAAGATGATGTCAGCTTCTGTTTGCCCTACAATCATCTCAGATTTAAGACCCATCATTCAATTAGGCCAAAGATCAAAGATACAATTATTGACACATTCCCTTCTGAGTTTGTCTTTCAAGGAGAATGAAGCAGAAAATCACATTAAGAACACAGTTGGTTTAAAGGTGGTTATTCTGGAAATACTTGTTTCTATTGAGACTGCAGAAAAAAGACATCTTAATTCATTGATTGATGAGGTACTGCAGTAATGAGAAAAGAGCTACAGATAAAATACATCAGTGTTGGCAGGGATCCCAGTTTTTATATGTTCCCTTTTGTTTCACCCTTCATGCGGATGAAGCGGGGATATTGTACACGGCTCTTCATCAGTTTGAGTTCTGCGGACATCCATACTTTTGCTGCAATACCTAAGTTATCTTGTCAGCTGTCATTACCACATACTGCCATGATGTTCTTAATATTTCTGCTTTCAGCACTCAGACTCTTCATCGCATAGGAAATCAACATGGCGTGTCAAGTGGTATTTACTGACAGCACCCTGCAAAAATGCACAAGGAATCAACCTAATGAATCTCTCTTTGTAAGAAAGATATCTAGACTGAAGTTGCTCTAATTCTAAACAGTAAAACCACCCTCTGGCATTTTGACAGTAATTAGAAAGGTTACGTTTGGCTTAATTGAATTTTGATTAATATTAAAATGGGCAAATAGGCAAAGGCTGTGATTTTCCTCCAGAAATCAAAAGTTTTTTTGGGGGGATGCGGTGGAGAAGAGGAAGAGGGGAAGAGAACAATGACATATCACAACTTGAAAAACAGTCAGATTTAATACAGTCTATTTTTCTTCTCCAAGGCTACGTCAACAGTAGCACGCTACTTCGAAGTAGCTTATTTCAACGTAAGAACATCAAAATAAGCTACTTCGACACGTATCGTCTACACGCCCTCCAGGGCTGGTGCCATCCACATTCAACATCAAAGTAGCGACGGAGAACGTCTAAAGGAGCCGCCTCAGAAGGAAATGCGGAGCGTCCACACACACAAGCACTTCCTGTCGAAATAAGGGGCCAGCAAAGCCCCAAGCCGCTCCCCTAATGGGCCCCTCCCAGACACACTCGGCCTGCACAGCACGAGATCTACAGAGCCGACAACTGGTTGCAGACCCCGTGCATGCAGCATGGACCCCTTGCTGCAGCAGCAGCAGCAGCAGCAGCCAGAAGCCCTGAGCTAAGGTCTGCTGCACACAGCGACTCTAAAGCCCCGCAGGGGCTGGACAGAGCGTCTCTCAACCCCTCAGCTGATGGCCGCCATGGAGGACCCCGCTATTTCGATGTAGCAGGACATGGATCATCTACACATGCCCTACTTCGACGTTGAACGTTGAATGTCGAAGTAGGGCGCTATTCCCATCTTCGGATAGGAATAGCGATTTTGACGTCTCGCCACCTAACGTTGATTTCTACATCAAAATAGCTCACAGCACGTGTAGATGTGACACGTACTATTTCGACGTTGTGCCAGCTACTTCGAAGTAGCCTGCTAGTGTAGATGCACCCCAAATGAGAAAAGAAAAACCCAAAGCCAAACTGTCAACCACAAGTCTAATTCAGTATAAACTGAGAAAAAACAATGTTTTCACCACCACAGCCTATGATCAAAAGGTGAAATGCAACAGTCACCTAGTTTTGTCAGGAGACACTGTGGAATAAATAACACAATTTTTATAAAGAAAATGAAGAAACAAACTCTAGTTACTACAAGCTTAGAAAACAATACTTGCCTGTGAACTTGTATTGCCTGCAAGTGATAGACTGATCTAAGGTAGTCCTCTTTCTCACTAACGCTACCTTATCTCTGACCTCTAAACACACAGACATCCACACAAGTCACCCATCCCTTAATGCTTGTCACATTTAGAACTAGTTGGATTTATTGTCAACAAAAAGCGCTAAACATTAAAATTACTATTTGAGCAGAGCTGTAATTAGAAATACAAACTTGATCAAGATCCCACATCCACATGCCAGTTTATGAACTAAAATTAATATGGAAACTGATTGAAAAGATCACTAAAAACAAAAGCCTTACACTTGCATTGCTCTCCTACCAGAAAAAAGACATTAGAAATATTCTTTTGAAAAAATTACTCCAGTTCTGAAAGATGGTAGCTTAGGCCATTCTGCGATGGCTCATCAACATCTGCATTACATGAAAGTCTTGCTCTACATTTTTTGCTCTATGGAGCACAGCCAAATGTGTGCATTATATTACTAATATTTAGGCACATAACATATGAATTGCAATACCAGATCAGATCAGTTGTCCACATAGTCCAGTATCTTGTCTACAATAGAGAGACATGTCAGACAAATGCTAAATATGGAATATAGACCTTATATAAAGTTTTAAAATGTTTTAAGGGTTTCATCTTAATAAAAATCTATTTTTTTAAAAAGTGATGATTATGAATATTTCAAAAGATTCGTTGTTTCACCTTTACCCAAATCCAAAGTAAAAAGATTATTTTAAGCAGTAATTTGCAAGAAAATAATGAAGACATTGGTCATAACTTATGCCAATTTATTTTTAATTTTGCTGGTGGATGAATGTTGACTGACTTAATGGCAAACAAGAAAACTTGCAACCATCTATTTCAGTAGTGCTCAAACTGTGAGCCTAGCCTGGCTCAGATTTGTTGGGGCTTGAGGCCAGGGTCAGTAGCACTCAAACCGTGAGTCTAGCCTGGCTCAGATTTGCTGGGGCTTGAGGCCAGGACCAAAGCCTCAGAGTTTCAGCCCTGGATAGTGGGGCTCAAATTATAGGCCTCTTGACTACAAGGACTTCAGCTTTGGTCCTTCACTGACCTGGGGAATCAGGCTTTGACCCTTCCACCCAGGACAGCTGGGCTCAGGCGTTGGTCTCCTATCCAGGGGTCATGTAATCATTTTTGTTGTCAGAAGAGGGTCAGGGTGCAATTAAGTTTTGAGAACACTTGATCTACTTGATAGTGTTTTTGTGTCACAATTTCTGTGACCTGGTGCAACCAAGTCACTTCAAGACCTTGTTAGTAGCAAAAGACCATTTCAGCTTCCTCAAAACTGGTCTCACATGTCTGAATTTTTGGAGTGAGTCACAGACCATTAGTCTTTGCAGTATATAAACAACTGAATATTTTGAAATGATTGATTTAAACAAAGCTTTTTCCAAATTGATGCTTGCTAATTATTACCAAATTTGAATCTGATTTTACCAAATTGCATGGTTCTTGACAATAGTTGGAAATATTCTCCATCAGACTTTTTTCATAGACTGGAATCTCTCAGTAGGGAGCTAGGCATTTGCTCAGGTCAAGTCTCAGGTAACTCCTAGCAGGTTTATAATCTGCTTGATAATTGGTGTGGATTTTTCCATCTTCATGCAGAGTCCCAAAGATGACAGAATGCAAGCATGGCTAAGATTGACAGCTGAACTTCCCAGCTTGCTGTACCTGAGATAATCCAGTCATCCAGATATGGGAACATAGTGTGGTCATTTCATCTCCTCTGTGTCACCGTCGCCACTGAGAAGACCTTTGCAAAGACCCTGGGTGCTCCAGCCAGCCCCAAAGGGAGTACTTTGAGCTGGTAGTTTCCCTGTCTTACCAGAAGTCTGAGGAACCTCTTTCAAGCTGAGGGATGCAAACCAGATGTCTTCTTTCCAGGAGTGAATTACTGATACTAAGATAACTATGCAGCATTCAATTTGTAGATAAAACATTTAGTTAATGCAAGTCAAGAATGGGTCTCCATTCTTCCAGGGGGACTATGAAATGTTGGAAGTAGAACACTTTGCCTGATAGCTGAGGTGTCGCTTCCTCTATTACCCCTTGTTTGAGGAGAGAGTCCATTTCCTGATAGAGGATGTCCTTGAAAGAGTAGTCCCTGAAGAGGAGCCAGAAGGAGGGTCCATGAGGAGGCAGGAAAAAAAACCTCAGTGATGTAGCCAAAGTGAGTGACATCTAGTGCACACTCATCCATTGTTACAGCCCTCCAGGTGTGGGCAAAGTAAGCCAGGAAGCCACCAATGGAGTAGCTAGGGGTGGCATTAACTAACTTACACAGGTTTGAAGTGTGCCTTCAAAAGTAACCCTCAGTTTGTGAATGGAGTTGGAAGCCTGACACTGCGTCTCTTAGTCTTTACACCTTCTGGCACTTACATGGCAATTCTTAAGAACATTGGCGGAGTTGGAAGCCTGTTGGACAAGTCTAAGCTTGAACACCTGCTTATGATACTCCTCTTTTGGGTCCAGGTACAAATGTTCAAGGAGTGGAGGCCTGTTCTGCAGTCTTTTAACAAGTCTATGTACTCATCCAGCTTCACATTAAAAAGGTACCAATAGTTCTGGCTAGACATCTTCCTCTTCCATAAGGGTTTCAGTTCCAATGAGTTTCAAACAGGGTGGAGTCTCATGGAATCATGGACCAATTAATTATGGAGATCTAAAGTTATCCTTCTATGTCCTTCCTAGTTCAAGATTTGAACAACTTACAGGTAGAACAGATTCTCCAGGACAATATAGGCAACATAACGTTCACACATGCCCATCCTGTACTGGCTTAGGTTCCTCACATCCCAGGCAGTTTTGGAAGCCTGAAGACTTAGAATAGACCTCCTGAGTTTCCAATTAACTACAAAATAACTAAATTTACTAAGTGTTGTGATGAGGCCCTTGCCGGCCCCTATGGATTCTGTGCTTCCTGGGTCTTAGTGTGCCTCAGAGACTCATGGAGGCTCTCTCACTGCCTTAGGTCTTTCCAGAGGCAGAGGCAGAGGCAGAGGGTCTCTGCTTACCAAGCCATTTTCATCATAGGCAAGTCCCCTGTCCCCTTTCACAGGTTTGGATACTCCTGTCCTGCCACTAGGGTGGCTCTCCATGGTAAGGGTGAGGGGAGCCCAGACCTGCTCACTACTCTGGGCTCCAACCCCTGGACCCTAGATGTGAGAGAGCTGATGGGGCTTTTCATCTGCCTCAAACTCAGCAGCCTTTCCCTGGGTCACTTCCCCCACCACTTCCCTCCAGCACCTTCCCCTGGTACTGGCTGAGCTGCTTGTTTCTTCTGAACCTCAGTCTTCCCTTCCTGGTGCACTTCTCAGCTCCTTCCCCCTCCTGTCTATGGGAAGAGGAAGCCTTTTATAGTGAGCCAGAAGACTTTTATTCTCAGCAGATGTCTGATTGGTCCTCTGCTGCAGGCTGATCTTTAATGAGCCCCAGCTGCCTGCCCTGGCTACTGGGTTGCACTCTCTATGAGCCTTGTTGGGGAGCAAGAAGGCATTGACTCAGCTCCCAGTATACCAGCCTTCCATCAGGCTCTTGCAGCTTATAGCCTATGGTCCCACTGAGTATAAGGTTCTACTAAGTAACATTTTGTTAATGGGAAAACTAACTACAAGAAGAAGGTTGGTAAATTAAAAAGGTTGCTAGACATTGCAGAGAGAGCGAGTGTTCCATCTCTAAACCGTGAGGATATTGAGAAGAGCTAATGGTGACTGGAGCACCTTGCTCTTATAGAGGAGCACAAAGAGACTATGAGCGTATACACACCATGTGGATACTGTGTCCTGGCCTACAAAGCACATACAGGCTCAGAGCAGAATGTGCATATGGGCAGGCACTTGAAAGATAACTCATGCATAACAATGCAGTCATTATCATCCTGCAGCCTGTGAGCTGCTTGCAGCCCAATCAGCACAGAGCTGCAGGACATGTAACTTCCTCGAGGATATATAGGTAGTATTGGATGTGACCCGCATAGCATTTTTGGCTGCCTATGTGGCCTCCAATGGCCTGTAAGTAGGTTGAGAAATGCTGATATTCCTTACTATTTGCAGTCTCAGAGAACAAATAAATATAGTGCTAGCCAGTTGGTTTATATTAGTGAGCTCAGATGTAGGGGAATAACAAACTCTGATGGTTTAAGAATATCAGACACTTGAAAGCTGTACATTTTAAAATGGCCTCAGGGTCAATCGGATGTCCTGCTGAGAGTGCAAAAACTGCTAAAACAATCAGAGCAGCAATTTATTTAGAATAAGGATAATTTGGTGAATACAGAACACACAAATAATTGGCCAAATTCTGTAACTCTTACTGATGCGAATCTCCTTTGAAGTTTTAATATATGTTTAACACAAGTAAGCACGTAAGAATTTGGCTCGACAGAACTCATTAGAGTTGCCGAAAACCTTGCCCTAAGAAGAGGAATCAATGATTCCCATGCCCTGAAAGCACTGTACATCATGTAATATTTAGATTACAGAAGAGAAAAGTTGCCAAGCAAAGTGCTGTCACTGAGGCCTGACAGCTCTTCTGTGAGAACTCCTGAGCTCAAGAAGTAAAAGTGCTCATATTCAAACTACTAAATACTCCTTGGACAGAAGAATAAAAGTGACCTGAGAAAGACTACTGATAATCTCTTAAAAGTATTAGCATTGAAACAACAAGATAAGTTAACGATGACTATGTCTACGCTTGCCCCTTACTTCGAAGGGGTGTTCAGGCTGATGGGAGATTACTAATGAAGTGCTGCTTTGAAGTGCCTGCGGTGGCTAATTCTCCCCTGCAACAACGCCGAAGTGTCAAATTTCGAAGTGCCAGTATGCTGTGTAGCCGCAGACATTTCAAAGTGCCTGCACTAGTTCCAAGTGCCTTTAGTCCCCAAAGTTTTGATGAGTGTCTCAAGTTCAGAGAGGTCATTCTT
Source organism: Carettochelys insculpta (assembly GCF_033958435.1). Classification (NCBI taxonomy): domain Eukaryota; kingdom Metazoa; phylum Chordata; order Testudines; family Carettochelyidae; genus Carettochelys; species Carettochelys insculpta. The sequence continues at coordinate 106,009,932 of NC_134137.1, read as the reverse complement.
GATCCTCTCCTGCTTGTCGTACAGGATGCTGATCAAGTGGTTCCTCATTTTTTAGTAGTGCCCGCAGCTACACACCATGCCAGCACTTTGAAGTTTGACACTTTAAAGTTGCCGCAGGGGAGAGTTAACTGCTGCAGGCACTTCAAAGCAGCACTTCATTAGCAATCTCCCATCAGCCTGATTACCATGCCCTCTTTGAAGCAGGGAGCAAGTGCAGACGTAGCCTATGAGACATGAATCAATAGCAATCCCCGCAACACCAATAAAATAAAAGTAAGGTACTTTCTTTAGCAAAGTAAAAAAAAAGCTATTCATATCTAGAGAGGGGAAAATATAACAGTTAATAAAAATCAAAATAAAATTATGATGGGTAAAACGGCACAGATCTAACAAAACCACTAAACCATACCCTGCCAAAACTTACCATTGAGCCACTTAAATGAAAAACCCTCAAAAACCTTCAAAACCAAAATATATTTCCCTCCAGTGGTATCCACAGTGACATACATGTCAGAAACTATTATTGTGATAATTACAAGAATTTACCATTTATCCAGTTGGAAGGTAACTGATGCAGCATGTATGCTTTAAATTATGAGTAACAGCTTAAATACACATATGTCATTCTCATATAGTCTGCACTGAGAAATTAGAGAAGATACATGGCTAAAATGAACTCAAGAATGAGAGGATTAGACTGGGAATCAGGTGGCCATCTGTGCCAATCCTGAAAAGTAGTGTGATTTATATTGCATCTTTGGTGAACAGTAGTTAGCATGCTTAAAACTATTCCAGACAGCAAACACTGGAGCAGAGACACTTTCAATGGCAAAGACAGTGTGCAGAGGCCACTCAAATGGGGAGCGGATAGTAATGAATGTAAATCAGAAGTTATGAATTGTAGACTACTGATACAGGAGACACTAGAATAAATCTATGGCCAATAGAATAAAGAAACTTCTCTATGTTGTCTTTTAAAGTATATTTGGAACAAAAAGAATTATAAAAATGCTACTTGTCTATTACTAGATTGAAATTGTACAATTATTGGTAATAATGCAGAAAAAGCGGAAGCATTCAACAAACATTTCTGTTTTGTGTTGGGGGGGGAGAGGGAGAAACGGGTGAAGTTGTCTCATCATATGATGATAAAATTCTTTCCATTTCAGCAGTGTCTTCAGAGGATGGTAAATGGAAATGAAACATTTTAAAATCAGCAGGTCCAGATAATTTCCACTTAAGATTTTTAAAGAGCTGGTGAGCAACTCATTAGACTGTTAATTTTAATTTTTAATGACTCTTGGAACACAGGAGAAATTCCAGAAGACTGGTGAAAAACTTATGTTGTTCCAATATTTAAAATAAGTTAATGGGATGACCTGGGTAATTATAGGCCTGTCAGCCTGACACAGATGCAGAGGAAGATAATGAACTGGCTAGTATGACCCTTAATTAAGCAAGAATTAAAAGAGGGTAATATAATTAATGCCAATTAAGACACATTTATAGAAAATCGATCCTGTAAAACTAACATAGTATTTTTGCTGATGAGATTATAAGTTTGATAAAGGAAGTACTATTACTGTAATATACTTAAACCTCTGTAAGATATTGACTTGATAACACATGACATGTTGATAAAATTTCTAGAACATAAAATTAACACAGCACTAATTAAAAAGGATTGGAAGCTGGCTAACTGATAAGCCTCAAAAAGTAATTCTAAATAAAACATCCCTTAAGCTGACATATTTCTAGCGGGTCCTGCAAAAAATTTGCTCTTGACCTTACACTATTTAACATTTTTATCACTGATTTCAAAGAAAATAATATAGAAGTTATAAAGCCACAGATAAAGTTTGTAGATGGCACAACAGTTGGAGGAGTGGTATATAATGAAGAGTACCAGCCACTGATATTGCACAATCTGACTAGCTAGGAAAGTGAGGCACAACCAAATAGTATCAAGGCACTACATTTAGCCAATTGGAATGGAGATCCAAATATGCAAAAACTTGCTCAGATACAGACAGACACCATCTTTCTCTCCAAATGCAAAAAGATGGACATTGTACCGAAGGACTGATGGTGAAAAACCCATTACGATCAACATACTATGCTGATTATAGTGAGAAACTATGCCACACACTCACTAAGAAACTGAGGAATCACTTGATCAGCCTATTGTACAGCAAGCAGATGAGGATCAAGAATGACCTCTCTGAACAAGACACCACAGAGAAGGACTTTACCTATACTAGACAGGAAATTACTTCAGACTTCAGGATACTACCATTACAACAACTACAACACACTGAATAATATTGTTAACCTTTCAAGCTACAAACTCAACCCAGCTGAAGAGTCTCTCTTATCCCGGGGTCTTTCTTTCTGCCCCACCACCTTCATGAACCTTATATAATTTTGTGATGACCTTGAGGCATTCTTTCATCATCTCTGTCTAAGGGAATACTTCCAACACACCAATTAACATCAGTCTGACTCGCTCGATCCCCCCCATCAACACCAAAAAAAGAAGAATTCTATGTGTACTCCATCAGTCATAGTGACAGTCTAGATTTCTATATACAATGCTTCCGCAACCACGCACAGACTGAATTTGTGTGCAAACAACACCAAATGAAACACAGCCTCAACTGTGCTGAATGCTATGATGTCCAGAGTCTCAAAAATAACTTGGACATTATAATGAAACCAGTTGACAAAAGGGGTGCTGTCGCCATCGTGAATAAGTCAGACTATGAACAGGAGGCAGCTAGACAACTCTAAGACCTTTACCAAGCATTCATAAAACTTAATTACCCACCGTGAGAAGTGAAAAACCAGACTGTCAGGGCTACACAAATAGCCAGAAACCTGCTATTTCAAGATAGCCCACGAAGATCAACAACAGAACACCACTTGTTATTATCTATGGCTCCCAACTCAAATCCCTGCAACGCATCATTAAAAAACCTACAACCTATTCTAGATCATGATGCTACACTCTGGAAGGCCCTAGGTGACAGTCCTCTCCTCTCCTATAGACAACCTCCTAACCTAAGAAAGATTCTCACTAGCAATCACAGGCCACACCACAGTAATATTAAACCTGGAACTTTTCTTTGCAAAAACCCTGCGGCCAACTGTGTCCACATATTTATTCTGGGGATACCATCATTGGACCTAACCACTGTAGTTACAAGATCAAGGGCCACAATTATATGGTGAGGAAATTTATCCTGAAAAGTAGAAATTCTGAAAAACATTTTGAGCTCAGTTGGTGGATAATCAGCTGTATGTGACCTCTCAATGTGACACAGTGGCCAACGGAGCTTATGTGATCTTGGGATGCCTGAGCAGAGGAATTGTTAATACTGTGTCCAGTTCTGGAGTCCATAATTCAAGAAGGATGTTCATAAATTGCAGACAGGTCAGAGAGGTGAGGATTATGGAAAGGATGAGAAAACATGTCCTGTAGTGGGACTCAATGACTCATCTCTTTATCTTAACAAAAAGCAGGTTATGAGCTGAATTGATTACAATATATAAATATCCTCAGGGAACAAATTTAATAAAGGTTTTATGCTCTAGCAGAGAAAGGTATAACAGGATGGAATGGCTGGAAGGTGAAGCTAGGCTAATTCAGACTGGAAATAAGGTGTCAACCTTTGACAGCATAAGTAAATCACTTCTGGAACAATTTACCCAGGGTCATGATGGACTCTCCATCGCTGGTCATTTTAAAATCCACAGTGGATGTTTTTCTAAAAGCTGTGCCCCAGGAATTATTAGGGGAAGGTCTATGGCCCATGCTGTCCTGGAGCTCAGACTCAACGATTACAGCAGTCCTTTCTGGCCTTGTAATTGATGAAAATAAAAGCAAATTATTTTCTGCATGATCCAATGAGCTCTTCCCAAGCTATTTACTCTGCTTTTGACACCGTTTCCAAATGCACTGTTTTGCAAAGATGATGTAAGGTTGCAATACTGTGATATAATGACTAATTGATACTATGATATCCTTCTTGTATCTGGCTTTCAGGAGTAACAAAGCAATATATATTTTTTCTTAATATGGTATGGTATATGCTATAGTTTTGGATTGCCACAGGAAAATGTGTATTTTTAGGCTTTCTTCACTTCTGTTTTTAGAACTCTGCTGACAACATATACTGTGAAGCTGTGAAGGTGATGTGCAATTAAGTGGTGTTACTGGCTTGGTGAGCCACAATTTCTGTTTAACTTTTAACTGCTGTTTTAATTAGAATAAATAAAAGTTAAAATAATACCCTCCAACTTTTTTCTCAAAAACAACTATCAATTCAGATTAGACTGTAGTTTCCTAACCAAACAAATCCAAACATTTGGAAAAAGAGTAATACATTAGTACAGTAAAATACAGAAGTTTGCTCATTTACCATATATTAAATTGATTGTAGGTTGTATGTTCTTTTTAAAATAAATAATAAAATAATTTAAAGATCAAGAGAAGACTATAAATGAGAAAAAATGCAGAAGTACACTACTACAGATAAGGAAACCTAGCACGCATTTTATGGCATTCTACAAGATAAAATATGTTTATACAGATTTTTGCTTTAACCCACACTCTAACTTTTTGATATGGGACACTGATGAATAAATCAGCAATAGCTTGAGATTTTAAAACCACTATCCAAAAGTGACAAGTATTTTGTTATTATTCATCTACAGTCAATAAAAATGTGTATAAATATAAATCATATTGGACGTGTCTACACCAAGAAATAACTTCGAAGTTAACTTCAAAATTAGGCACTACTTCAAAGTAGCCAGCAGAGAGTCTACACACATTTTCCCTTACTGGAAAGTTAACTTCAAATTAGGTAGCCCAACTTCAAAGTCCTTACTCCATTGCCAGGAAGCTGACAGTTAAACTTCCAAGTAGTGTGTGTAAACACTCAGCTTTGAAGTTGAGTTGTAATGTAGACACAGCCATTGTTATCAAAGGACTGCAGCAGTGGGACACTGAATTTAAAACAGCTGTGTATAAGAACATTTTATCAGTGATGAATAAGCAGAATGTCATTGAGTTTTGCTATATCAATCAGGAAACAACTAACAGATACAACGTTAGTGTGACTAATATCCTAATTAACATCCTACATTAGATGCCTGTTCTCTCCCGTCTCATTGACCATAACAAAACATATAAACAACTCTGCAAGGCAAGTACGTATCAAGGTCATACCTTGTTCCAAGCCATTAACAAAAAACCTGAGCTGCAGCACATAAACAATGGGAAACTTGTCACATACGCAATATATTGTTGCCAATCACAACATAAATTGCTCATGATATACAACATTGTCTTGTAGATTAAAAATAATGCCATATTCCATTATGTATCCCACCGATACCAAAATAACATACAGAGACACAAGATACATCCTGATAATTCCTGGAATCAGTGGTTATTTTGTTAAAGGAAATCTGACAACCCTACAAGAAAGTGATACACACACACTCAGAGTTTTCAGTCTATCATACTAATTATGTATGTACATTTTTGCTTAGCAGCAGCTGCAAGAAATTCTTCTATTGTCCAAGGCCAGGAAACTCTCACATCTATAAATCCATGCACAATATATTTAATGAAAATATACACAAATTCCTGGGCAGCAGATACCCTCATGCTAATTTCCAGAAATATTATTCATATTTAGCAATTAGACTTAATGGAAAATTCTTACCCACTAATCTCTCATGGCACAATGAGGGAAACTGTAGCTCACTATTTTAGTTTCTTGGTCTCCTAATACAGTTGAAGTTGTCCCTGGAGTGGACTAATACAAAACTGTTATCCTTACTTACACAGGTCTACACATGAAATTTATCTGAAACTCATAAAAGCTGAAACAACCTATAGATAACCCAGGCAGCAATATAATGATGTTCCCCTATGCTCTACCACTCATCATAATGGGTTATAGCAATTTAATTAATCAATCTTGCAGAGGAATGGGACTTTGCCATGGAACTCTCCCATTCACTGTCCTGGAACGATTTCATTTTGCACTGAGGTGATGATTGCTGTCAGCTAAAAGGAACATAAGTCTCAATGACAGGAGACATTATACCAGCAAAGCATATGGTGATGTGTGGGAAATATCAACTCTCATAGATTTGCGCAACTTCTGTAGGCCGCTCCCAAGCACAGTTTCAGTGCAGTTATGCAGGTCTTCTCTAAGTTTTTAAATTACACAATCAGTATAGGACAGGTAAGACCCTCCAGGTCAGGAAGCAGTCTTTGACTAACCACCCATGCAGGGCTTACCTCCTTTAACACAGAAAGCCTATTTTCTAAGGTCTCTGAATACAGGCCATCACCCTAAAAAGAAGGGTAGGTTGCAGTTTAAATCTAGCAAAGGAGTGACTGGAAATACGTGGTCAAACACATAACAAATTAAAAATATTAGACAAAAAACTACTAGTAATAATTAAGAAAAATCACATATATAAAATCCCAAAATAGAAATGCTATATATTGGTATTGAATATACCCTGTATGGAAGAGATCAGCACAAATAGCTTTGTGTGCAGCATATCCCAGTTTAGGTGAATGATCTCTTTATGGGAGATTTGGCTCAGGGAAAGCTGATAGATAGAGGCTACACAGCAGCAGAAGAACTCATGTGTGTCTTTATGGTGACCCAGTGAAGGCCATATATGCTGATAGAAGGTAAAAATAGCCACATCACTGGAGGTAACTGGTGGGAGGATCTCTGATGAAGCCAAGATCATCTGTGTTAAAGCAGCACCTCAAGCAGCAGGCCTACTGGATCCAAGAGGCCTGAAAAAACTCTGAATAAAATCCTATTAATGACCAGGCTGTCAAAGAAGGAGACCAGCAAAGACAAAACAGTTGGGATTATAACTTGACCTATGGCAAGAGGAAAATGGACCTCTAAGCATCTTTGTGTCTTTTACAGGGCCAGCATGTGACTACAACTTTGCACACTACTGACTTTGCATCTCTGTCACTGCAGGTTTTTAAAAACAGGTTAGACAAACACCTGACCTACATTTATATTATTCTATCACCTATAATTCCCTGGATCATCCTATTTATCCTTGTTAGATATTTGCACAAAATAGCTTTTTTCCAGACTTAGAACGTCCTCAGTGTTCCAAGATTCATCACAAATAAAAATTAACAGTCCAAAGAGCTCCTCAGCCAGCTCTTTGAAAGCTCTTGGATCCAAATTATGTGGAGCTGATGGCTATTTACCTAAAAATTAACATTTTGTGAGAAGAGAACTTTTGCAGCTCCCAAAACAGTCATGAATTCAGTACATTCAGTATCTTAGGACTACAAAAAAATTGGTATCTATAATTTTGTAATTCAAGCTGAAAGACTACCAGAGATTTACTGAGAGAACAGCAATCTGAAATTTTGATCTTCCATTTCACTGCAACAGGGAGCATAAGGCTGTTGTTCTCCAGCTCTAAGGTGGATACAGGTTATATTTAGTCAAAATAAGGGTAAGCACTATATTTTGCTCTCTACACCAAGGAAGAATAAGTCTCAAACCTCTTATGTAACCATGCCCTGGTTCTCAAGCATGTGAAGAAAAAATGGGTAGAGTGTGGCCAGGAGTAACTTGGTGACTATCCAACAGTCCTCTCTTTAATGCTCATTTGTCCTGCTTGCAGTTTTATTTCGTTTTAACATAATTATCTTAAACAAAGCAGTACAAACCTCCCTCAAAGCCTACCTTTCCCTCTCTTCATGTTACACTTGAAATCTACTATATTTCATAGTTCTAATACTGAAAGACTGATGTGTTTGAGTTTTAGTGAAAATATATCTCTGTGATAATATAAACACAATATAAAATATACCTGTTCTTGTAATTGCTAGAAAGGGGGGTTCTGTCCAGGTCTGTAAAATAAATACTCACTGACATACACTTGATATTAGTAAACATTATCAGTAGCATAATACATTAATACTTTATGTGCATTCATCATGGCATGGACAGTCCATACCAAATATATACTTCATAACTTAAAAATTTCTATACATATTTTCAATCATTTTCATTTCTCTAAATATTTTGAGCAGATTGCTTTCATTATTTGATAGGTATAAATTTTTCATAGAGAAGTCAATATTGTTTTAGTGAAGTAGATCATAAGGTTAATTTCCAAGTGTACATCCTTTGACCTACTGACCTTCTGAGGATTAATTTAGATTTGAAAGATGGTTCCAAACCCAAACATATGTAAATATACCCCAAACCTTTGTGGCAATTCAAAAGTCTGATCAGGCTGTAAACTCTGCACATAGGTCCAACTGTAATCTAGAAAAAGTAATTCACATTATATGTTTCTCTTCTTTCCAAAAAGCAAAGGTGAACTTGAAAGACATCAGCTCGAAGTGTCACTTAAGGAGCAAAACACATGTGAAATTTTTTTTTCTTAACTACAAAATTATAGTTAAAGTGCTAACATTATATCATGTTTGCCAAATGGTTTTTGCACTACATCCATCACTTTCAGACTGTCCAAGGTATATTTCTAAACACACCGTACTCAAGGAGGGAGACTGAAGGAACCCATTAAGAAAACCACTGGGTAACATTCTCAGAATGGAATCAGTTTCTATTGTCATGGATCAGGAGCACATCAATCTTTTGTTTATGATCACTTAATACATCACAAACACAGCATCCCATTAGGTACTAGCCATGTTTTCCCAGGATCAAATATACATCTTTCCTTACTGTGGGAATTTGACTGTGCATACAAACATACACATATAAGGTAGATACACAAAACACTAGTGAGACCTAGAGGTAAACATAAAAAGACAACCAGAGGATTTTTTAATTGGTACTTCTGAAACAGGAAAACAAACAAGGTTGATAAGTATATCCAAATAGCTATTTAGATAATATTTCAGACTGCTTTAAAGCACCACAATGATAGCCATCAAGTCTTACATTCAGGGATGGTGAATGACTCATACCACATATATATTAGATAATGAGAAGTGTTTCCTATTCTGCAACATAAAAATACCTGGGAGGGGTGTAAGTAGAACACAGTTGAAAGTTACATTGGAAAAGTATTCTAAATAAGTATCTTACCTATTGATTTGAATAAATCCCAAGAGAAAGCCCATGTTTCCAACAGTCACACATAGGATGGTGAGTTAGCAGATCAGAGGAAGCAGACCAAAAAGGAAGCAAAAAAAGAAATAAAATCAGTTGTAAATAGAATAATAAATAAATATATACAAATAGTTTTTATACAGTACTGTTCATCAAGTACATTTTAAAGCACTTGGTTCTACTTCCCTCTCACACTACATAATTTACCATAGCACTTGCACTATTTTCAATATTCAAGGGAACTGCAGGTTTTCATGGATGATCAGTTAAAGCACATCTGGAATTTTACTACAGGTTGAACCTCTCTTGTCCAGCACCTCAGGACCTGACCGGTGCCAGATCAGAAAATTTTCCAGACAATGAGAGGTCAATATTTTCTAGCACATCGCCAACACTTGCACTGCTTCCTGGGCTCTTAAAAGACATTTAAGGGTAAATTACAGCTAAATAACAGAATACTGACAGCCAGGACTAGTGGCTGTAAACAAAGTTTATGGGATTACAGGAAACTTGGACACACCCATGATAAGCAATCATCAGGGCTCACTAATATCATGCTGGATTATGGAGTTTGCCAGATGAGAGAGTTGTGGATTAGAAAGTTCCAGCCTGTAGTGCTTTCCTAAAAAGTGAGGTGAAGGACTGTGCCTTGCTGTTTCTTGTAATCTGTAAAGGTCATGACCAGCAACAGCAGCAGGATAGCAGAAGCTACTCCTGACAAAACTGCTATCAAATAAGATCTTAAATATACTCTGATTAATAATCTGCTGCTAATAGATAAAAATAATAATGCTTCGGATCAGCAGTAGATTTACAAGTGTCTGGAGCTGGAGGCGGGGGCACACCCCTATATTTAGTAGCCAGGAAGGGATAGCTAATTGATAGGCAAAGAGCAGCTCACCCCTAAGAACAGGTAGAAAACTAGCAAAGCTGTGGTAAAAGTTTAGGGGGGAAGATTAATACTGTCAGAGTGTCTGAATTTGGGTCTGCAATAATCTAGAAACAGAACAGTGATTGTTGAGGGAGATGGGCAATGAATATTAACAACGAAAAGGGCAGAAGCAGTCATCCCAGAGGCAGGGAGTAAGGGAATTTCAAAGTTGGGCGTGTATTTCAACATGCCCACGGCTAGACTGCTGGTCAGCACTTCCCAGTTAGCAGCTTCAAAATTCACGCAGCTGCCATTATACTAATGAGCCCTGACAGTGCCTCATTTGCATTTTTGAATGGCCATAATTTACATGGCCCTTCCAAAATGGAGAGGTAGTGTGGCCACAACCAAATATCTGTAAGGTCAGATGAGAGTATTCTCACCATCCAGTCTATTCTCTGAATAACACAGATCACAGAATTTTGCCAAGGAAGTCATGCATGAAGCTGACCATACCTAACCTCACAGTACTTGGCTTCACCACAAGAGAACCTGCTCTGACAGAGGAACAAAATTCCACCGTAGTCGGAGGTTTTCCTACAGACGGGGAGCCTGAGGTGCCTAGTACAATGTTAACTTTCCTTTTAAAATGACAAAAAATTCATGTAGCAGCACCCTGACACAGACTAACTGAACAGTATGGTTGGTGTTCCAGCTCATCCTTAACATTTACAGCTTTCCAAAGAAATAATAGGCATTTCTTTTTCATGATGTACCAAATCTCTACCTTCATAATTATTCCTATAACTTATGTCCTTTTACTTATATCTAATACATTCTGGAGCTGTGCTTCATATGGCCATGTTAGTCTGTGGCTCTCTTGAAAAAGGTATACCTATGGGGAAGTCTGTAATATGGTCCAATATTTTGGGAAGAGAGGAGTATATTTTTAACCTTTTTTGCAATGTTCTTTCTCCACTAAGCTCAAGAGGCCTAGTGCTTTCCTCCTCCATTTTGGACTTGTCTACACTACCACCTTCCTTTGAAGGAAGGATGGTAATTAGGGTGTTGGGAGTTTACTAATGAAGTGCTGCTGTGCATAGGAAGCACTTCATTAAGCAAATTCCCGCCCCCCGCCCCCACAGCAACTTCAAAGTTCTAAACTTCGAAGTACCAGCACGTGTCTAGCCATGGCTCTCCTGCCAGTACTTCGAAGTGCCAGGGCAACTCTGAAGTGGAGTAAGGGGACTTCGAAGTTGCCCCGGCACTTTGAAGTACTGGCATGTGAGCCGCGGCTAGACACACGCCAGTACTTCCAAGTTTAAAACGGCAGCACTTCATTAGTAAACTCCCAACACCCTAATTACCATCCTTCATTCGAAGGAAGGCAGCAGTGTAGACAAGCCCAAAATGGAGGAGGAAACAGTAGACAATTCTGGTCACCAATAGGATGCAAATTCCAAAGTCTGGCAATGAAAATAAATAAAGGCAGATAAGACGTCCTAATAAAGCAGAGAATGAAAAGACTGCAGTCTAGTCTGCACTTATAACTATGATCCAACCAGCCTAGAGTACTCATACAGTATAATTGGGATTGATTTATATTCTGGAGCTGTGTGCGAACAGACCAGGAGTGATTGCTCGCATAGCACAGCCGTGTAGAGGACACACCAGGTTGGAGAACTGAAGGGACACAACTGCTCCACTGTTCAGACTGTACCCTAGGTAATGTCACAGTATGACAATTACCAACCCCAAAATCTGACAGAACAAAGCAATAATCAGAAGAGGACTCTGACTGACTGCAGGAAGGACATGCAGAAGTAAGAGTGGCAATTACATGATCCCTCTACAACAACCCTGCAGTATTTCCCCCTCCCCCCGTGACTCCCTTTTGAGTTGGAACCCTGAGTCTGAGAAACACTGTTCTCTCCCTTAATATCTGTACAGTATAGGGTAAAAGTATACAAAAGACCAGATTTCATGGGAGAGATCAGGTTTCATGTTCTGGGACATGTTTTTCATGGCCCCAAATTTGGTAGGGCCTAGACATAGTCAATATCAGAGTTGATACTCAGATATTCCTAAAGCATTTGTCTGCCTTGAAGGAAAAGATGGTTGTACCTATGAGGTGGTAGAAGGTGCTGCCCAGAGACTGTGAGCAGAAATTGTTGCAGTGAGAATTTTGCTGGCACTTACAATCGCCTCTTCCATAAGTCAGTAGACAGAATATTGCTGCTGCATCCTTTTGGGAATCCAGCAAAAAGAGAACCACTCCAACACCCAGACCTTATACAGGGGAGACCCTAACCCCCTGCTCCTACCAATATTACTGGTTTCAGCCTCTGGGAAAGTCTCCACTTCTCCCCCACTTCTCCTTCCTGACCGGATCTCAGCTCAAGGGCTGATGGGGGAACTGTCAGTAGGCATAATCAGGCTGTTCAACCACCCTACAGCTCCAGGGCACATTCCTTACACCCCTTCCTAAGAGAACCCTCCCATAAGGTCACTGTAGCCTCTAACGTTCCAATGATTCCAGCAACCAGAGAAGTCCCTGTCTCTCCCCAGTACTCTAGACCTACATAAGGCCCATGCAGCCTTTTCTCGCTAAGGAGAAACCCCTGTCAAGGGGAAACACTCACACTCCTCCACTTCTGCCTGGGGCCACTAACTTTCATAGCACCCCTGCAAGGGAAAAGCTCTGGGCTCAGCCCACAGGCTGCCTGCTAGCTGTATACACTCTCCACTGCTTCCCTGGCTTCTGCACCAACCCTCAGGTGATTAACAGCTTGTCCTTGCTGAGAGCCCACTGGTCACCCTAAGGACACTCAACCCTGCAGGGAGAGGGCACAGCCAGAGCCACGCCCTAAACAGCCTAGCACTGGCATTCAGCTCCCTCTCAGCAGTTGCTCCACATGAGTGGGAGCAGGGAATTGTGTCACCTATCCTGGATGGGATGGACTGGACACCATTTACTGCAATGGTGCATGGTCCATCAGGTCTGGGAGTGTTGGCAATGCAGGAGCAGGGCTGGGAGGGACACAATGGCCAGCGAAGCGGCAGCAGACGGCTGCACATATAGCTGGAGAGAAACAGTGCTTTTAAGGAGAGAGCATTACTTCTCTCCAGCTGCCTGCTGCATGACTGCTCCTTGCTCCATGAACACCACTTGGTGAGTGTGGGGCTGGATGGAGCCCTGACAGGGTGGACGGAGGATGTTGAATGGGCACTAAGCTAGGCGGAGCAGCCAGGACATGGGGCACTGGAAAATGGCAGGAAGCTGCCAGAGCCCTGACACTGAGGGCCTGTCACAGCCCATAAGCAGCATGTGGCTGCCTAGGGTCCTAAATTTCATGGTGTCCTATGCAGCTGTGTGCTTTGCATATGGGTAGGGATGACCCTGGGGACTGCTGCATATAAACAAAGCAATCGCCTATTCTGCCTGCTTCCTTGCAACAGCTTTTCTTCCCAGAGCAGCATAGTGCCCTCAGCGAGGGAAGAGTTAACCTCTCACCTTGGGACACAGGACCCAACAGGCTTATGCTCCACCCATCTCTTCAACCAGCCCATCAAAGCAAATAGAAGTTAAATGCTACAAACAGCTTACTTTTCCCATGAAATAGTTATTATATGACTATACTTGTTTCAGTGACTCATTGTAGAGAGCTGTAGTATACTGTTGTATTATATAACAAGCATGCACGATCCCATACTGATTTTCTTTTATAAGGCTATACACTCCAGCAAACACTACTTCAGGTTATATTACTTGATTTTGAATCGTGAATTATTTTCCATTAATACCATAGACAGGTTTCAGTGAACAACTATAGTATGTATGCCAAGCTATTAAATATCACATCCAAATTAGTGCTGCCCCAGATTATTCACTGGGTACCTTTTAATGGTCAGATTTTTTTTTTTTAGCTTAAAGGGCTAAAACAGTATGCTCTCGTCTTCAGCACTTCCATTTAATGGTTACTGGGCTGACAGTCTCTATCCAGGGAAATTATTTTGGTTATTTGTGCTTTTTGTGAGTTGTGAACCACACAGGGAAGGAAGTAAAGATTGTTGTTACTTTTTCTTGGTCCCAGATGAAACTTGTTTCCTGTCTGAGGCACACATCAGTAGCAAGAGACAGATAAAAGCAAAGAATGAACTAGTAAATGTACAACAGGGAACAACCTGCATGAGTGGGAAGATGGACTAGATGACCTAATGTATCTTTTCCATTTTATTTCTATTATATCTTCTCTAACAAGAAGCTGCTTGGCTTTGTTTTTTGTCATCTGTGAAAAGTTACCTAAAAATCTGTAGCTGGTTGGGTTTTGGCCAAGTTTGCTATGTATAATCTATAACACAACAACTTATTTTTTTGTCTCACCCTGGGTGCATCTACACTAGCCAGCTACTTCGAAGTACCGGCACAACGTCGAAATAGCACGCATCACGTCTACACATGCCATGTGCTATTTCGATGTTGAAATCGACGATAGGTGGCTACACATCGAAATCACTATTCCCATCCAAAGATGGGAATAGCGCCCTACTTCGACGTTGAATGTCCAAGTAGGGCGTGTGTAGATGATCCGCGTCCTGCTACTTTGAAATAGCGGGTCCTCCATGGCGGTCATCAGCTGAGGGGTTGAGAGACGATCTGTCCAGCCCCTGTGGGGCTCTATGGTCACCGCGTGCAGCAGCCCTTAGCCCAGGGCTTCTGGCTGCTGCTGCAGCTGGGGGTCCATGCTGCGTTCACAGCGTCTGCAATTCGTTGTCGGCTCTGTGGATCTCGTGCTGTGCAGGCCAAGTGTGTCTGGGAGGGGCCCTTTAAGGGAGCGGCTTGGGGCTTTGCTGGCCCCTTATTTCAACAGGGAGCACTTGCGTGTGTGGACGCTCCGCATTTCCCTCTGGGGCGGCTCCTTTCAACATCCTCCATCACTACTTCGATGTTGAACATCGACAGCACCAGCCCTGGAGGACGTGTAGACGATACACGTCGAAGTAGCCTATTTCGATGTTCTTACATCGAAATAGGCTACTTCGACGTCGTGTGCTAGTGTAGACGTAGCCCCAATGTGTAGAAGGCAGCTGTTAGTTAGTTAGTTAGTTACTTTTCTTGTTGCCATTGCTACTTTTATCACCTGTCAGTTTTAGGAGAGTTTTTGAGATACTGTGGGTTTGAAAGTAATTCTGAGGGGTTATGGCCATTCCTGCATGATATAATATGGGTAATCCAACTTTGACGCTGTTTTAGGTGCTCTCAGCACTCTGTTATTCTGCCCATCCATTTTACTCAGGTTAGCCCACCCACCTTCCCGCAGGTTTGCTCACTGATTTCCTTGCAGCAACACACACCATATCCCTTAATTCCCCACAGTTGACCTTCTCTTCAACTCTCATATGGAGATTAGGTTGAACTTGTTAAGGCTGATGTTTTAGCATCCGATTTTGTGACGTCACAGTGCATGTTCCCACTGGCACATGAAGTTGATGAAGGGTGTCCCCGTTTGGGTGGGCAGCATTGACTTTGTCAGCAATGCACTGTGGGTACTATCGAACCATGCCTGCTGTCCCCTTGCATTCTGGGTTAAGCTCACAGTGTCTGATGGGACAATCCAGGTGGTTCTGGCTCAGTCTCCCATAGTGCACTTCTCTCCTCCCCCCTCCCGCTAGAAAACAATGTATGTGCAGGAGCCTAAGCAGCCAGCAGACTGATGAGGACTCTGAGGAGGACATGTATGAAACACTGGAGAGAGGAACATGGAGAAGATGGCTTCACTGCGCTTTGTACTCAGTGGAGTACCAGTTGTGGTGCTGTGAAATAAGCTTAGACTGATGGGACCACCTTGTTATGCAGGTAAGAGATGATCAGCAGTGACTACAAAACTTCCACAGATAAGGCCACTTTCATGGAACTTGGCAGACTGCTTTCCCCTGCGCTGAAGAACAGCAGTGCTATAATAAGACCTGCTCTGATGTTAAAAAGTATGTGGCCATAGCTCTTTGGAAGCTTTCAGTGCCAGACAGCTATCAGCCAGTGGGCAATCAATTTGAAGTGGGCAAATCTACAGTGAGCGGCTGCTATCATCCTGGTAGCCAAGAAAATCAATATCCTTCTGCTATGAAGGACAGTGACTTTTGGAAATGTGCAGGACATAGTGGACGGTTTTGCCACAATGGGGTTCCCTAAAAGTAGTGGGGTGATACACAGAACACACATCCCTACCTTGGCACCGGACCACCTTGCCACAGAGTACATAAATCACAAGGGGGTACTTCTTTATGGTGTTGCAGGTGTTGGTGGATCACAAGGGCTGTTTCACTGACATCAACATGTGATGGTCGGGAAAGGCACATGATATGTGCATCTTTAGGAACTCTGATCTCTTCAGAAAACTGCAGAATGAAACTTTCTTCTGAGACCAGAAAATCACCTTTGGAGACGTGGAAATGCCAACAGTGATCCTGGGAGATCCAGCTTACCCTTTGCTCCCTCGGCTCATGATGCCATACAGAGGCAGCCTGGACTGCAGTGAAGAGCAGTTCAACTACAGGCTGAGCAAGTGCAGAATGGTAGTAGAATGTGCATTTGACCATTTAAAGATCATGTTCAGGATCAGTTAGATCTCAGCAAAAGTAGAAATCCCCTTGTGGTGGCAGCCTGCTGTGCACTCCATAACTTACGTGAGAATAAGGGGGAAAATTGCACGTCATGCTGGAGGACCGAGACAGATCACCTGGCCACAAATTATGACAAGCCAGATAACAGCACAATAAGGAGAGCACAGCTAGGGGCACTGCTAATCAGGGAAGCTTTGAAAAACAGCTTTTTAAATGACTAGTGACATGACAGTCATGCCTGTTGCTGTTAAAAAGGTGCCCTCCATATGATGTGTAATGGTCCAAAAACCATGTAAAACTCCTGCCCCTTGCGCAACAGAAGCAATAAAGACACTGTTTTTGAGAGCTTATACATTTTTATTTAGGGGACAAAATCAAGCTTAAGTAAAGGAGTCCAGTGCAAGGGCTTTGGAGGTGGGTAAACAAAGGCAAGAGGCATTTTGTAATCATGGAGGGGATATGTCAGCCTTCTGCTCTGAGAAATGTCCCTGGGGGCTGAATGGAAGGCTGCCCTTGACTCCTTCCCTGCAGCATTCTGAGCCAATGTGGGGGAGGGTACAGAACATGGGGAGGGGAGAGCATGTGGTTCAGCCTGGGCTGCAGTGGGACTCTGCTCCTCTACCAGGCACCTTAGAAGTCCTGTTTGCTGCACCATGGGTTTCAATGTCTCATCCTGGGTCAGGACTTCATGCTCTCTGAGTGTTCTCCTGCCCTCTTGATCCACCCTGCTTCCTCGAGCATTTAACTATACTCTGTCTACGCAGGAGGCTTGCATGTGCCCAAGGAACACATCTTCCCATGTTCATTTTTGACTTCTGAACTGTGCCAGTCTAACAGCTGGAAGGAGTGGGTGGTCATCAAAGAGACTATGGTTGCAGATACTGCAACAAAACACAAGTGAAGGACAGACATTAGGGAGATACATTTACTGTAGATGAGATGATGAGATAAGTTTTATGACACACAAAGTAAGTTAATGAAAGAGCCTTTGTGGGAAACAACAGGGATATGTAATCTTCAAGGACAAATTTTTGCTTTTAGGCATCCTCTTTGCAATAGCTATTACACAGACATCTCCAGGGACCTGCTTGACTCTGTTCACTTCCAGGAATGGTAAGGCAGATATGAGGGCATACTTTCCAGCCACATGCAGGACCGTGGATTCCAAAAGCACGTTCTGCAGCTGCGCACACTGCCAGGGTTGGGGCACGATGGCTATTGGGGCTATTATCTTCTGGTTGCAATTGTAGTCCCCTCATGCTTTCACCCACCCGAGGCTGGGAGAATAAAGGTTTCCCTTCCCCAGGGGCACCAGGGAAAGGACAGGAGGGGCAAACTACGGTAGTACAGCTTCTGTCATCAGGGCTGTGTGACTCTCATGATCACGACATGCTTCCCCTCCCTTTTTGCTGGGATAGTAAAGATTTTCCTTCCCAGGTCCAGGGAAGTGCGGGAGGCAGGGGGAGCTATGGCAGTGAGCCTTGTGTTGTCAGGGCTGTTTGGCTCTTGCAGTCACTATGTGCTTTCCCCACCCACTTTGCTGGGACAGTGAAAGTTTTCCCTCCCCCAGGAGCCCAAGGGAGGGAGGGGCAAGCCATGGCAGTGTAGTTTGTGCTACCCCTCTTGAGTGTATCTGTGTGGCTATCACAGTCATCGCATGCTTCACCCCCTTCATCCCTCCCTAGCTGGGACAGTGAAGGGAAGCGAGGTGGGTGGGCCAAGCATGACAGAGCGGCTTAATGCCCTTGTTACATATACCTTCCCCTGCTTCCTCTGGGTTGTTCTGCACAATATTAGCCTTCTCAGCACTACACGGAATGATAAAAAATGGATGCTGACTGAACATGGGCAGAAGGCTAGTCAGTATGCTGTATGGCTTTGTATTGCATTGATGCCAGATTACTTACTACTGGTTTGGCATGGAAAGGTGTCCTGTCAGGGAGGTTGGAATAAGGCAGGCCTCCCCAGAACCCTAATGAGAAGGGATTGAAGCTTTATGGAGTTCTGCAGGAAGGATTCCCACTCCTCCTCAGACATGTTAACAAGTTGTTCTGGTGGGGCGGGGGCAGGGGGGGAGTTCCTGGGATATGTAGGATCACAGCCAGTTGCCTTAACACACTTATAGCATGCTTTAACATGGGAACTTACCAGAGGAACTCTCCCTGCCATCAGGGTCCAGCAGCCAAACATCCTGGGAGGAAGGGATTGGATCCAAAGTTAAGAAAAGGTCTTGGCTGTCAGTGAGATCTGCTGCTCCATTTGCCTGTTCACCATTCTCCTCCTCCTCCTCATCCACCATGTCTTCCTCACTGATGCCAGATACTGCCTCAAGAGTCTCTTGGGAGCTATCCATGGATTCCTCAGGGACATTGGTTGGGTGCCCCCTAGAACTCCATGCAGCTGCTCATAGAAGCAACAAGTTTGTGGCAATGATCCAGAACATCTGTCTGCTTCCTTTGTCTTCTGGTATTTTTACCTGAGATTCCTTATTTTCATGCCGTACTGCTGGGCATCCGTGGTGTATCCTTTTTCCACCATACCATGTGAGATCTTGGCACAGGTGTCTCTGTTTCTTTTGCTGCTTTTTAGTTCTGCCAGCACAGCTACATCCTCTTACGCAGCGATGAGATCATGGATCTTCTGCATGCTCCATGCTGGAGCTTGTCTGTAACCCTGGGAATTTATGGGCAGAGGTGCTGTTGAGGTATGCTGCCTGCTCAATTCACCAGGCTGACCAAACAGGAAATGAAAATCAAACTTTCCTGGGCCATTTCCTCCGTACCTGGAGAGCAGAGGAACTGAAAGTGCTGGCCAGAGTGGTCATATTGGGGCACTGTAAGACACCTCAAGGAGACCAAGAACATTGAATTTCACAATGCTCTATCTGCACTACCCTAAAGTTGACCACATAAGGTTGAATTTGATGTTACTCCTCATGAAAAGCAGAAGTATCAAAGTTGACCTTAGGAGCCCTTAAATTCAGCAGAACAGACCCTGTAGGCTTGACTGATCTCAGAAAATGGACCTAAATCAGCTAAGTTCAACTTAACATCCTAGTGTAGTCCAGGCATTATACAGGCAGGTGAAGACATAGGTGCTAGTGGTCTTATCTTGTTAGGCTCAACTGTGAGTTTTTAACAACTGCCTTGAAGGCTGGAGGCCTTAACAAATGTCCTGGGATTATGGCATCTGACAGGTTCCACAATCTCTTTCCTGGTTTCCAGAAGTACTCCTCATTCCTACCCTGGGGCTGCAGGGGACCCTCACAATTCCTCTACCCTCATCCAACATCACAGCTCCTTTAACTGTAGATGTTTGAGGTACCACACTAGTTTTATAGAAAGGAGCAGAACAGCTTAAGATGTAACATTTATCTTAGTGCATGTAGGATAAACAGTAGTGAGAAGCAGAGGGTCCAGCTGCAGGATGAGGAGTTTAGAGGCCAAGATAATTGTAAGGTACTGGGAGTGCAATGGGTATAGAGAAATACTGACCAATACAGGAGAGAAAATGATCTAGTTTCAGGCAGAAGAACTGATTTATTTGGATTACTGGAAGAATCAAAACAACAGAGCAGTCCTGTAGCACTTTAAAGACTAACTAAATAATTTATTAGGTGATGAGCTTCCATGGGACAGACCCACTTGTTCAGACCATAGCCAGACCAGAACAGACTCGATATTTAAGGCACAGAGAACCAAAAATAGTAATCAAGGTTGACAAATCAAAAAATATTATCAAGGTGAGAAAACCAGAGAGCAGACGGGCAGCAGGGGGCAGGGGAGTCAAGAATTAGATAAAGCAAAGTACGTAAAAGAGCCCCTATAATGAGCTAGAAAATTGCTGTCCCGGTTGAAACCACGTGTTAATCTGTCAAACTTGAATATAAATGAGAGTTCAGCAGCCTCTCTTTCCAAACGGCTGTGAAAAATTCCTCTTCAGTAAAACACAGTCTTTCAGGTCATTGAAGTGCTACTAGGCTGTTTTTTTGTTTTGATAGTATATAGGCTAGCATGGCTCCCTCTCTGTTACTATGGAATAATCAACAGACTTGAGAAACAAAAATTACTTAGATGCAGAACAGATTTTACTAGGCTTATAATCTAAACAACAGGTTCAAATCCAAGCAAAATGGATTTATAGTTGCTTTGTTCCAAGATTCATAAATTC
This sequence comes from Carettochelys insculpta, assembly GCF_033958435.1. Lineage (NCBI taxonomy): Eukaryota > Metazoa > Chordata > Testudines > Carettochelyidae > Carettochelys > Carettochelys insculpta. The sequence goes on along the minus strand of NC_134137.1, from coordinate 105,989,109 downwards.
AGCTGCCCACCCAGGCACTAATGAACAGCTCAAGCACCACCTGCTCTTCATGCATGGAGACAAGCCCCCTTGATACCAACCTGGGCCAGGTTGGTTTTAAGGGGTTTTTTTCCTCCGACATCTTTTTTCCTTGTTGGTGGCTCTGAGAGCTGGGCATATCATAAGCACCATCAAGGATCTGCTTTTCCCCTGTAGGGCCAGAGGACCACCCTCTCCCCTTTCTACCAAGCTCTCACACACAGCAGCTTGCTCTCAGGGGGTCAGCCTTCCCCCTCCCCGGGCTTCTTCCCAATGTAACACCAACAGCCATGGATTGGCAGCAGATTAGGGATTGAACCTGTGACTGCAGGAGCTAAAGCCCTGTGCTCTACACATTAGCTAAAGGCCAGGTGCTGCTCTGCTATACAGCCTTTGCTGAGACTTTTACTCTCCTTAGTACATGGTCTCAGTTACACCTGGAAAATCACTGGCGACAGCCAGGTCCCCAGAGGGCTCTGCAGTGTCTCTGGCACAAACAGGCCAGCTGAACAAGGGGCTTGCAGCCTCCAGAAGCAGGAAGAAGGGGACTGGGACAGTGGCTACAGAGGCTGGGATAGGTGTTTGTCCCACCCCTTGTCTCCTTGAGGTGCCCCTGTCTGGTCCATGCATATTAAAACCCCAGGGAGCAAAAACCCCAGAGAGCCTGTTTCTCCATGCATGAGCAGCAGAGGGTCCGCAGGCTGTCCATGAATGCCTGGGTGGGCTGTACTTAGATGTTTCTTAAACATCTAGTTAGGGGCCACAAGAAAAAAGTGATAGGACCGCATGCAGCCCAATATCAGGGTGTCTGACATTCTTGAGGACAGCACTGACCTCCTGTGGTCGGGCAAATTCTCTCATCCAGCACCCGTCAGGTCCCAAGGGTGCTGGATTAGAAAGGTTCAACTTGTAGGAGTTCAGTTAAGGAACATGTTAACGTGTATTTAAATATTTCAAATGAAACATCTGCAGACACCAACAACATTTCCACAGATTCCTCTGAAATGAGAAGAATAAACTTTGTGCTAATGTTTGATGGGTAGGGACAGCTTCAGCTTCTAAAATTTAGAAGCGTTGATTAAGCCTCTGAGAACTGATTCTGTGCTTCAAACAACCTCTAAACAATTGTTCAGAAGAAGTAGCTCATGACTGCGCTGCCATAAGAAGAGTCCTAGGCCTTAACCCTGCATTACAGACTGCACAAGCAGAATACTTTGCTCTTGTGGAGTCTCACTGATTTCCAAATACCTCACACAGGTACAGAACTCTGTCCTTATGAAATACAGGACCTGGGCTATGCTTGTGAATGAAGTGAATTGCTCATTCCTTAAGAAAGCATAAACTAGGTGTACTACAGTGCACTATGGAGACAGTACACTCAGCTTTGGGATGCTACTTCTTCCTCTCTCTTGAGGCTTCCCTTCTCCTCTTGCTGAGTAATATGATGCATTTTAACAGGCTCTAGAAGGAACAGTATTCCATACTTCTTAGCGAGAACTATCACCTGGCACTAAAAAGTGTTTTTTAAACAGATACAAGACATTTAAAATAGTTTATTTTGTATTTATTTATAGTGGATCTTCTTATTTGTTAGGAGTTGAGATTTCTTTTTTTCATTTGCAATTTTTTTAAGTTTCTCCAGCAAAGTGAAGCATGGCACAAAAAGTAACACATTTAGGGTACAATCCTGCAAATACTTCTGCACAAGAACTCACTTGGGCCACTCACATCAGTAACATTAAGCACATACAGTTGAATTTGAAGAATTGGGATTACAGAGATATGGACCAGATCCTGCTAGTGTCCACACTGGAAATTTGACTTACATTCTCCTCACATCCATTCAGCCTAGCTATGCTCACATATTGAAATGTTCTGCTTATTATGTTCTTCCTATTAGATTTACTTTTAGTAAAACAAAGGTATTTTAATTATATCACATTTTAAGTAACATTTTATTTTAGGAAAAAGATTATGGAAATCCTTTGGAAAGCACAAGTGCACAAAATCTAATTACGGTATTTCTACTGATTACTTAACTCTACTTACTTGAGATGTGCAAAAACTTATACATCTACACTACAGCATAAAGTCGACTTTAAGGCACTTAGCTTGATTTTACAATGAGACTGTCTTCACTGCAAGTACCATTAGGTAAATTTTAAGGGATGCTAACATTAACATTCTTGCATCAACCCTTTTAAATTCATCAAGTTTGAATTTAAAAGGTCTAATTAATGCTAGTGTGGAAAGATTGTTACTTTAAATTGGTTTTATTGCTCTTCAGAGGAGGCCCACAGGTATCCCACAATGCCCCACAGGTATCCATTCTGGCTGCTTTCACCCCTGCTGCTCTCCAGGTGCACAGGAAGTAGATAACAGGCAGCATGTGAATCTGAATTTATTTTCTTTCTCACCAGTGTGGATAGAGTGGAACGCATCTCCGGAGCCATCCATCACATCGCATCTAGCCATCATGACTACTCAGAGCTTCTCTGATATGAGTAGTCAGGGTTGCAAAAGAACTCTGGCATGGATCCATAATGAGATCGTGGATCTCACTTCTGTGTGGAGTGAAGAATCAGTGCTGAACAGACTGCAAGTCAGCAAACAAAATGCAGACATTTATGAGAAGATTTCATAGGGCATGATCGATAAAGGATACGCCTGGGCCACTCAGCAATTCTGGGTCAAAATAAAGGAGCTCTGGCAGAATTATCACGAAGTGCGAGAAGCCAACAGGCAATGTGGATCATCTCCGAAGATGCATTGTTACTACATGCAGCTTGGTGCCAGTCTTGGGAGGGACCCAACCATGCTCCCCAAGGCTAGCATGAACTCTTCAGGAGATTTTCCTCAGGTTTCCGGTGAGAGTTGAGAGGGGCAGCAGGAGATGGAGACAGATGAAGAAGAGGATGCCAAAAGTCAGCAGGCACTTGAGGAAGCTGATAGTGCCTGCCCAGAGCTCTTTGTCACCCTGGAGCCAGTCCCCTCATTGACACCTGATGCTCCAGAGTCCAGCAATGTTGACAGGACTCTTCGGCTACGTCTACACGTGCACCCAACTTCGAAATAGCTTATTTCGATGTTGCGACATCGAAATAGGCTATTTCGATGAATAACGTCTACACGTCCTCCAGGGCTGGCAACGTCGATGTTCAACTTCGACGTTGCGCGGCACCACATCGAAATAGGCACAGCGAGGGAACGTCTACACGGCACAGTAGCACACATCGAAATAAGGGAGCCAGGCACAGCTGCAGACAGGGTCACGGGGTGGACTCAACAGCAAGTCGCTCCCTTAAAGGGCCCCTCCCAGACACACTTTCATTAAACAGTGCAAGATACACAGAGCCAACAACTAGTTGCAGACCCTGTATATGCAGCACGGACCCCCAGCTGCAGCAGCAGCAGCCAGAAGCCCTGGGCTAAGGGCTGCTGCCCACGGTGACCACAGAGCCCCGCAAGGGCTGGAGAGAGAGTATCTCTCAACCCCCCAGCTGATGGCCGCCATGGAGGACCCCGCTATTTCGATGTTGCGGGACGCGGATCGTCTACACGTCCCTACTTCGATGTTGAACGTCGAAGTAGGGCGCTATTCCCATCCGCTCATGGGGTTAGCGACTTCGACGTCTCGCCGCCTAACGTCGATTTCAACTTCAAAATAGCGCCCAACACGTGTAGACGTGACGGGCGCTATTTCGAAGTTACTGCCGCTACTTCGAAGTAGCGTGCACGTGTAGACGCAGCCTTCTAGTGAGTATATTATTTTAGAATGCTACAAGCAGGTTACAGCTGAGCTGGGGGTATAGACTTACTTCTGTTGGGCATATTTTTTTAAAACTGCTACATGCAGGTTGTGGGTCAGGCACAGTAGATTTATGCCCCTTAGAACTAATTGTTAATATTTCTGAAGATGGAGTGCTTATCCTTTTTGGAGATCTCCATAAAGGTCTTGGCCCAGTACTATTTTATTTTTTGCACAATGTTTCCGGGGAGGCCTGGTTTATTCCAGTTTCCACAATAACACACTTTGCCACACCAGGCAACCAGTAAGTAATACGGTACCATGGTATCACACAGCACATTTCCCGGCAAATTTTCCAGCCCTGTGCTCACACAGTCTGAGCGTATTTTCTTTTCACTCTTTGTTATTCTTATAGGAGGCTGATGTCTCTTTTTGCAACGTAGAAGCAGCATGGGAAGCTTCATTACTGTTTGTCCCCTTCCCATTATCGCACTGCCCCTGGCCATTTACATTTCCCAGGACTGCCCTGCCACTCCACGTGGCTGGCAGGCTCTCCATCCCCACCCTCCACAGGCTGCCCTGGCTCTCTCCCCTCCCACCACACTATCGGCTTTTTTCTGTACAGCATTTGTGAGGATCCAGCAATAAAGTTTTTATCTGTGCTTTACAGTTTACAGGGCTGACACCCCCACCCCAGCCCACCATGAGCTGCCAAGGAAATTATTTTTCTTCACTTTACAGTTTACAGGGATGAACATCTCCCGCCCAGCCTGCCATGAACTGCCTAAAAAGTTATTTTTCCATGCTACACTGTTTACAGGGCTTCATTTCAACCCTTCTCCCCACCACCATCCATAAGCTGACAAGATCTTACCATGTCCACAATGAAAAGGTCTGGAAAAATTATAGCTTCTGTTCTGCAGAGATTGATTCATTATCAGCCTTAAGAAGTCAAAGTGGCCTTAGTAAACAACATTTTCAGAAACTGTCAGAGACCCATGCATTCTGTGGGTAAGTACTTTGTGCCACATTTAAAAATTGTATCTAAAGTGTTGACCATCATTATCTTCAACAGGTAGCATGAGTAGGGGAGACAAGGTTGCTGCGACGAGGCAAAAAAAGAGATACAAACAGGACATCATCCTGCAGCAGCTTGAGAAGGAAGACAAGGAATGAGCCAGTGATAAACCATGGTCCAGTGCAAGCACAAAGATTCTGTAGAGCTAACAGATGTCAGGGAGCAAACTGACATCCTGCATTCCATGCTGGCGCTGCAGAGGGACACCCACCATAGGACTCGTTATGCGGTCTCCACACCCTGTTGCCCAGCCTCCCCTTGATATGGCTTGATCCCCCCATCGGGGTCCCCAGATGCAGAGGGGGAAGGCAATAACAGTTTAGCGCTACATCCATATGACCTCTTTCCACTGCAAAAGCCTCACATTCCACTTGTGATGCCAAGATTCCCTTCTTTTTCCTACCCCTTAACCGCCCATCCCCGCTAAATAAAAATAATCTTTTTGTGAAAACCACAATGTCATTTATTGTTTTATATGGAGAGGGGTGCAGTTAGAGGTACTTTCATAAAGGACAAGCTCACATATTGTGGTATTTGGGAGCAGTATCACAATGGTTACATGCAGCAGATTCATGTGGTTGTCTGCTCATTCATAAAGGTATTTTTCAAAAGCCTCTCTGATTGCCGTTGCTTCTGAATGTGCATTGATGAAGGCCCTTGTGTCCGACTATGCATAAGTGCAGCCCAGGGCACCTGCCTTTGCAACCCAAGCTGGCATGAAAATTTTCCCTTTTGATTTGCAACTATTATGGAGGATACAGCATGGTGCAACCACGGTGGGGATGCTGGTTTGACAAATGTCCGAAGAGGTCAAAAGGCACTTGAATCTGGCTTTTAAACAGCCAAAGGTGCGTTACACTATCATTCTTCACTTGCTCAGCCTGTAGTTCAAGCACTCCTGGCTGTGGTCCACAGTGCCTGTGTATAGCTTCATGAAGCAAGGGAGCAGAGATTAAGCAGGGTTGCTCAAGATCACTATGGCATCTCCACATCCCCAATCTTGATTTTCTGGTCTGGGAAGAAAGTCCTATCCTATAGCTTTCTGCACAGACCTGAATTTCTAAAGATGTGTGTGTTGTGCACCATTCCCGACCATCCCACATACGTGAAACAACCTTTGTGATCCACCAATGCCTGCAACACCTTGGACAAGTGCCCTTTGCAGTTTATGTACTCTGAGACCTGGTGGTTAAGGGCCTGCATGGGGATGTGTGTTCCATCTATCACACGCCTGCAGTTAGGAAACCCCATGGCAGCAAAGCCATCTACTATGTCCTGCACATTTCCCAGAGCCATGGTCTTCTGCAGCAACTGGACACTGATTGCCTTGGCTACCTGGATCACTGCAGCCCCCCACTGTAGATCTGCCCACACCAAATTGATTTCCCACTGAGCTGTTGAGCATTGCAAACTTCCACAGAGCAATTGCCACTCACTTGTGAACTGTCAAAGCAGGTCTCATTCTGGTATTGCTCTGCTTCAGGGTAGGGAACAGCAAATCACAAACTTCCATGAAAGTGGCCTTGCATATGAGGAAGTTCTGCCACCACTGCTGGTCATCCCAGACCTCCAAAACACTGAGGTTCCACCAGTGTGTGCTGGTTTCACGTCTCCAGAACCAGCGCTCCATTGCAAGGAATGCATCCAGGGCAGTCAACAGCTCTGCATTCCTGTTCTCCAGTTCTTCAATATTATCATCCAAATCATCCATATCCATCTCATCCTCCCACTGGTTTTATCTAATAAAATACCGCATGACACTCTGGGCAGTGGCCATAACACACTGTGCAACAACTCGAAACTGTTCAGTACCCATACAGCGACCTGCAGTGGTGTGAGCCAGGATCAGGCTTTGGGAAAATGGCATGAAGAATGGGGCCAAAATCCTTGAGGCAGCCATGTATTTTCCAATGGTGGGAAAGGGCATTGCACTCTGGGATGATGACACTGGACACCCACAAGCACTTACGACACGTTTTTTCCCCATAAGCCACTGGCACAAAAACTCAGAATGCAATGGGACAACAGGCACTGTGGGATAGGTACCCACAATGCATTGCTGATGCAATCAAATATAGGCAAGGCAATAGAGACATGCTACGTTGACTTTCTGGACATGTGCGGGGACACATCTTCAACTTTATAAATTCTAGAGGTAAATATTCGATTTCAATAAATTTGACTTTATTTCGTAGTGTAGACGCAGCCGCAGAAAGAAACTAGTTTTTTTTTTAAACAGATGAAGGTAAAACAGAAAAATACCAGCTAGAAACAATATAGGCCATCCCTGTAGTACAGCAATAAGGAAAAGCCATGGAGGTTCAGAAACAACAATTTCTCATCAGAAAAAGAAACATGAACCTAAAGTAAAGTTCATCTTCTCCAATGTAACCTTAATTTCTGAATAAAAGCAGCAAAGTACCCTTTGATTGTACTTTGAAAGTTCTTGTACTAGCAGTGTAAATCAGAAGCACCAGACAATTTCCCTCACTACTATTATTAGATTACTTTTTATAAGCAAAATAAAATAAGAAAAAAAGTGATAGAGAAAAATGTGCTACCTGAAGATGAGATGGAAAAAAACCATTAATGGGCCAGGGACACTGAAGTACTCACAGGGCAAATTCTCTATTCAGGGCACTTTATCTCTTTAAGTGCCTCATTTAACTCTCACATAAAAGCCTGTCTCCCAACTTCTAACTTATAATAAGACAAAAGAAAGGAAATATTTTATAAGGAGTTATTTACTCAGGCAAGAAACTCAGGCGGCTAAAGTTTAAATTTGACTCAATAATTATGAGACGAGTAAGTTCATTGCCTGAAGAGTTTGCACATCTTCAGATTGAAATTCTTCCCTATGCACTTTCTCTGGTTAATAAATACGTAAAGATATATTATGCTTTGGTGGCAAAGTATATACAGTGGGGAATTAAGATCCTTGGTGGTAGGTGAGATAAGTATGATACACTAATAACTTCCAGTCTCAATGGATGTGTTCCGTGCTGCAGAATGTATTTGAATAAAAACATACAAAACTGCATATGCATCCATGGCTTTATTTTTAACATCCCAGAATAGATCAAAAAGAGGGATTCACCTAAGCCAATGATGGAGAAAACTAATTTCATGGTAAAATAATTCTAAAATATATTTAAGGTGCACTAGCAAAAGATGTACTTTAAAACGAATCTGCATTACAAAACATATAAGGAAATTGAACTATACACTCTGTTCTCCAGATGCTAAAGAAACTGTTATTCTTTATCACTTTTCTACTATGTTATGTAAACAATTCTTAGGAAAAAATCTTTCCTATCCTACTTTATGGTGTTTGCTTACCCCTCACCCCCCAAAAAAGACATACAAAGACATACAGAAACAATTTATTGCTTTTATAAGCCAGTATAAGCTCTTATAAGATCAGCTCCCACTAAAGCACCTAAAGAAAATAGCTAGGTCTTCAGAATTGCTTCAACACTTCAGCAACCTGACCACTATGTCCAAGAACCTGAAGGGGAGCCTAGATCTTTTGGAAATCTGACCACCTACCTGCTAAGTGGGAAGTGAGCACTTCAAAATGCAACCCATAGAATATAGACAATTACTATAGTCTCAGATAGAAACTATATGAAATGGAATTAAGGTTCTGTATATATTAGTATAAGAGTAAAAAACATTAGAAGGATATGGTGATTCTATCAAGAGAAAGCATTACAGACCCAGGAAATTCAGAGTTATGTTTAAACTGAAAGAAATCTAACCATTTTAAAGTATGGAAATGCATAGTTAAGGTACCCAGACAACCTCGTTTCCCCCTAGTGATGTCAAGCAGTTATCATATTATTACTAATCCATAGTTGTGTTTGTAGTCACACATTAGATCAACCTGTTATTTAAAGGTTTTTTTTAGATGAGACACTTTTTTTTTTTTTTTCATTTTCAGGCCTCAGAGTTTCACTACTGTTTGGCTGTGGCCACACGGCCAAAATTTCAAAATGGCCATGCTAATGGACAAATTGGAGGATACTAATGGGGCACTGAAATTAATATTCAGCGCCTCATTATCATGCTGTGACGCAGCACTTCGAAAGTGTCGCTTTCGATCGTGTGTGGCTCAGCTACACGGGGGTCCTTTTTGAAAGGACCCCCCCCAGACTTCAAAACCTCCTTATTCCTATCAGCCGAAAAGGACCCCCATGTAGCCGAGCCGCGACGATCAAAAACAGCACTTTCAAAGTGCCACGGCTGGTAGCATGCTAATGAGGCACTGAATATTTATTTCAGCACCTCATTAGTATACTCTGATTTGGCCATTAACATGGCCACTTCGAAATTTTGGCCAAGTGTGGCCACAGTGATTGAGTGATAAGGTTATTAAGTCCAATCTTTAGTCTGCTGGGTTCAACTTCAATATCACCCAATGGCTACGTCTACACAAGCCCCAAACTTCGAAATGGCCACGCAAATGGCCATTTCGAAGTTTACTAATGAAGCGCTGAAATGCACATTCAGCGCTTCATTAGCATGCGGGCAGCCGTGGCGCTTCGAAATTGACGCGCCTCGCCACCGCGCGTCTCGTCCAGATGGGGCTCCTTTTCGAAAGGACCCTGCCTACTTCGAAGTCCCCTTATTCCCATGAGCATACCCTGGCCGTGTCTACACATGCACGCTACTTCGAAGTAGCGGCGCCAACTTCGAAATAGCGCCCGTCACGGCTACACGTGTTGGGCGCTATTTCGAAGTTGAAATCAATGTTAGGCGGCGAGATGTCGAAGTCGCTAACCCCATGAGCGGATGGGAATAGCGCCCTACTTCGAAGTTGAACGTCGAAGTAGGGCACATGTAGACGATCCACGTCCCGCAACATCAAAATAGCGGGGTCCTCCATGGCGGCCATCAGCTGAGGGGTTGAGAGTCGCGCTCTCTCCAGCCCCTGCGGGGCTCTATGGTCACCGTGTGCAGCAGGCTTTAGCCCAGGGCTTCTGGCTGCTGCTGCGGCAGCTGGGGATCCATGCTGCATGCACAGGGTCTGCAACCAGTTGTCAGCTCTGTGGATCTTGTGTTGTTTAGTGCAACTGTGTCTGGGAGGGGCCCTTTAAGGGAGCGTCTTGCTGTTGAGTCCACCCTGTGACCCTGTCTGCAGCTGTTCCTGGCACCCTTATTTCGATGTGTGCTACTTTGGCGTGTAGACGTTCCCTCGCAGCGCCTATTTCGATGTGGTGCTGCCCAACGTCGAAGTTCAACGTCGACATTGCCAGCCCTGGAGGACGTGTAGACGTTATTCATTGAAATAGACTATGTCGCTACATCGAAATAAGCTATTTCAATGTAGCATGCACGTGTAGACGTAGCCCCTGTTCCATTATTCAGTTCTTATATGCATATGGGAAATAAGTCATCTCAGCATCCACATGAGGACAGTATAAGCTCTCCCCACAATTCCTCTAACAACACTTAGAAATGCAACATAACTGCACATGACTTGGTCTTTGATGGGTAGTGAGCTCCCCAGGAGACCAGAGAGGGCAAAAAATTCTAACTGGAGGACAAGAGCTCATTTCCAGGCAGTCAGGACTCTGTTCAAGGGTCCTTAGTGCTCTTTGCTCCTCTCCCAGGAGGAAACCACAGTGCTGCAACAGAACTGAATGGACTCAGATGAGGCTATGCCTGCTCAGCACCTTAATATAACTTGATCACTAAGCTAAGCTGAAGTGTAGGGGAAGGACGGGGGCGGGGGGAAGTACCAGAGCCAGGCAAGAGACACTTGAACTTCTGCTACTTCCTGATCCAACCTGTTCCTGACTGCGTGGATGGGTGAGGTTGTTTGATTAAAGGACAGTGGATAGGAAGGGCCAATGTAACAGGAAGAAAGGGATGTTTTACTTTTTGTTTGCCTATATATTCTGTTGCTGTGTTTTCCAAAGCTTATGACTGCATTCCCTTTCTTCAGGTAAAGATTTTCTTGTGTGCACATAGTCTCAGAGTGCTTGTAAATAGGGCTGTTTGGACCATTAAAAAACCCCTGGAGGGTGCGCTTAGTTTTCCTAGTTTGCTGAGTGATTCAGTTATTTGTCAAGCGGGACCTTAGGTATGTTGAACTCCATATTTTTTCTTCTCTTAACCACCAGCCAGAAAGGTCACAAAAATGAGCCTTCAAGGAGAATTAATGTCAACAATGGATGAAGTAGCCTCTGTTGTAACCAATCCTATAAAGCTATCAGCAGAGTTTCTATAGAAGTTTGGTCTGAGAGAGGAATGATGCATTTGTGTTCTGTTCTTGAGGTAATCTTTTCTTAGTGCTTTGTTTCAGGTGTGTGGCTTGTTTCAGCGCCTCCTAATATCCCTTAATAATGGCGTGGGGCTTACATAGTATTGCTAGATTTGAAAGCCAACTGCTAACAAACACTACCACAATACATAGCTAGTGGAGTTTCTGTGGGAACCACTAGGTGAGAAATGTTTTTCCACCTTCTTTTTTCTCAGATCACAAGCAAGACTGAGGACAGATTGAGTCCAGCTCCCCGGACTGGTGCAGGTGAGCTTAATCCAGCTAATTAAAGAGGGATGGGCTACACCTGGGCCAATAAAGGGCTTTCATGAGGCAGCCTGGGGGAAGGAAGGTCTGAGGCGGGCTCAGCTCTGGGCAGCAAAGGCCACACTGGAGTGGAACTAACACCTATGGGGAGTCCCTGGAGCCAGGGGCTCAAGGAAATGACCCTGCAGCCATGGCTCCAAGCAGGAGAGCAGAGATGGAGGAGGCAAGGAAGCTGAAAGATCTGGAGAACCAGAGACCCCTTCGTGCGCTGAAGCCTGGGACTGACTTAATATTCCCTTCTGTTTGTTTCTTAACTTTTATTATAAAATAATAAATCTCCTTAATTGAGACTGGGGGTGTGGTAGTGCATGCTTGGAGCCAGAACCCAAGTGATATCCCAGGCCCACTTTTTTTTTTTCTAGGAATAAGGCCTAGGAAAAAGATGATGATGATTACTTAGGCAGGACTAGAAGTGACTTGAGAAGGAGAGGAGAAGAAAATAATTGGATGCATAAACTGTAGGATGTACAGTATCCTTGGCTGGGTATCTGATAGAAACTACTTATGCACGAAATATCACCTGATAGAGATAATGACAGAAGATAATAGGATTAGAGATGCACCCACAGAAAATGTTGAAATTCAGATGGGGATGTGAAAGTATAATGAAGACAAGGAAAGAGGAGACCTCAGTACTAACACATGCCCACCGGGCCATGATGGGATGCAGGGCAGTAGTACTGGCAATCAGATCTCACATAGTCCTGACCTTGGCTGTGCAGGAATGCTGTGGCTTTGACAGAGTTAAGAACATAAGAACGGCCATACTGGGTCAGACCAAAGGTCCATCCAGCCCAGCAGCCTGTCTGCCAACAGTGGCCAGTGCCAGGTGCCCCAGGGGCAGGGGCACCGAAGACAATGATCAAGTGATCAAGTTGATAAACTCCATCCATTGGCCCGGGATCAGTGTTGATTTTTGTTTATTTATTAACAGGCTCAGAGCTTGATGAGGGTCTTGCAACACCTTGATGCTGCACTAGACCTAGAGCAGCCTTGGCTGAGCCAGTCATTGAAGTATGGGTAAATCTGGAAACCCTGTCATCTGAGGTAGGCCGCCACCACTGACATGCATTTTGTAAAATCCTTGCTGCCACTGCTTGGCCAAAAGGGAGCACAGTGAATTGGTAGTGCATGGTCCCAGTTAGGAAATGTAGGAACTGTCTGACCATGGCTATGCTAGCCCCCGCCTTTTGAAAGGGGTATGCTAATGAGCCACTTCGGCAGATGCTAATGAGGCGCTGGTTTTGGGAAGAAGGGGCTTTCAAAGTCCGGGGGTCCTTTCAAAAGACCCCTGTCAACACAAGCAGTGTGCTTTTCAAAAGTGGTACTTTGGAAATGTATGCTGCTGCCATTATGCTAATGAGGTGTTGCATACTCATGGCACTGCCTCATTAGCATCTGCTGAAGTGGCTCATTAGCATGCCCCTTTTGAAAGGCAGGGGCTAGTGTAGCCTCAGCCTCTGTGTCTGTACAATATCAATATGTGAAAGTAAGAGTCATTCAGGTTGAGAGCAGCATCCCAGTCTTCCAGATCCAGGGAAGAAATGAGGGAGGCCAAGAAGACCATGCAGAACGTCGTACTCATGAGATACTTGCTGAGGATGAGGTGTAGACCTGCTCGGCCTTTTGTTGTAAAAAAAAAAGAAAAAGAAAATTATTAGGAGTAAAACGCTCTTGTCTCAGGCCCAGACTTCAGGCAACGCTCTTCAAAAGCTCATAGTAGGTCCTTGTATGGTCCTGGAGAACCAAGTGAGTGGGTCCCACTACCACCTCATCTGGCAAAGATGATAAGGATGCAGGTACAGGTTGGTCTACCAACTCCACCGCTTCTGCTAGGGGAGACTCAGCCAAGGCTGGCTGACCTTGGGGAGCCAGTTCTGATTCCATGTCTAAGTCAGTGGCAGGTGGGGGATTGTCACTGACCATCTTTCAGATGACTCTGTGACTGACCTATACCCCTGCTATACCCAGGGGTCTCATAGTTGCCAGGAAGTCAACCACAGGCACTGGTGCTATGCTGTCACTGGTGACCCACTGAGGCCCCCAGTATGAGGCCTTAGTCTGTGGGCAGCTGGCAGTCTTGATGTCCAAGTCCAAATAAGAGAGACTTGCCTGGAGGATCAGTATGGTACTGAGATTTTCACAACACTCTAAAAACCTATCTGAAAATTTGATTTCCCAGAAAGAAGAAAAAACTAGGAGAAAAAGGATCCAGACCCAGCTGGATGAATAACAACCTCAAAAATGTACAGGAGTAAGAGAAGAGCCTACAAGGAATGGAAAAGGGGATTTATCAGCAAAAAAGGTACATTGTGGAGGTTAAGAAATGGACGAATAACATAACAAGTGCCAAGAGTCAAGCTGTATTAGCTTTTGCTAAGGATATTAAAACAAAGGGTATTTTAGTTTGCAAATAAAAAACATATAAGGAAGGATAAGGTTGATCTGCTATGTAGGATATTAAAGGTGATATACGTATGGCCCGAAAACTAAATTAATAGTTTGCCTCAGTTGACAGTCAGGACAATAATATGGACGATGTGTGAGAAGACCATACATACAGGTGATGTAAATAAATGTCTACAACAGAAATCAGTGCATCTAAGAGGGAAGAAATATATAAAAAGCTAGGACACTAAAGTGAGAGGGGGACTAGCCAACTTCTGCCCCAGAATACTGAAAGAACTGGCACACAAGATTGCCAGTCCAGTAGCAAGGATTTTCAATAAATTTATCTGTGCAGAAGTACAACAATAAGGCTGGAAAATAGCTAATATTTTATCAATATTTAAGAAAGAGGGAAAAAGTGATTGGTGGGAATTAGATTTGTTATGCTGATCTCAGTAATATGCTAGATTTTATAATAAACTAATGAGTAACTAAATTCATGGAGAGAAATGGTGAAGTGGATGTAATACAATATGGGTTTATCAAAGGTAGATCATGCCAGACTAATTTGATTTTCCCCTTTAAGAAAATAAATCATCATCATCATCTTCATCATTATCAACAACCACAGGCTCAGCGCCCGTTGGTCTCTGATGCCTCACTCACTATTTCCTTCCATCTTTCCCCGTCCAGTGCAGAGTGGCTTAGTTTCTGAAGACTAGCTCCGCACCAATCTACTATATCATCTACCCATTCGCTGTGGGGTCTGCCTCTTTGATTTGAACCATCCATTATGCCAAATACTAGGGTCTTGACTTCTCGTTTGTTGTTCATTCTGCAGATATGCCCGAATAGGTGTAACTTCTGTTGTGTAACCTTCTGCAGTAGGTTCTCTTTTGGCTGTATCTTCCTATATAATTCCTCATTAGTAAACTGCATCCATCCTATTCTCAGGATCTTTCTATATAACAACTCCTCCTGAAAGCCTTCTCTTCAAATCTTTCATTATCACCCACGTCTCACATCTGTACAACATGCTGCCGAATACTCACATTTTCAAGATGCTCAGCATCGTTCCTAAGCTTTGCCTTTCCAGCTCTTATCCATCACCTTCCCACTCACTCTTGCTTTCACTATTCTAATTGCTGTTTCCTTCTTACAGCCTAGACCATACATCATGTTGCTCCCCAAACACCTGAACGTCTCTACATTCCCCAGTTTAATCCCATCTACGCTGATTTTCCTTCCTATTTCCTTATCTCCATATACCATTGTTTTAGTTTTATCAATGTTCATAATCAGTCCTTACTGCTTCCCTTCCTCGTTTAGCACCTGCACCATTCTCACTAGCTTCTCTTCATCTTCCTCAATGATAACTATATCATCCACAAACCTCAAGTTGTTAATTCTCATCACACGCACTGATATCCCTTCTACCTGGAGAGGAGATTGACATAATAGGCATCATGGAAACCTGGTGGAATAAGGACAATCAGTGGGACACTATCATACTGGGATATAAAATATATTGGAAGGACAGAATGGGTCGAGCGGGTGGCAGAGTGGAACTGTATGTCAAAGATAATACGGAATCAAATGAAATAAAAATCCTAAATGAATCAAAATGTTCCATAGAATCACTATGGACAGCAATTCCTTCCTCTGATGGGAATATAGAACCAAGGATATATTATCGACCACCTCACCAGGACAGTGATAGTGATGCTGAAATGCTAAGGGAGATTAGAGAGGCTATCAAAATAAAAAACTCACTAATAATGGGGGATTTCAATTATCCCCATATTGACTGGGTACATGTCACCTGAGGAAGGGTGTCAGAGAGAAAATTTCTTGATGCCTTAAATGACTGCTTCTTGGAGCAGCTGGTACAGGAACTCACAAGGGGAGAGCCAATTCTTGATTTAGTACTGAGTGGAATACAGGATCTGGTCCAAGAGGTAACTATTACAGGACCACTTGGAAATAGTGATCATAACATAATAACATTTAATATTCCTGTGTTGGGAAGAACACCGCAACAGTCTAACATTCTGGTATTTAATTTCAAAAAGGGGAATTACACAAAAATGAGGAGGTTAGCTAAGCAGAAATTAAAAGGTAGAGCAACTAGAGTAAAATCCCTGCAAGCTGCATGGAAACTTTTTAAAGATACCATATTAGAGGCCCAACTTAAATGTATATGCCAAATTAAAAAAAAACAGTAAGAGACCTAAAAAACAGACACCATGGCTTAACAACCACGTAAAAGAGGCAGTGAGAGATAAAAAGGCATCTTTTAAAAACTAGAAGTCAAATCCTAGTGATCAAAATAGAAAGGAACATAAACACTGCCAAATTAAATGTAAAAATGTAAAAAGAAAAGCCAAAAAAGATTTTGAGGAACAATTAGCCATAAATTCAAAGAACAATAGTAAAATGTTTTTTAAGTACATTAGAAGTAGGAAGCCTGCTAAAAAAGCAGTGGGGCCCCTGGACGATAGAGACATAAAAGGAGCAATCAAGGAAGGTAATGCCATTGCGAAAAAACTAAATGATTTCTTTGCTTCAGTCTTCACGGCTGAGGATGTTAGAGAGATTCCCAAATCTGAGCCGTCCTTTATGGGTGACAAATCTGAGGAACTGTGCCAGATTGAAGTATCATTAGAGGAGGTTTTGGAACTAATTGATAGGTTAAACAGTCACAAGTCTCCAGGACTGGATGGTATTCACCCAAGGGTTCTGAAAGAACTCAAATGTGAAATTGCGGAACTATTAATGGTGGTTTGTAACCTATCCTTTAAATCAGCTTCGGTACCCAATGATTGGAAGACAGCTAATATAACACCGATATTTAAAAAGTGCTCTAAAGGAGACCCTAGCAATTATAGACCGGTAAGTCTAACGTCAGTACCAGCCAAATTAGTAGAAACAATAGTAAAGAATAAAATTGTCAGACATGCAGAGGAACATGATTTGTTGAGCAAAAGTCAACATGGTTTCTGTAAAGGGAAGTCATGTCTTACTAATCTATTAGAGTTCTTTGAAGGGGTTAACAAGCATGCAGACAGCGGGGATCCAGTAGACATAGTATACTTAGATTTCCAGAAAGCCTTTGACACGGTCCCTCACCAAAGGCTCTTATGTAAATTAGGTGGTTATGGGATAGGAGGAAAGATCCTTTCATGGATTGGGAACTGGTTAAAAGACAGGAAACAAAGGGTAGGAATAAATGGTAAAGTTTCACAATGGAAGGGGATAACTAGTGGCATTCCCCAAGGGTCAGTCCTGGGACGAATCTTGTTCAACTTATTCGTCAATGATCTAGAGAAAGGGGTAAGTGGTGAGGTGGCAAAGTTTGCAGATGACACCAAACTGTTCAGGATAGTCAAAACCAAAGCAGACTGTGAAGAACTTCAAAAAGATCTCAGCAAACTGAGTGATTGGGCAGCAAAATGGCAAATGAAATTTAATGTGGGTAAGTGTAAGGTAATGCACATTGGGAAAAATAACCCCAGTTATACATACAATATGATGGGGGCAAATTTAGCTACAACAGATCAGGAAAGGGATCTTGGAATTATAGTGGCTAGTTCTCTGAAAACATCCACGCCGTGTGCAGCGGCAGTCAGTAAAGCAAATAGGATGTTAGGAATAATTAAAAAAGGGATAGAAAATAAGATGAAGAATATCTTACTTCCGCTATATAAAACTATGGTACGCCCACATCTTGAGTACTGTATGCAGATGTGGTCTCCTCGCCTCAAAAAAGATGTATTAGCATTAGAAAAGGTTCAGAAAAGGGCAACTAAAATGATTAAGGGTTTGGAACGGGTCCCATATGAGGAGAGGCTAGAGAGACTGGGACTTTTCAGTCTAGAAAAGAGGAGACTGAGGGGCGATATGATAGAGGTATCTAAAATCATGAATGGTGTGGAGACAGTGAATACAGAAAAGTTATTTACTTGTTCCCATAATATAAGAACTAGAGGACACCACATGAAATTAATGGGTAGCAGGTTCAAAACTAATAAAAGAAAGTTTTTCTTCACACAGCGCACAGTCAACCTGTGGAACTCCTTACTAGAGGACGCTGTGAAGGCCAAGACTCTAACAGAGTTTAAAAAAGAGCTCGATAAATATTTGGAGGTTAGGTCCATAAGATGGCTATTAGCAAAGGGTAAGGTATGGTGCCTAGCCTTTTGCCGAAGGCGGGAGATGGATGGCAGGAGACAAATCACTTGATCATTGTCTTTGGTTCACCTCCTCTGGGACACCTGGCATTGGCTACTGTCGGCAGACAGGATACTGGGCTAGATGGACCTTTGATCTGACCCAGTATGGCCGTTCTTACGTTCTTATGTTCACCTCTTCCTTGATCTTGCCCATCACTCTTTCTAGGTGAGTGATGAAGATACTTGGCAATATTGGATCTCCTTGTCTTGTACCTCTACTCGTTCTAAACCAATTTCCCAACTTTCCACACATCCTCACCATTGCCTCCACATTGTTGTTGATATCCTTCAACAGCTACAAAGAAAACAAACTTTTTTTAAAATAAGGTAAGTTGATTTCAGTAAAGTATTTGACATGGTACCACATGAAACACATTAGTTAATTTAAGGAAGTTGGGAATCAGTACAAGAACTGGAAGATGGACAAGGAATTGGCTTAAGGGAAGTTGGCACAAGATTGTGCTAAAAGGTGAATTACTGTATTGGAGAGAGGGGTCTAGTGTTGTTTTGCCAAGATGTGTCTTGAGACCAATTTTATTCAACTATTTTATTAATTAATTGCCACACAATTATTAACACTAATGAAGTTTGCTGATAATCCAAAATTGGAATACATGATCAATACAGAGGAAACAAACCAGCAATCATGTAGCACTTTAAAGACTAACAAAATGATTTATTAGGTGAGGAGCTTTCATGGGGCAGACCCACTTCTTGAGTTCTGAAGATAATACACAGGCAGATCAGAATATTATGCAAGACATTGAAGATCAGAGGGGCAGATATGAAATGAAATTCAATAGTATAAAGTGCAAGGTCATGCATTTAGGGTCTAATAATAAGAATTTCTACTGCAAATCGAGGTGCTTATCAGCTGGAACTGACATAGGAGGAGAGAGACCTGGGTGTGTGAATCAATTACAAAATAAGCCACAAATGTGATGAAGCTGTGAAATAGGTAAATGCATTTCCAGCAGAGATAGAGAAGTATTAATGCCATTGCAGAACGCACTGATAAGATCTCATTTTTAATATTTTTAATCACAACTCTAGTCAATCACATTCAAGAAAAATGAAATCAAACAGGAACAAAGAAGAGATATTGAGACATACGTAACTCATAGAACTGAAAGGGACCTTGAGAAGTCATCAAGTCCAGTCCCCTGCACTCACCACAGGACCTATCACAATCCCTGACAGATTTTATTTTTAAAAAGGTAACCTGCCCTAGAATGGCCCCCTCCAGGGCTGAACTCACAACCCCGTGTTTATAAGGCCAATACTCTAAGCACTGAGTTATACCCCACCCCCTGCTGATTAGTGGAATAGATGTCCTATCTTGTGAAAGGAGACTGGAAAAAATTGGCTGGTATAGTCAAGCAAAGAAGATGAGCGCGTATATGATTACTCTATAAATACATTAGGGGGATAAACACCAAGAAAGCTGTCTTGGAGATAGCTAGACAGTGCAGAATACATATTTTGGGAAAATTCAAGACTGGGTGTGTGTCAGGGTGACCTTTGTAGCCATAATGAAGGCTGATTCAATCACTGTGTGACTGGTGTGGTGCCAGCAGGACGCTGGGATCAGAGCTGTTGGATCAGGATTGCGCCTATACCCAGACTCTCAGGGATGAACTGCACATAGGTGCTCAAACTACATATTAGGGGTGCTGCTGCACCCCTTGGCTTGGGTCCCATCACATACAGAATTTAGAGTTTGGATCAATGGCTCAGCATCCCCACTATAACCATTGTTACAACACATCTGCACCTGCATCCGGTTAGATTGTTTGTCAATAGCCCCCTTGTGAGTTAAAATACTAAAGGATTGGGAGGCACCAAAGCTGTCATTGGGTGGTGATAATTCATCACTGGTCTGGACTGCACCCCAGAATGTGTCACCATATAGATCTTATGATGGGCATAACCAACAGAAAGTGACTCAGCAGATGTTGTACCTTTCCTGAGATTGCACTATGACATGAGATGCAACCAAAGAAATTTTCATTGAATTTTTGACACAGTGATCAATGGTAGCTATCTAATCAACTCCAGAGGTTGCTATGAAGCCATATAACTGAGGTCAGCATTACTTGTATTTCATTGCAATGAAATATAATAATGGCTGTTCTCAATATTCACCATCCACCCACAGGGAAGTTTGTCATATTTTTGTTTGTTTCTAGTAGAAAGGGAAAAAATAAAACAATCAAGAATTATTAGCTCAGTAGGCTTTTCTTGTCTCTTGGATTTTTCAAACTGTAGTAGAGCACTTCCTCAGGAACAGTATCAAGCTGTGAAAGTTCTACCACTTTATATTATCAGCTTCTTACACACAAGCCATGTCTACACGTGCACGCTACTTCGAAGTAGAGGCACTAACTTCAAAATAGCGCCCGTCACGGCTACACGTGTTGGGCGCTATTTCGATGTTAACATCGACGTTAGGCGGCGAGACATCGAAGCCGCTAACCCCATGAGGGGATGGGAATAGCGCCCTACTTTGACGTTCAACGTCGAAGTAGGGACCGTGTAGTCGTTGCGCATCCCGCAACATCAAAATTGCGGCGTCCTCCATGGCGGCCATAAGCTGAGGGGTTGAGAGACGCTCTCTCCAGCCCCTCAGGTCAATGGTGGCCGCGTGGAGCAGCCCCTTAAAGGTCCCCTCCCCCTCCCTTTCCTGTGCAGGAAGCTGAGAGAACGTGCAGACGGCAGCCCAGACACGCGGCCAGCCTGCAAGTCTCACAGCCAGCACAGACAGCCACCCCAGCTGTGATGGCCGCCCGGCAGCCCCCCCAGCGCCCCCAGGGGACCCCCCCAAGGGGAGCCAGGGCAGCCATGTCTCCCAGGCTGGCAGCCAGGCCGGCAAGCGGCAGCGGGGCCCCTCCTGGACGGAGGCCGAGCTTCGGGACCTGCTGGGGCTCTGGAGCGAGGAGGAGGTGCTCCAGGTAATGGGGAGCAAGAGGCGGAACGCGGATGCGTTCACTCGGCTGGCCGAGGGCCTGGCCGCCCGGGATCACCCTGCCTGCACTCCGGACCATGTCCGGAGTAAAGTCAAAGAGCTGCGGCAGGGTTACGCCCGGGCCCGGGATGTGGCCGGCCGATCTGGGGCCGCCTCTGTCACTTGCCCCTTTTACAGGGAGCTCAGGGCCATCCTGGGCCCCCGGCACACCTCCTCCCCTCCGGCCACTCTTGACACCTTGGCTGAGGAGCCCCAGCAGGCCCTGGAGCCGGAGTCCGCCCCGGAAGTAAGCCCCGCACCCCGGGGGGCCCCCCTGGAGCCCACCCCCAGGGCACCGGAGAAGGAGGAGGAGGAGGGGGACTCCTCCTCCACTGAGACGGGGCTGCACATCCTCCTCCCATCCCGGAGCAGCAGCCGGGCGTCCGCCCCCCGGGTGTCCCCCAACCATGGGAGTGGACCTACAGGTATGTACCCCCCCGGTGTACACCCCTGGGGTTAAGGGGCGGGGGTAATAGATATGTGGCCAGGGCCCTCCACATGCCCAAATGGCCATGGCCCCAAGGACAGCAGTGCCATGTCCCTCACAGGAGTGCATCAGCCCCTGCCCCCACCCCAGCACGACAGTGCCATGCCCCATCCCCGGGGCAGGGGGGAGCAGAACCTCTAGGGTCCCCCGGGAGGAGGGGGTGGGACACCCAGCAGCAGCAGCAGCATGTGATGGAGTGGCGGGAGTGCAAATGCGAGACTCAGGCTAGATATGAGCAACAAGCTGAATAGCTCCCAGGGGCAAAGGATGATCCTGGGGCTACAACTGGCAGATTACACCTCTGCCCTGAACAAAGAGGGAGGAGCCGAGCTGGCTTTGAATCGGGGGGGGGGCGCAGGTAGAGGCTAGGGGAAGGGAGAGCTGGAAGGCAGGCAGCCTGAGGAGGGGGAAAGCTACACCCCAGAGGGGCACCCCTTGGGGTCTTCTCCCCAGGACGGGTTGGAAGGACTGTCTCTGACTGCTGTACTGTCACTTCTGGGAGAAACTGGGCATCTGTGGCCTAAGAAACCTCTTCTGTCAGACCCTGCTGAGTGAAGTGAGAGTCACTCTCGCCAGGGGACGGAGTGCAGTGCAGGGGGACCCGTGAACCCCATCACAGCAGCATCTTCCGGGGATGGGGATGGGGAACCTGCAGCACAGGGGTGGGGGGACAAGGGCCACGGCTCGGGGCCCACACTAACGCCTGTCTCCACTCTTCTTCCCCCCCTCCTGTGTTCCGCAGCTGCACCATCGGAAGGACCGGAGAGTGCCGGCGAGGCTTCAGTGGTCCCGGAAACCCCTCCGGGGCCATCGCTCCAGGCAAGCCCCTCGGCGGAGGACCGACCGGCCCCACGGCAGGCAAGACGGCGGACCCAGCATCACCACCCGACGGCGACGGACCCCCAGCTGCTGGCCATCCATCGTCGGCAGCTGGAGGTCACGGAGCAGCGCCTGCAGGTGGAGCAACGCCGCCTCCACCTCCAGGAGCGGGCACTGGCCTGGCGCCAAGAGGCATGGGGGGCCTACATGGACACGTTCAACCGCCTAGTGGGCTACCTGGCCCCCCATGCCGCGCCGGCCGCCGCTGCACCCGCCCTGAGTGCTCCACCCGCCGCGCCACCCGCTGCTCTGCTCGTTGCTGCGCCGTCCGCCGTCACCCCGCCACCCGCCACCGAGGGCTGGACCGCCGAGGGAGACCTGGGGCCAGCTGAGACTCGCCGGATGTATCTTCCGGTCCACCCGGCCCCCAGCCAGCCCCGGACAGGGCTGCGGCCGAGGCGGGGCTCCCAGCCGCCCACTCCCAGTGCCGGACTATAGGGGCGTGGGGCCCAGGACGTGCCCTCCCCCTTGTATATAGTTTGGACTTATTTATTTGTGCCCCCCGTTTGCGCCGTCCCCCCCCATGTAAATAGTTCTCCCCTTCCTTGCAATCCCTGGTTTTTTGTGGTAAATATATGCATACTTTTTTATTATTCACTTATAATAGTTAGAAGTTCTAGTATATAGTTTGGTATTAGTTAAAACAACAGTTAAAAGAAAACCAGTTTGATTTTACAAACAAGTGCGTGCTTTTATTTGTCCAGGAAAAGTTGGGGGGGTGTGCTGTTGGGTGCTCCGTGGTGTGGGCGTAGGGGCAGGGAGTGTTGTGGAGGAAGGGGGGGCGCAGTGGGGGGCCTGGCAGAGTTCACCGCGCAGCCTCATCAAAGTGGGCCTGCAGGGCCTCCCAGACCCGGGTCCCTTCGGGGTCCACCTGGCGACTGGGGGCAGCGGGTGGCTGCACATCGGCCAAGCCAGCCTCAACAGCCCAGCCCTGAAAAAAGGCCTCCCCCTTGCTCTCCACCAGATTGTGTAGGGCGCTGCATGCACCCACAATCTGGGGGATGTTGGTGGGACCTGCATCCAGGCGGATCAGGAGACATCTCCAGCGCCCTTTGAGGCGGCCAAATGAGCGCTCCACCACCTGGTGCGCGTGGTTCAGGCGCTGGTTGAAGCGCTCCTGGCTGGCAGAGAGATGGCCCGTGTATGGGTGCATGAGCCAGGGCCGGAGGGGGTATGCCGCATCTGTGATGACGCAGAGGGGCATGGTGGTGTCTCCCACAGGGATCTCCCACTGGGGGATGTAGGTCCCCCCCTCCAGCTGGCGGCACAGGCCCGAGTTCTGGAAAACCCGGGCATCGTGGGTGCTGCCAGGCCAGCCCACATAAACGTCCTTGAAACGGCCCCGGCTGTCCACCAAGGCCTGGAGGACCACTGAGTGGTAGCTCTCGCAGTTTATGTAGCGTCCTCCACTGTGTTGCGGGGCGCGGATGGGGATGTGAGTGCCATCCAGAGCCCCGAAGCAATTGGGGAAGCCCAGCGTGGCAAAGCCCGCGATGGTGGCATCTGGGTCCCCCAGCCTCACGAGCCTGTGGAGGAGCATGGCGTTGATGGCGCGCACGACCTGCAGGGGAAGCACATGGGAGAGCACCAATGAGGGGTGAGCAGGGTGTGCGTGGCCTGCCCTCCCCTCCCCTCCCCTGCCCTGCTCTGCCCGGGCCCCCCTGCCCTGACAGGGCTGCCTCCCCCAACTCCCCCCGTGGGTCCTCTTACCTCCATGAGGACAGCCCCGACGGTGGCCTTTCCGACGCCAAACTGCTGGCCCACGGATCGGTAGCTGTCTGGAGTGGCCAGCTTCCAGACAGCGATGCCGACCTGTTTCTCCACGCCAAGGGCACGCCGCATGGCAGTGTCCTGGTGCCTGAGTGCGGGGGTGAGCCACTGGCACAGCTCCATAAATGTCTGCTGGCTCATCCTAAAGTTCCTGAGCCAGCGGTCGTCGTCCCACTCCTCAAGCACCAGCCGCTCCCACCGGTCGGTGCTGGTGGGGTAGCTCCACAGGCGGCGGCGTGTGAGGCGGGGGGTGGGTCGGGGTGCTGCACGGTTGGGGGGTGAGTCCTGCTCCCCTGCGGGCCGCTCCTCCTCCGGTGTGGCAAGGAGCTGCTCAGCTGCCTCCCGCATGGCATGGAGCAGGGCGAGCCCTGCTCCTGCAGGGGCGCCTGGGTGGACCTCTGGCTGCTGCTGTTGCTGCTGCTGCTGCTGCTGCTGCTGCTGCTGCTGCTGCTGGGGGTCCATGACTGCGTCGCCCGAGGTCTGCGTGCCTATGGCTCTGCAGACCACGTGCTGTGCAGGCTGAGTGTGTCTGGGAGGGGCCCTTTAAGGGAGCGGCGAGCTGTTGCCCCGGAAGCGCTAGTCCGCCCTGTGACCCTGTCTGCAGCTGTGCCTTGCACCCCTATTTCGATGTGTGGTACTTTGCTGTGTAGACGTTCCCTCACAGCACCTCTTTCTATGTGGTGCTGCGCAACGTCGCATCGACGTTGCCAACCCTGGAGGACGTGTAGACGTTATTCATCGCAATAGCCTATTTTGATGTCTCCACATCGAAATAGGCTACTTCGAAGTAGGCTTCACGTGTAGACATAGCTACACAGTCCTAGTTTATTTCATCCATGAAAATGGCAGCCCCTGTTTTTGTTAATAGCATACTTGGTTCCTACAGAATATATATAATAACAGTAATATGATCAGGGAATTTCACATCCCAAAATGCAATTCAAACCACATAGGTTTCTGCAGCACATCATTACTGTACCAAATAAAAAAAGAGCTAGCATCTTAATAAATGCATTGAGTAAACACAAGAGACTGAAAAGCAAAAGCAAGGCTAATGAAGCTTCAACAAATGATGTACTTATGAGTGAAATGTTTGCCTTCCTCCATTTGTATTGTATGCTTTTAAGCACTTAGCACTAATGTTTGGTTTTTTATTATTATTTTAGGATAAATGTTTCAAAAAGAAAGTCTGGCATATGTGCTACAGCCATTTATTTTTCAGACCAGAATTCTATCTACAATAGGTAGTGTAGGCTAATGCACTGGAAGAGTATCTGAACAATCATCTTAGTTATGCCACTAATTTAACATAAGGCGCTGGACAATCACTTAATCCTATTTCACAGATGAAAGAGTATTACTTACGTAATTCTCAACATCTGTAAGTTAAGGTGTGTAAAAATAATTCAAAATGAACTGCTATGGACAGTGATTACTATTAAAAATCAACATTCACCAACATTCATTCTCTCTCCATTCTACAGCATTACCACCTGACTTGGAATATGCTGGGGCCCTGGATATCCCCAGGAAAAAGGATGCTTTATCCTCATTATTTGCTGTTGTATGTGTTTATATGCAACACAGTATTCAGTCACTGGATGTCTGTGTGCTGTACAGAGTTCCAGTTCCAGGAAGGCTCACAGCCTCACATTTTGTGCTGGAGAGCGTTCCAGTCAGAGTTGTGCCATCCATAGGCCTATCTGGGGCATCCCCTGCACGTTAGGGTCCCTCTGGCAGCTGCCTCAACCATCCAATGACTGGGACCTGCAAATTTTAGGGCAGCCTGGTACAGGATGGCAGCAAGAGCCACTTCCTCCCCCACCCCAGCACTCAGTGCAGGAAGCGGAGCACAGTGGGCTGGGAGATGGGCCATGGGGTGGAGCAGAGCAGTCTTTCAAGTACTCCAGTTCCTGCCATTTCTGTGAGTGCAGGGAGGCCCGATCCCTGCTACAGCCCTGCACCAGGCTCCCTGGTAATCCACAAGCTCGCATTGTTCAGAGGGAGGGGGCTTCAGAAAAGGGGTGCAATGGAGGTGGGAGTGAGCAGAGAAGGGCAGGGAGGGGCAGAGCAGAGGCAAGGCAGAGCCTGTGGTCGGGGTTGCCCTGGGCCATGCAACTGGGGCACTGGAAGAGGTTGCCCTGGGCCCAGAACCTACTGACAGCTCTAGTGACCTGGAAAAAGGGGTGATGAGGATGGAATGCAAACCAGCGTGAAGTTCTTTAATGAATGCCTCCTGTTTAAGAAGGCCTATGAGTTCCTAGATCATGGCTGCCACAACATATCTCCAAAGAGTTTTCTTTTACCGTGAATCTCAGTGCCAGGGTCTATCAAAGCAAAAGGCAGTAGTATTTATGAGCAGTATTTCAGTCAAACTATCCTAATTGGGTGTTTAAAATTTTGTACCTAAAATCTTAGGTTCCAATTGAAAACTGTGGTTTAATCCTTTATGTGATTTATTTATGTTGTATTTTTTACAGACGAAATGCTACTCATGGATGTATGATTGCCAGGAGCCTTTAAAGGGAAAAAAATGCCTCTTAAATGAAGAGTGAAGTTTTCTTGGTGGAGGGGAAATCACGGCACACAGTCTTTATTTTAAACAGAGCAATTAAATCTGACCCAGGCAACAAAGATTTTGACAAAGAAATGTCTAAGTTTGTATTATGGGGGATTTTTGTAAGGTCAAATAAGAGTATTTCAGAATGCTTGCATATACTCTTACACATTAAACCAAAGTATATTTTATATTCTACATCAATTACATCTCATGATATTTCCTGAGCTAAATTAACACAGCTAACACTCTGCTATGTGAGTAGACTACTATTGATCAAATCAAGCAGAGGGTGAACTTAAGCTGTTTTATCAAACTACCAGAGAATGTTTTGCTGGCCAGAAATGTCCCTAAAGAGAAACAGAAATGCTTTGAATCAATGCTATCCAATCCAATTTTTTCTCCTGGTTATCAAGGACATTTCTGTAATTAAGAAGCAATTCCGCTAAACTGCTCAGAGCACTACAGTGTGATCATTAGGGACTGATGGGTGTGCTGCTTAAATATTATTTGCACTTTGCCCATTAAGTTCATTTAATTCACACTTAACTAAGAAAATTCTAGACCAGTGGTGTCCAATAAGAATTCTAAGTGCACCACACTTGTCGTTGTCATACTTCTACATTTGCCACACGCCCACCCTCGAATAAATGTCATTCCCCTCCTCCAAAGCCAGGCTCCCTCAGCCCTCCATTCTAAATCAATGCAGGTGACTCACCAGAGCTACTGCTGCTGCTGGAGCTGCTGGGACTGGAGGAGTAGTTGCGGTCGCCAAGGCCAGAAATGCTGATATTGCCAGGACTGCTGGGGCTGGGGTTGGGGCAGTCAGAGATGCTGCCGGAGCCACTGCTGCCATCAGCGACGGAGTGGCTAGACCTGCCAAGGCAGGAGGAGGGGCCAGGGCCACTGGTCTGGAGCTGATGGGGCTGCCAAGACAGGAGCTGGGGCAGCTGGTGCCGCCACCAGAGCTGCTGGGGCTGGAGCTGCCACGCACTTCTCCCTCTAGGGGTGGGGCGCATGCACTCGTGTTTGGCTCTGGGAGCAGCTGCATTTAAAGGCTCCAAGCGCCGGATGTGGCTCCAGAGCTGGAATCATCACACCATAGTGTCCTGTTTGCCACAAGTGGCGAGTGGCAGACATACTGTACACCAAGGTTCCAGACAGACAGAAGAGTATCGTAGCTAGAGAATAATGCACATTGTATTAGTAATTTTAACATGCATGCTGTTAAATGTTGAAATTTGTTTTAAGCTTGATGCAGTGCTGCAGAATCCAAATCTTTTTGACTCTTTGTCTAGTACACACTAAGTTTTAAATTCTATAATTGCCTGTATTACTGGGAAATGCTAGTTTAATAGCAAACATCCAAGAAAACTGACTCTATTCCACAGAAATACTGTTTATCCCATCAACCTAGGAACTACTGTGAATGGTCAACTCAATGGACCGTGTATCAAACACAGGATCTAAAAGAAAAAAAGCAGTCAAGTAGCACTTTAAAGACTAACAAAATAATTTATTAGGTGAGCTTTCGTGGGACAGACCCACTTAGATCATAGCCATACCAGAACAGACTCAATATTTAAGGTACAGAGAACAAAAAACAGTAATCAAGGTCGACAAATGAGAAAAAAATTATCAAGGTGAGCAAATCAGAGAGCAGAGGGGCGGTGGGAGGGAAGTCAAGAATAGATTAAGCCACATATGCCAAAGAGCCCCTATAATGTCCCAGAAAATTTGCATCCCGCTTCAAACCACATGTTAATGTGTCGATTTGAATATGAAAAAGAGCTCAGCAGTTTCTCTTTCCAAAGCAGACTGAAAATTCTTCTTCAATAAGATGCAAATTCTTAAGTCATTAACAGAATTGCCCACTCCATTAAAATGTAGACTAACTGGTTTGTGGATCAGGAATGTTTTGATGTCTGTTTTGTGCCCTTTAACTCTTTGTCTGAGAGAGTTTGAAGTCTGTCTAATATACAAAGCATCTGGGCATTGTTGGCACATGATGGCATATATGATGTTAGTTGAGGAACATGAGAATGTGCCCGTGATTCTGTGAATAACCTGGTTAGGTCCAGTGATGGTATTGCCAGAACAGATATGTGGACAAAGCTGGCAGCGGGCTTTGCTGCAAGGAAAAGTCCCAGGACTGGTATTCCTGCAGTATAGACTGTGGCTATTGGTTAGAATCCTCACAAGGTTGGGAGGTTGTCTGTAGGAGAGAAGAGGCGTGTCACCTAGGGCCTTCTGGAGTGTGGCACTTCGAAATTGATGCAGCTCGCTGCCGCGCGGCTTGTCCAGACAGGGCTCCTTTTCGAAAGGAGATAGGAATAAGGGGACTTCGAAGTAGGCGGGGTCCTTTCGAAAAGGACCCCCGTCTGCACGAGCCGCGCAGCAGCGAACCGCATCAATTTCGAAGTGCCGCAGCCGCCTGCATGCTAATGAGGCGCTGAATATGTATTTCAGCGCTTCATTAGTAAACTTCGAAATGGCCATTTGTATGGCCTTTTCGAAGTTTTTGGCTAGTGTAGACATGGCCCATGAGAGAAATAATGGTATGAGGACTATGGTAGAGAAGATGTGCGACTGTTAGAGGCACAGATTTGAGGGATGACATCAGGAAAAGCATATAACTTGGGGTTGGTATAGGCAGGGTGGCAGGGGAATTGCAGCTGGATGTAACAATTAAGTTCTTGAAAAGCTGGGGTATCAGAGGGCTGGGGGTGTGAAGGAGGGACAGGATTTAAGATACAAGATCCAACAGAGTTTATTAGAATAAACTGCCAAACAGCAAATAACAAACATACTGTGGCAGGGCCAGGGTGGAGGGCCCCTCAGTGGGAGCCCAGACAAGCAGAAGGGGCTGCATAACAATCACAGGCAGCTGGGCAGGAGATGGCTCAGCCTAACTGAGGCCAGATGACTCCATGACTGGGCTAATAAGAGGCCTCTAAACACCCATCACAGTGAGAAGGACAAACGAGAGTGTGAGAGGCGAGTGGAGAGAGGCGAGGAGACCAGAGCAGTGGGAGAGAGCAGGTTTGAGAGGAGCAGAGGAGAGGATCGGGAACACCAGAAATCACAGAGGGAGAGCGAGGAGCTTCAGCAGATCAAGAGAGGGGATTTACTTCTGCTGCAGCCTGGAGAAGGTACCAGGGGAATCCTCTGGGGAAGTGGCCCAGGGAGAAGAGCTGCTGCACCAAGGGCGAAGGGAGTCAGCCCTTCCCACAAGCAGTTGCATAGGGTCCCTGGACCCGAACACCGGCGTGAGTGGGCAAAGGCTGGGTTCCCCCCACACTACCCCTCACCCCAGCGAGGGCAACAGGGCCCTTAAGTGGGTCCAGTGGGCTTAGTAGAGGCCAGAGGCCCAGGAATAAGATGGGCCTTGTCACAATACATTGCCACAATGACTAAATGAATGGCACCAATTCAGTAATAAAAGAAGAAGCATCAACTAGTTGACCTAAATATGTGAAAAGACTCTAGAATTACTTTAAAAATGCAGTGTCATTGAACATATATATGACACAGATCTGCTAATAAACACACAGGTTGAACACACAGATAGGAGTGTTTTTACACTTAATTCTTCAGTGATACTTTTGAAAATAAATATGTTTAAACAATACATGGAACACACAAAATAAAACAAAAGGAGTAGGATATATGTAAAAATTAAACTGCCTGGTGGAGAAGCCTCTTCATTTCTAATTTAAAGATTATATCAATATTTACTTTGGACTCTGCCATTATTTCTAGGTTCATGAAACTGAAAAATCTGTGATTTGATTTCTAAACAGGAGATTGTTCTAAAAATTAGGAAGCTTCTTTTGCCTAATATTGGCTGTGTCTCCACATCACAGAGTTCTTTCTCACTCATCTCTGCACAGGCATACCATCTTCTGTCTTACTGGGATTACATCTCATGTGTGAATCTCCCAAATGTCTCACCTGTTTGAAATTCCATTTCTTTTAATGATCCTTCTACAGAGATCAGGAAAAAAGGAGCTTAAGTGCAAATTTCTAACAGGTAACAGGAATGACAGTTAAGAAATTAGGGCCTCAAATGAAGCCAACAGTAAAAATCTCATGAAAGTCAACGGCCACGTCTACATGACAGGCTTTTCCCAGCAAAACTGGACTTTAGTTGGGAAAAACTGCAAAGCGTCTACACACAAAATTTGTCAACAAAACCCAGCACATCCGCCAGTAGCGTTATAGAATCATAGAATCATAGAACACTAGGACCGGAAGGGGCCTCGAGAGGCCATCGAGTCCAGTCCCCTGCCCCGACGGCAGGACCGACCGCTATCTACACCATCCCTGATAGACATCTATCTAATCTGTTCTTAAATATCTCCAGCGAGGGAGATTCCACAACCTCCTTTGGCAACTTATTCCAGTACTTGACCACCCTGACAGTTAGGAACTTTTTCCTAATGTCCAACCTAAACTCCCTTGCTGCAGTTTAAGTCCATTGCCTCTTGTTCTCTCCACAGAGGCCAAGAAGAACAAGTTTTCTCCCTCCTCCTTATGACACCCTTTAAGATATCTGAAAACCGCTATCATGTCCCCCCTCAATCTTCTCTTTTCCAAGCTAAACAAACCCAATTCTTTCAGCCTTTCTTCATAAGTCATGTTCTCCAGACCTTTTATCATTCTAGTTGCTCTTCTCTGGACCTTCTCTAATTTCTCCACATCTTTCTTGAATTGGGGTGCCCAGAACTGGACACAATATTCCAGCTGAGGTCTAACCACCGCAGAGTAGAGCGGTAGAATGATTTCTCGTGTCTTGGTCACAACACACCTGCTAATGCATCCCAGAATCATGTTTGCTTTTTTTGCAACAGCATCACACTGTTGACTCATATTTAACTTGTGATCTACTAGAACCCCTAGGTCCCTTTCTGCTGTACTCCTTCCTAGACAGTCTTTTCCCATTCTATATGTGTAAAACAGATTATTCCTTCCTAAGTGCAGCACCTTACATTTATCTTTATTAAACTTCATCCTGTTTACTTCAGACCATTTCTCTAATTTATCTAGATCATTCTGAATTATGACCCTATCTTCCAAGGTAGTTGCAACCCCTCCCAGCTTGGTATCATCTGCAAACTTAATAAGCGTACTTTCTATGCCAATATCCAAATCATTAATGAAGATATTGAACAGAACTGGTCCCAAAACAGACCCCTGCGGAACCCCACTTGTTATGCTTTTCCAGCTGGATTGAGCACCATTAACAACTACTCTCTGGGTGCGATTAGCCAGCCAGTTATGCACCCACCTTATTGCAGCCCCATTTAAGTTGGACTTGCCTAGTTTGTCGATAAGAATATTATGCGAGACTGTATCAAATGCTTTACTAAAGTCTAGGTATACCACATCTACTGCTTCTCCCTTATCTACGAGTCTCATTATCGTGTCAAAAAAAGCTATCAGGTTGGTTTGACATGATTTGTTTTTTACAAAACCATGCTGGCTGTTCCCTATCACTTTACTACCTTCCAAGTGCTTGCAGATGACTTCCTTAACTACCTGCTCCATTATCCTTCCTGGCACAGAAGTTAAGCTTACTGGCCTGTAATTTCCTGGGTTCTTCTTATTCCCCTTTTTGTAGATGGGCACTATATTTGCCCTCTTCCAGTCTTCTGGAATCTCTCCTGTCTCCCATGACTTTCCAAAAATGAGAGCTAATGGCTCAGCTACCTCTTCTATCAGCTCCTTGAGGATTCTAGGATGCATTTCATCAGGCCCTGGTGACTTGCAGACATCTAATTTTTCCAAATGGTTTTTAACTTGTTCTTTTTTTATTTCAAAAACTAACTCTATCCCTTTTCCACCAGCATTCTCTATGTCAGGCATTCCTTCAGACTTCTCTGTGAAGACCGAAACAAAGAAGTCATTAAGCATCTCTGCCATTTCCAAGTTCCCCGTTACTGTTTCTCCCTCCTCACTGAGCAATGGCCCTACCCTGTCCTTGGTCTTCCTCTTGTTTCTAATATATTTGTAAAAGGCCTTCTTGTTACCCTTTATGCCTGTAGCTAGTTGGAGCTCATTTTGTGCCTTAGCCCTTCTAATTTGACTCCTGCATTCCTGTGTTATTTGCCTGTGTTCATTCTTTGTAATTTGTCCCAGTTTCCATTTTTTATAGGATTCCTTTCTTAGTTTGAGATCATGCAGGATCTCCTTGTTAAGCCAAGGTGGTCTTTGCCCATATTTACTATCTTTCCTACATAGGGGAATAGCTTGTTTTTGGGCCCTTAATAATGTCTCTTTGAAAAACTGCCAACTCTCCTCAGTTGTTTTTCCCCTCAGTTTTTCCTCCCATGGGATCTTACCTACCAGCTCTCTGAGTTTACCAAAATCTGCCTTCCTGAAATCCATCATCGCTATTTTGCTATTTTCTCTCCTACCAGTCCTTAGAATTGTGAATTCTATGATTTCATGATCACTTTCACCCAAGCAGCCTCCCACCTTCAAATTCTCGACCAAGTCCTCCTTATTTGTCAAAATCAAATCCAGAACTTTTTCTCCCCTGGTGGCTTTTTCAACTTTTTGGAATACAAAATTGTCTCCAATGCAGTCTAAGAACTTATTGGATAGTCTGTGCCCCGCTGTATTAGTGTCCCAGCATATATCTGGATAGTTAAAGTCCCCCATCACCACCAAATCCTGGGCTCTGGATGATTTTGTTAGTTGCTTAAAAAAAGCATCATCCACCTCTTCCACCTGGTTAGGTGGCCTGTAGTAGACTCCTAACAGGACATCACCCTTGTTTTTTACCCCTCTTAAACTAACCCACAGACTCTCAACACGTCCATCTCCTATGTCCATCTCCACCTCAGTCCAAGTGTGTACATTTTTTATATATAACGCAACACCTCGCTCTGTTCAGGTACAACGCCTCCCTCAACAGTATTCTGTCAAGGAAATCGCCATGTAGATGCTCTGGTGCAGCTTTTGTCAACAGACACCACCCATGACACCACCCAACTGGAGCCAGAAAACACCCTCCCCACTGCAATCACAGCTCTATGATCAGTGCCTCCAGCCACTCTTAAAGCCACAGGGAGCACCTGAAAACCCAGTGCAGGGAGCTGGAGACATGGCTGCAGGCAGGCAACACGTGGCCAGCACCACATCCTGGCAGCTACTCCCTGATCTGTCAAAACATGTTGCAGGCTGCCCAAGACCTCTCAGCTACTCACAGGATGCTAGAGAGGGGTCTCAGGACCCACACAGGGAGCCAGGGTCCTTCCTGGTCCAGCCCCAAGCTGAAGGACCTCCTGGCACTGTGGGCCAACGAGCCAGTCTTTCTTGACCCTTATGCCAAGCACCGCAATGCCCTGGGCTACGGCCGCATTGATGGAGCCCTGGCAGGGAGTGGCTGCCCCACCTGCACCCACCTGAGTGGCTGTACAAGCCCCAGGGCCCCGGAGGAGGGGGAGGGCCAGCCTGCTGCCACGCCTGGGAACGGGACAGCTGCATGGGCAACAGCCCGACCCCAGGCACACCACCAGGGACTGCGGCTCTCAGCTTGCAGGCATGGCCATGGGCAACAGGCAGCACCCCCCGCCCTGGGCACAGCACTGCGAGCTACACACATGTGGGGGGGCCCAAGGAGGGTACGGGTGCAAGCAGCTCACCCGCCATCTATGCTGGGATCTCTCCCCCTCTGCAGCTGCCCCACCGGGGCTGCTAGCCCACCAGGCCTGTGGATTGTGGCCTTCAGTCAGGCCAGACCTGTGACACCACATGCTCCCCATGAAGCAAGGCCCGCCATGCAGGGGGCACAGGTACATGCACCTCAGACAGTCCCGTCTCATGGCTGGGAGGGGAGGCCTGATGCTCATTGGGGGTGGAGAGCGGGGCCTTTGGTGGGGGGAGGGGGATGCTGTGCGAAGGACTCACCTTCTCCCGCTCTCTCCCTCTCCCCTTACAGGTGCACCATCTGAGGGCTGGGCTTACATGGCTGCCCTCAGGCGGCAGAATTGAACTCACTGAGCAGCAGCTGCAGTGAGAGGAGGAACAGCAGCAGGAGCGGGCACAGGCCTCTGAGAAGTGTCTGGCCCAGCTCACTTGGCTGCTGGACCTCGTGGAGGCCTGGCTGGCTCGGACTGCAGTGCCCGCAGCCCCGGCCCCTCCCCTTCCCACTGCAATTGCTGCTCTCCCTCCCACCCCAGGTCCCCCTGACCCCATACCCCATGTCCTCCTCCAAGCCCTGAGGTGAGCCATGGACCTGACCAGTGTCCACGCCCTGCAGACTCCCCCTGCCTCCCAGGGCCGCACTGCTTCCCCTGCCAAACTCTGCAGCAGCCCTTCCGACCTCCCTACCTCCCTATGATCCTGGCCCCAACCCAGCCCTAACCAGGACCCTGACCCCAGGACAGGAGGGGATCTTGGGGCTGGCGCAGCTCGCGGCCCTCCACACCTGCCAGAGAGTAAGCCCCCCCCCCAGCTGAGATGCCCCACCATCCTGGTTGAGTGGCCCCCATGTCCCAACCCACCCCCCAACTGTATAGATCAGGCAAGTTGCACATTGTGGATAGCTGTCGCAGGAATATTTACTTTGTACACAGCTCTAATTTTGTTAAGTAAAGGTTTATTTTTATGCACCACCGCTACATCCCTCTTTGGTGGTTAGGGATTGGTCGAGGGTGTAGTTAGGGAGGGGGTGGGAGTGTGAACCTACTGGAGGTGCCCTGGGTAGGGTCATTGGGGGCCACGGGCAAAGCTCTCCCACAGGGCCCCCCAGATGCACACCCCTTAGCTGTGCTCTTGTCAGCTGGGGACGGCACCCAGCTGTTCGTAAGGGTCTCTACTGTCAGCTACCCACCCCTGGAGGAAGTCCTCCCACTTCTGCTCCACTAGGTTGTAGCAGGCAGAACAGGCGGCCATGACATAAGGGACATTCTGCTCCCCCACATGCAGCTGGGTTAGGAGGCAGCAGAAACTCCCCTTCAAGTGCCCAAAGGTGCACTCCTCTGGGTTCCTTGCCTGGGTCAGGTGTCCATTGAATAGGTCCTGTGTGGGGTTCAAATGCCTGGTGCAGGGTCTCATCAGCCATGGCAGGAGTGGGTAGGCTACATCCCCCACCATTCACAGGGGCATCTGCATGTCCCTGATGGTCAGCTCTGGAACAGGCTGGAGTTCCGCAAAACCCTGGTATTGTGGGTCCTGCCCAACAACCTGATACAGACGTCCAGGAATTGTCCTCAGTGGCCCACAAGGACCTGTATGACCATGGAGTGGTAGCCCTTCCTCTTGATGTAGCATGTGGCACTTTGTTCCAGGTCCCCAATGGGGATGTGGGTGCCATCCAGCACTCAAAATAATAGAGAAAGTTGAGGGTGTAAAAGCCGGCCATGAGGGCATGGACGAGCCTCTGGAGCAGGATCTCACTGATGGCCTGCACCACCTGTGAAGGGGGGAGACTAGATACACCTGTGGGGGACTGGGGGGATAGTGCCCCTGGGCCCTGGTGATCTCCAAAGCCCCTTCCCCCGTCCTCTCTTCCCTTCCTCCCCCCTGCCCTGTGCAGGGCTTGCAGCACCAGGGTGCCATACCTCCATAAGTATGGCCCTAAGGTGGACCTCCTGATGCTGAATTGGTGGTCCATGGAGCGGTAGCTGTCAAGGTGGCCAGCTTCCATAGGGCAATTGTGACTCGCTTCTCAAGGGGAATAGCGAGCCACATGTCGGTGTCCTCTCTTCGGAGGGCAGTGGGGAGCCAGGTGCTTGGCTTGAGGAAGGTCTCCTAGCACATCCTGAAGTTCTGTGTCCACTGCTTGTCACCCCATTGCCCCATGACCATCCAGTCCAACCACTTGGAGCTGATGGGGTACCACCAGAGCTGCCTGAGTTTCCGAAGGGATGAGGGCAGGCTGGGCATTGGGGCACCATGGGCATGCTCTGTGAGCTGCCTGTCAGGGTTGTCCCCCTAGATGCAGTGGCACACCCCAATAAGGATGAGAGGCAGAGCCAGCAGCAGCTGGTCCTTGGTACAGGGTGAGCCCAGGAGCTGCTCTGGCATGGTAGCAGTCTGGTAAGAACTACTTCTCACACAAGTGGCTAGGGAATCCTGCACTAGCTTTGCTTTTCCTCCAGGAGCTAAGCAAGCCTCAGCAGGGGCAGGGAGCATAGGTCAGGGGCCCCATTAAAGGCATGTGGGGACAGCAGTCCCAGAAAATCTTGCCCTACATGTGAGCCTCCCTTCAGGGGTTTCAGGGCCACTTCTGTTAACAATCACAATAAGAAGCCTGTGGCACCTAATAGACTAACAAGTATTTTGGAGCGTAAGCTTTTGTGGTCAAAGACGCACTTCATCTGAAAATATCTGTTAGTCTATAAGGTGCCACAGGACTTTGTGTTGTTTTTGAAGATACAGACTAACTCAGCTACCCCTCTGATACTTGTCACCATGCATGGCACTGCATTTAGCTCTCTTGACAGTGCGGCCAGAGCGTGTGACTGCTTTTTGTCAACAAAGTGGATCAGAATATCGATCCGCTTTTGTGTGTAGATGCACTTTGTCTACAGAAGTTTTGCTGGGACATCCCTTCTGACACTGACTTCTGTCAACAGATGCTTCCTGTGTACATGTAGCCAATGGGTACTGCATCTGGCCTACAGTGTTGTAAACAGAAGGACTTATATAATTATGTGGGTCATATACACTAATGGTCGCAGGCCCACCAATGGGGGAGTGGAAGGGCAGGAAGACGACAAAGACGACAACTGCCCTGCGGCCTGGTGATTCAAAAGGGTCTGAGAGTCCTGAACAGTGCTGCCACTATTGTGGTGTTCAGAGCCATGGGCCCCTTAAATCACCCCTAGAATATCAGTCAGCATGTCCTGGGCAGTGCTGAGAGCTTGGGAGGAGCAGGGAGGGGGAAATGGTGCTGTTCAGGAGGCACTGAGGGCTGGCTGACCCAGCCTTGCCCCTTCTACTTGAGGCCCCACGCCTTCTGAGAGCACAGAGCCAGTTCCTCGCACCTTGCCAAGAGGACTAGAAACATCTGTTGGCTCCCTTAAAGGGTCATCCCTGCATGGACCTTATAATGTGTGCTTTAGAAGTGGTTTCTCAATATAGACTCTTTATTGCTACAATTGATATTACTCAATTATTTGGAAAGTAAAATGGAAAGCTCACCAAATTGGGAGTTTAACCAGCTCTCTGTCACTCTCAACTCTGTAAACCAGAAGACAATATTTCCATTTTTGTCTTCTCTGGAGTGATGACGAGGCTATTGGGAGGCTTGGCTCCTGTCGCTCAGATTGCTCACCTGGAGCTCCTAAAGCTCTTCACATCCCTAATCTCTTCATGTGATACACGCCTAGTTCTACGGTGTGGGTCCTGTATTGTACTGTGTTTATTTTCTCTTTGGTCAGTCACTGGCTCACATGAACCAAGCCACCATCCGCACGTGAATACCAGATTTACCGTGTGCCTCTTCCTCACAGCAATCTTCCAGCCCCACTTTTTATTTTTAACACGGACTGAATATTTTATCACTGATGAGATAAAAGTTCCCTTGTCTTAAATACAAACAGAAAGTAGGCTCCGTTGATGGGCTTTACGCATTCCATTGCGGTTTCTCAAATTTATTACCATGTATGTATTCATCGCATCTACATTCTGTCCCTTTACCCAAGCCAGAGTGTTCTAAACCTAAGACTTATTTTTTATTCAAATGTATTAATTTATGCCCTTATTAGAGGTATTAATCAAATCATGTCATTATCACTTGTTAGATATAAATGTTACACCGCTTTCAAATATTTCTCTCTTGTGCTTCCCAAGATACTAGTTAGTGTTTTAATCATTTGTCATCTCAGTCAGGGAACAGCCACCCAGCTGGCCTTCCCTGTTCATCACTATTTGTTTTAATGTTATTAAAAACTCTGCACTATGCTGTTTTTTTCTGACTTGATATAATGTTTCATGTTACAATCATTAGAATAATTACAGTATCTTCCATCTCTGCAGCTAAGAATTATGGCAGGTCTACACTTCAAGAACTAGCTTTTGAACTACTTTGATCCCTTCACGAGTACACAAAAATTCTCTTTATTGTTAAAATTCACTTTTAAATTTTTCTCTTTCCATCCTATTTATAATTCTGTTGCTTTGGAGCAACAACAGTAGCTTCACAGTTGAGTCTCAAGTTACCTTCTTATTACAAGCCTGATTTTCAAATGCATCCTTCCCCAAATCAACCAATCCTTTGACATTTCCAGAAGTCATTTGTGGGCAACCTGCAGCCCACAGGTGGCATGTGACCCATTGTGGTTTTCCTGTGTGGCCAGTGAGACATTTTGCTTATTGTTGCCCATGGTCTGGATTGACAGATTCTGCTGGCTTATGTCCACATAGTTTCCCCCCCCCGGCCCACCACTATTACTAAAGGGACACATATGTAGAGTAGGGGCACATGAAGCCAGGTGTGTGCTGATTGCACACAACATTAACTGTGAGAGCCATGCTCTCTCCTTGCATTCAATCAGAGGACTGCTACAATTCAATGGGAACACTCAGTAAATTCAAGGTACACAAGTACAGGTAAAAATTCTCCTATCCTGGGAAACTGTCTTGGTTAAGACAATCTTGCTACCCACTGAGATGAAGGAGGGCCACTCCTGTGGTCGCTCAGTAGCCTAGTTTGTACATAGCTGAGCTTTAAGATTGATATATACCATTATGTAATTTCATAACAACTCCGCCAGGAAGCCTCCATGAGCTCCACGCCAGTCCCAAGCCTGGATAAAGGAGGAGGATTGGTCAGATGTGTGTCAATGCACTCACCATCAAACAACAATATGAATGAAATCTGATGCCAGTACAACTAAATGACAAAAGATGCCTGCTCGGACGTCGCCTGGATAAACAAGGTCTGCGATACCAATCAAGTGATCAGGGTTGGGTCGATACGTTGGCTACCGAAAGAAAATTACAAATAACACATATGCTTTCCATTGGAACATGAAACGTCTGAACACTGTGAGCAACTGGAAAATTAGAGCTGCTTCAGAAGAAGATGGAGAGATACCAATGCAATATACTTGAACTGGCAGAAATGCGTTGGACAGGATCAGGAAAGATATGAGGTTGCGAAGTCATTTGGTCAGGAAATGAAACAAAGCATGAAGCAGGAGTTGGATTCCTTCTTAGTAAAACAGCTAGAAGAGCATTATTAGGATACAAACCAGTGAGTGAAAGAATGATGGTAGTGAGATTTGAAGCAAAACCGTTCAACATCTAAGTCATTCAGCTGTATGCACCCACATCGGACAGTACGGAGGAAGAGATTGGGCTATTCTACAAAGACTTCACAAAGACAGTGGAGGAGATACTGAAGAAAGATGTGTTGACCATCGGAGGAGATTGGAACGCAAAGGTTGGAACAGATAACGAAGGTTGGGAGAGAGTCATGGGAAGGTTTGGATATGGAGAAAGAAATGAATGAGGTGAGAAACTAGTTGAGTTTGCTACAGAGCATGAGATGGTGATTTGCAACATGAGATTCCAACAAAAGGACTGTAGGAAGTGGATGTGGTGATCCAATGATGGGAAGTCCAAGAACATGACAGATATGATTTTGATAAGAAGAAGATGGATAACATTAGTACAGCAGTGCCAAACTTTCCAAGGAGTGGATACAGACTCAGACCACAGTCTAGTGATTGCAAACATCAAGATAAAACTCAAAAGAAAATGTAAGACACAGTTTAAGAAAAGAAGAGATGTGGCGAGGCTGTGTGAGGAAGAAAAGGGAATGCATACAGAGCAGCACTCAGAGAAAATTAAGAATATCGCCACAAAGAAAGACCTAGATAAGAGAGTCTCAAGGATAGCCATCGCTATAGAAGAGGAAATTGAGCAGACTGTGCCAGAAGAAGAAAAGATCAATAAGAAGTGGATTACCCAGGAGACACTGAAGTTGGTTCAAGAGAAGAGGGCGTTGAAGATCAGAAGAGATGTCTCCGAGATGGCAGAACACCAATATAGGGTAAAATGCAATGAGGTAAAGAAAACAGCCAGAAAGGATAAGGAAAAATGGTTAGAGGAGTAATGTGAAGATATCGAGAGGTATTACGGCGAATGTAAGACCAGGAAGGTGCATAAGACAATTAGGAATATTAATAGGAAATGGCAACTGAAGCAGATGGTGATCAAAGGTGAGAATGAAGAAGTGCTCATGAACAGGGAGAAGACTGTGTAGCGATGGATGAGATATTGCATCGACCTATACAAAGCACAATTGGACCCCAGTGTCTCAGAGAGACTGATTGAAGAACTGCAAGAGATATGTCCACTGAGCATCGAGAGAGAGACTGCTATTTCGAAGAAGGAAGTAGAAAAAGCAGTGAAACAACTGAAGAACAACAAGGGCCCTGGAAATGATAAGATCACAGGAGAGGTGATCGAATATGGCAGAGAAAGCATGATTCAGGAAATACACCAACTATGTAATATAGCATGGAAAGAAGGGCAGGCACTTAGGAATGGACAAGATCTGTGCTAGTGACAATACCCAAGAAAGGAAGTACACTGGAGTGCAAGAACTATAGAATGATTGTCCTAACAAGTCATCTAGGCAAGGTGCTGATGATGATACTGACTGAGAGACTAAGATCGCAGATAGAAGAACATATAGCAGACGAGCAAGCGGGGTTCAGAAAAGATAGACATACCATACAGCAGATATTGGCACTAAGACTGACAGTGGAAAAAGATCAACAAAAGAACAAGAACGTGTACACTTGCTTCGTCAATTTTCAAAAGGCATTTGACAGTATAGATCAGAAAGTGACTTGGGTGGTGTTCGAGTTATACAGAGTGGATAGCAGACTGATACGGTTGTTGAAGGAGATCAATGAGAATGCTGAGGCAGTGGTGAGAACACACGGGTAGTTGGGAAGTTGGTTTAAAACAAGTAGAGGTACAAGACAAGGAGATCCAATATTGGCAAGTATCTTCATCTCACATCTAGAGAGCGATGGACAAGATCAAGGAAGAGGTAGAAGGGGTATCTGTGCATGGGAAAAGAATTAACAACTTGAGGTTTGCAGATGATATAGTTATCACTGAGGAAGATGAGGAGAAGCTAGCGAAAATGGTGCAGGTGTTAAACAAAGAAGGGAAGCAGTACGGACTGATTATGAACATCGAAAAAACAAAACCAATGGTATTTGGAGATAAGGAAATAGGAAGGAAGATCAGTGTCAATGGTATTGAACTAGAAAGTGTAGAGAAGTTCACATATCTGGGAAGCAACATAACGTATGGTCTAGACTGTAAGAAGAAAACAGCAACTAGAATAGTGAAAGCAAGAGCAAGTTTGCAGGTGATGGGTAAGATCTGGAAAAGCAAAGCAATTAGCTTAAGAACGAAGCTGAGTGTCTTGAAAACGTGTGTATTCAGCAGCATGTTGTATGAATGTGAGACACAGGTGATAACGAAAGATTCAAAAAGAAGAATATTGGCATTCGAAATGATTTGTTATAGAAAGATTCTGAGAATAGGATGGATGCAGAAGGTCACCAATGAGAAATTGAAATAGAATTGGAATAGAAAGATACAGCCAAAAGAG
Source organism: Carettochelys insculpta (assembly GCF_033958435.1). Classification (NCBI taxonomy): domain Eukaryota; kingdom Metazoa; phylum Chordata; order Testudines; family Carettochelyidae; genus Carettochelys; species Carettochelys insculpta. The sequence goes on along the minus strand of NC_134137.1, from coordinate 105,946,755 downwards.
GACCTGCTGCAGAAGGTTATAAAACAGAAGCTGCAACTATTCGGGCATATCTGCAGAATGAACAACCAATGAAAAATCGAGATGCTGGTATTTGGCATAATGGACGGTTCAAATAGGAGAGGCAGACCCACAGAGAATGGGTAGATGATATAGTAGATTAGTGCGGGGCTAGTCTGCAGAAACTAAGCCACTCCGCACTGGACAGGGAAAGATGGAAGGAAATAGTGAGACAGGCATCAGACACCAACGGGAGCTGAGCCCACCGTTATTGATGATGATGATGATGATGAATTTTGTAACACCAAACAGACCAATTATTCCATTTCCATTAAAATATTTTCCTATTGTACCAATCAGAGGAAGGGAGAAGTCAGCCAATCAGGGCCTGGTTGGGCCCTATAAAATGCTGCAGGACTGAGAGGAGCACCTGGGACAGAGTTATGCTGGGCAGGATTAGGGGAGCAGAGAGAGGGAAGCTCCAGCCTGATACCTGCCAGGTCGAGGCCTTGTTACTGGGGCCAAGAAGGTGCAAGGGCTACGGGGAAGTGGCCCAAGGAACACAGGCAGTCAAGGGGAGCGAAGGAGGGTAGAATAAAGCAGTCACTAGAAGATTCCTGGGCTAGAGCCAAAAGTATTGGGCGAGCCCTCCTCCCACCCCCTTTACACCACAAGCTGCTGCAGAAACTGGCCAAGTAACAGACTTTAGTTTGCCCCAGAGGGAGGGGCTAGACTTGGGTCCACTAGGACAGCTGGTACCTTAAGGTGGGGGAGACCAGAGTGGTGGATAGTGCCAAAGGACAGTGTCCTGAAGCAGATGCCATGGTCCAAGAGAATGACACAGGTCCAGAGACACACACTGGAGATAACAGAGTGGACAACAGGTGAACCACGGCCAGAAGAGGGTTCCCTGATGACGAACTGAGCTAACTTCTGGACTGACCAGCAGGAGGTGCTGCAGTTGTGAGTCTGTACACCATCACAACATCCGAAAGCATATCTTTTCTAACTGAATAAAGAAGGAGACAGTGTTAATACTGAGCTGCTGTTCTATGGTGAGTGCTACAATACTGGATCATGATATCAGTATGGTACTGGATAAAAAATATGAAAGGGCAACACAGGAATAACTGTTTTTGGAGGAGAATTTTTGTGGGAGGCTTTATTTGTGCCTCTTACTGTTGCTGTTTGTTTAATAAAGATGCAGAATTTTTACATTAAAAAGTAATTCTGGATGTGTTAATGGCCTTCTGCACAAATGCACTTTCAATCTGATTTTTGTTAATTAAGTTATTAATTAATTTCCAACTTTTTGTACAGCTGGAGGAAAGATATTTGAATAAATACATAGTCAAAGGCTACAGATACACTGACCGGAACTGCCAGCAGCAGTATGCAAATAGTCTGGCTGAAAAATTCAAATGATGCTAATTTGCATAGCCACAGAGGCTGCTGCCAGCAGAAAAAAAAGCTGTGTAAATGTGGTTCTGCCGGTGAACAACCATCCCCCCAGCTTTGTCGCCAGCCTTCTATGCCTGATTTGTGCCAGCGTAAGATGCTACTGACAAAGGGGGCAGGGAGGGTTTGCCGGCAGAACCACATTTACACCGTTTTCTTTCTGCAGGCAGCAGCTTCTGCCAGCAAGTAAATATGCAAATGAGTGGCCATTTTCGAGACCATCCATTTCCATACTGCTGCTGGCAGCTCAGGTCAGTGTGACCAAAGCCAAAGAGTTTACATAGCCAAAGAAACCAGCAGATCATCTAGTCCAGGGTCTCCCAAACTCGGTGGTGTGCCTTCCCTGGGGCGGGGGGGGGGGCATGAAGAAATTCCAGGAGTGTGCCCGCTCCTTTCTGAAAATTCCAGACCCTACTTCAAGGCATGATGGCACTAGATCAGGGCTTCCCAGCCTATGGGTTGGGACCCAAACATGCAGGACTACCAGTAGCTGGGGCTCCAGGCAGGGAGCGCTGGCACCTGCTGCTTTGCCATATTCACAAATTCAACATTTGTGAGGGTTCTCAACATCGAACCCTCGCAAATGTTGTGCCCCTACTGTACGTAAAGAATATAGACATTTTGGAAGAGTAAATATAGAATGTGCATTTAAAAGTTCCATCGGATGGCACTCAAGTACAGCATTCTGATTTTTTTTTTTTTTTGTTACCAAAAATACATCTTTTGAATGCTCCTGTTTCTAACAAAGAACACATCAGAATCAGAGGGATAGGTATCATGGGGTTTCCTTGCTTTTTTTGTTTTTAAATTAACTTAATGAATACAGGCATGCAGGCAGCACCCCCCAGTACAAGCTGGAGCAGGGGCATGCTATTGCTTGTAGGAGCTGCCTGAGGGAAGCAGCATCTGAAGTCTGCACCCCTGACCTTCTACTGTGCCCCAGTCCCTACCCAGGCCCTGATTCCCCCTCCCACCCTCAGTCTCAGCCTACAACCACCCACCTGCAGTTCAAACCACTCATCCACCACTCCAAACCAGAAGCAACAACCACACCTGGAGCCTGTATAGCCCCCTACACCCTAGTCCTCTTCTGCCTTCCAGACCCCTCAGTCCCAACCTGGAGCCACCTCCTTCTCTCTGAGTCCCTCATTTCCAGCCCCCTCCACAGGCCACACCCCTAGCTAGAGCCCTCACCTGGTGCTACACCCCAACCTCACTTTTAGTAACATTCATGACCTGCCATACAACTTCCATACCCTGATATGGCCCTGCCCGGCTTCAACTGTTCTCCATGAGATCTCAAAGACTATCACCAATTTAATTTAAATTTTAATTTAAAAATCTAATTTATTTAAATCTTCTTTAACCAGTTCTTTCCCTATCCTGGCTTGTGTTCCTCCTCCCATGTTCTTAAAATTAACTGTGTTAAGGTAATTAGTCACAACTAATATTTTTACTGGAGATTGAAGCAAACTAGGTATTAAACCCACAGAGGTTTTGGTACCATCATAAGCACTCCTGCTCCCCAAGTGGTGAACTTCCACTTTCCCCCGTCTTTTCCTTGCTTCTAATATACTTCTAGAACTGGCCAGTGCTCTGGGATTATTCAAATCTGCTTTTTTGAAATCTCTTTAGTCTGCTACTCTTGCTCCTTTTTCCCCCTATAATCGTGACACCTATCATAGCCTGATGTCCTTTACTCAAATTGCTGTCAGCCTTCAGATACGCACCAGTTCCTCCCTGTCAGTCTAAACCAGAGCTACAAGCTTTTGAATCTAAAGGCTTGTCTACACTGCAGAGCGGAGGCAACATGGGGTAACAGGAATACACCTCCAAGTATTAGCCCCCCCCCCCCCCGCCCCCCGTACTCACAGTCAGTACCATACCACTTCCACTGAGTGTGGGGACAGTGCTGCCTCTCCCCTGGAGCGGTGTGGCGTGAGAATGGTGGAAGCTTCCTAGCTCATACTGCTCTCAGGCAGTGCTGCTCCAGGAGGACAGGAGACATACTGCACTAGCACTTACTGGACACAATGCAATGGTGCTGCAGGAAGAGGCGGAAGGGGGCAGAGCAGGGGGAGGGGCAGAGCAGGGGCACAGAAGGGTGGCATGGCCAGAGCAGGGGGTTGGGCATGGGTGGGCAGGGGCACATGGCCAATGGTCTTCCTAGAATCTTTGCCCTAGTCACCTCCGCTGCAGAGCTTTTTCCATTAAAAAACAACTTTTGCAGATGAAACAGTAGATGTGTACATGCTACAGTGCTCCTTTTGGGGACTAACCTCCGCAGTTCTGGTGACAAATAAAAACATCTTGATGAGAGTCATAGGGTTTTCTATGCAAAGAAAAAGAAAGAAAAGCACTTTTGGAATAATTTGGCTGAAAGAAAGAAAGAAACTCTTAGGAAAATTTGGCTGGTACATTTACCCTAATCGTAAGCTTAACTGTAAAAAAAGTGAGTGAAAGTTCTTAAGATGTCCCAGTAATCTATATAGCAATTGATTGGAAAAATATCAAGAGCAAGATAAAAAGACTGAATTAGTCCAAATAAAAGGAAAAACTGATACGACTCTAAGATTGTGCAAAGACCAGCATACTTGGTAAACAAGAAGTTTGAGATTGGAAATCAGTGAACCAGAACTGGTGTTTTGGAAATTAGGCCCCATTGGTGGACAAAATTATGATGCAATGGGCTATTCTACTCAGCACTCTTTTTGGGGCTCTTAAAAAGAGACTTTCAGAGGAAAATTAGTCAAGTAAAAAAGGTGGTGACCAAGACACTGGCTGACTGAAATCATGGAAAATTAGGGTTGGAAAAGACCACAGGAGCTCATCCAGTCCAACCAGCAGGACCAGCCTCAGAGGAGAAGGATTGACCTTGACCATTCTGATTGGCTGCCACCTGTCTGCTGGCTCCTGGACTTTCTTCATGTAAATTCTGAGAGATATTCTAAACAGAACAGTCCAGGACAGAGTGAGGGACCAAGATGACATCACCATCTCCAGCTAAAAGCCAACACTATATGGGATGTGAAACTTTGTCATCCCCTACACATTCTTTTCCTTCCCTATTTTCTTTCTTCTCATTCCTATCTCGCTCCTTTTGTGTTTTGTTTTTAAGAGTCTGACTTAGGACTGTACATTTTGCAACACTGTTGCAAACCTTATAAATGAATTGAGAAGTAGTTAAATGCAATGTCCTACACAGCCCAATGTTGGTTCAGCTTTGTCAGCTCTTGGAGCGGCAGATAAGACCACATAGCTGGCCTGTGTGTTTCCAGCCATGAGGATTCTCTCTATCTGTAAGAAAATACTTAAATTATTTTAATAGCTTGTTTTCCATGCTACTAAGCAGACCGTGGTCTTTACATATCAAAACCTTACAATGGTTTAACACTATTTATTATGGGACAGTGTTAGAATCTTTGACTCTTTGGGTCTAAATGATCCATCTAAATTCATACAAGTGTGCCCACTTTTGAAAAGAAAGTCTCTAGCTTAGTATTCAGGTCTTATCAGCTCGACAGCGCTATTTTTTTTAAATTAAGTTGGCTACTGTCCAGTTTAATTTATGTAATATGTTGTTGCTTATGTTTCACATAATTGCAAATGTGACATGCATTCATAATTAAAACAATGGGATAAGCCTTAGGGCCTGATTTGCTTCATTACAGAAAAAAAAAGAAAAAAAAAACCCTAAAAATGGGCAAACCAATCTCTTCACAAGCAAAACAGAGATACAAATGAAAATGCAATAAAAATGTACAGCAGTTCAAAAGACACTCTGCAGCTGTTGCCCACGTTTTAAATCTCTCCAGCAGCATTATTAATTAAATTACATTGCTAGTTATGTTCTAGTCAACCCAAGTCCTCTCAACTTATTTGAGGAATCAATAGATCTAATCAGGGAGGTATATGATGTTCAGTTAGGAAACTTTAAATATCTCACTCACTAACATATTTGCTCTCTGCAACCCTGCATCACACCCTTCATGCACAGTGAAGGCGCATTATCTTTCATTCTCTCATGATAGCCTCTTGAAGTAAACAAAATTAAGGAACATAAAAGGAGAATGATCTGAAACATAAAACTCTTTAGAAATTCACTTAAACTCTTCTTGCATGTACCTCACTATAACCAAAATAGGCACATGCTCCAGAATGTCTGGCAAATATTTGTTTTGTTGTGTGCATAACAATAGCTACATTCCCAATTTAATGGTCTCTCTCACCAAATAAATGCCATATTCTAAAAAGCATAGTGATGCTTGTGTGGGTTCTTATTTTCCAGGCTCTGAGAGAGTGTACCATATGTGCGTGTTGTCCAGCCACTATAAATGACTACAGGGAACAAAAAGCACATACGGTATACTCTCCAAAGGCTGGAAACTCACTATGCACTGACAATTATGGACAATGAAAAAGGTAAACAAAACTCTATAATATACCTTCATTGCATCTGGCAGCATGAAAAACAAGATGTTAGTACACTGAGAAAAATATTTTGATTTCTCATGGAGTAAACAGAGAACACATATTTTATGTTTAAAAAATCATGAGGTAGAAATCTATTTTTGGTTGCAACAATCTAACTTCATAAACAGACAACAGCCTGACTTCTTCTGCAGGTTTGCAGAGTTCAAGAACCCTACAGAGCAGGTGTCTTCAGGGACGAAGTTATCTTCAATATCAAACTTGCCCTTCAATAACTATTTGGAGGATAGCAATTGAGAAAGGATTTCTGTTCATTCCTCCCCAGACATAGTTCTTGTGACCTTACATAGGGGATTTACAGGACAGGAATATCTTGGTCAGACTCCTCAAGACTTCCATCTGAACATCAATAAACTGCTGGAGATGGAAGAAAGTAGAAACACACACATTATTGTAAGTTTAATAAATAGACCATACAAAAGAAAGAATAAAAGGACAAACTGTAGTCATAAGATATAAATATGATGCTACAGTTCTCTATTAAAATCTGATCAGTGTAATAGATAAACGTAGTCCACAGATGTCTGGGGAATAGAATTTGACTATAATAGCTTAGTACAGTAAACTCTTTCATATCTGGCATTCTATCATTTGGAACTCTCAAATAACCACCATTTTAACCATAAGTAATTTTAATTATGCTTTCCCTAAGTACTGTATAGAGAAAGTAAATACGAATAAATACAGCAAATACAATACTTCTGTTTTTGGTAAATAAAGTAGTCTGCATGCATTTTTGTTTGTTTCTTAATATCTAACCTTATTTTTCCTTCGTGTTATGCATTGCTAGGTATACCTTATTATCCAGAATATTTGAATAGTCAAAAGAAATCTAATGAGGTTCAACAAGGACAAAGATTTTTTTTTTTTGTGCTGGTACTTGCCAATACTGAGTATTGACACCTTGGCAGCCCCAGTCATGGGATTGGCTGGGAGGTGGAGGTCAGTGAGCCAGCTGAGGACCAGCTCCTCTTCTTAGTTTTTTACTTATTTTATTTTACCAAAATGCACTGCATGTATTTCTACCGGCTGGGAACCAAATGGCTAAGCAGCAATTCTACAAAAGACGACTGGGGATGACAATAGACAAGAAGCTGGATATTCTTCAACAGTGTGCTCTTGCTCTCAAGGAAGCTGAGGGCAAACTGGACTTCATTGATAGGAGCGCTGTTGGCAGATTGAGGAAAGTGGTTAGTCCCAGGAGGGTGGTGATGCACTGGAGTGCCTTACCCAGAGAGGTGGTGGAATCTCTATCCTTAGAGGTTTTTAAGTCCTGGCTTTAAAATTCTGCCTGGGATGATATAGTTAGGGCTGATCCTGCTATAGGCAGGAGGCTGAACTAGATGACCTTCTGAGTCCCTTCCAGCCCTACGATTCTCTGATTCTATGGAAGTACTTGTATTTGAACTTCAAGATACCTGACATGTAATGCTAAGTAGTTAGAGGTGAAGCACTCAGAATTTTGTACTTGCAAAACGATGGCAGCCCTTTAAAAATCTCATCTGTAAGATGTTTTTTTACTTCAGTAATTCAATTAACCTTAATAGATTTTTTCCCTGAGTTGTATCAGTATAAGATTAGAATCAGCCCCATTATCAGTATAATTAAGAACTGAAATTTAACTTACTCACACTCAAAGAGAAACCACAATTTTCCTGAGCGTACATAGCCCTCAACAGGCTACAAAACAAGCAAAGCTCAAAACTTATGTTCAGTTGGGGCAGTGTTCTCTAGATACATATTATTCCTGAGGGAATTCTGCACCACTGTGGATGCACAGAATTCACATGCCCAGCAGATTCCCTCCTCTCACCCTGAAAATATTTTCTACTGGTCTGAGGTGCAACCGTTATACCTTTGATCCACCAGGGACGGCTGTGGCATCAAAACAGAAGGCAGCCAGATCAGCCAGCCCCCATCCACAGGGCCTGGTGAGGAGACATGGGATACGAGGGGGGAGGAAAGAGCAGGCACACAGGTTGGCTTGGGGGAGTTATATAAACGGGGTTCAGAAGGGCTAGTGTGGAAGACAGACTGGGGTTTGGCTTAAATGGGGTGACAGCATTGTGACAGGGACTGAATGTGGTGGGGGAAGGGACATATGGTAGAGGTAGATGGCTGACTGAGGGAGCAAGGATACATGGGGCAGGAGGTCAAGGTTCAAGGACAAATGATATTTCACAACACTTGTAGTACATGACCTTTGCAATTATAGTAAGAAGTTTGGCTCTAGCTAGGTGAGCATTGTGTATTTCATAAGTAGGAAATACAGCAGGTTTTTCCTCTTGTAGCCTGCATAGTTTTCAAAATGTGAAAAAAATCTGAGTCGTTCACGAGAACAAACGTTTTGCATTGTGCAAGGATGGTGGGAGTGTTTTTATAATCAAAAGTTTGTCTTTAAATCAGTACAAATAATTTTATGCTCTAAAAATAACCTCAAAATTATACTGAGATGCTTGATTAATGTCTGAGTGTGAATGAAGAACTGATTAGTAAGACAAATTAAATATAACCAGCCCAAATTAAACATAACTATTTAAGCAGCTAGAACACCAATGGCTGTACACAATAACAGGAAAGAAATAAATCAAATATGTGCCATTACAGACTCAGGAACAAGACCTAACCGATCACTGAACACAGGAGAAGCAGCTTGTCCTAATTTTTATTAAGTACCACTTACTGGTGAACAAAATTATCATCTTGTTAAGCAACCGCATTCCTGAAGAACTGTTACCCTTTTCCTTTGAGATTTAAACTACTGAAACAAGGTTCTGGACTCTGCCTCAAGGACAGAATTCATAGCCTGAAGAGGCTGGGATGCGGTGACCATCTGTCCCATTTTGGCTGGAACAGTCCCATATTTCAGGCACCAGGAAGGTGTCCCGATTTATTTTAGCAAAGGGGCTAATTGTCCCCTATTTACGCCCCCTGCTGATCTGCCCTTCCCCCGGGTCAGCACAGCCACAGCTGCTGGCTGGAGAGCATGTGGCGTACATACTCAATGGCCTTGTGTACAGGCAGCAGCAGGAAAAAGAACCAGCAGGGGCCATGCCATAGGTTAGTATGGCAGGGTATTCAGAGGAAAGCGGGTAGTGTGTGTCCTCCAGTCCTTTTTAAGATTTTAATGGAACCTGGTGCCACAGGCAGCCTCCCCTCCAGCCAGAGAGACCCACCCTTGCTCAGGCAGGGCTACAGCCCCATTCCTGGCTCCCCGCACCATAGGGAGAAGTCGGAAGCCTCACTGGTGGGTTTCCAGCCCCATTCCCAGCCCCTTGTGGCATGGGGAGAAGCCAGGAGCCTCACCCACAGAGCTGCAATACTGGCACTGTTCCAGGATGAACAGCGCCTCTGCCCTAACCATGATCTGCATATATCACCTCTCTATAGAAAGGGCCCTGTGAACCTCCCCCATTTAGACCGAGAATTTGGGCTTGCAGTCTCCCTCCAGTTCAACGCGATTATCACAGCAGGTCAAACCATAGTCCAGAATCTATAAATTTGTGCTCTCTCTCAAGGACATTGATGAAGTTACCAATGATTAGCCAGCTTTCACAAAGCACTGAAGGGTAAAAGCATGACAAAGAAAATATGCTACAAGCCACTGAACAATCTATAACGCATGCTAAACCTACCAGGTGCCACCCATCGTCCACATGGAGATCTAAGCAGGTTCCATATCCTCAAAGCCTTCCAGAAGTGTTTTGCCCTTGTGGTTACAATTTCATTTTGCTTTCTAGATCCACATGAAGGTCTCAAATCATTTATGGTGGCCTATTCTTAACACAAGTATTTTCTCTGTCTCCCAGGCCTCTTTACCTCATCTGAACCACTATATCCAATTTACCACAGGCGTTGGTATTGCTCTAGAGTTTTTCCCTATCCCAGTGTAACCCCAGAGGCACTGAGACCACTGACCCTTCTCTACAGCCTTAGCTGAGTAGGAAAAGAAAACAGTCTTGTAGCACCTTAAAGACCAACAGTTTTATTTACTAGATAACAAATTATCTTATTATCTTACGCATTACAAGGACTATTTCCTCACCTTTGATATTCGCAGAAATGGCAGACATCCCTCTTAACCTACTCTTTCCAAAACAAAAAGCAGTGAAGTAGCACTTTAAAGACTAGCAAAATAGTTTATTAGGTGAGCTTTCGTGGGACACGAAAGCTCATCTAATAAATTATTTTGCTAGTCTTTAAAGTGCTACATGACTGCTTTTTGTTTTGATAGTGTATAGACTAGCACAGCTCTCTCTCTGTTACTACTCTTTCCAGCGATCCTGTTAATCATAGGTGATTCCTCCCCATTTTTCCTTCTTCCTCCTTCCTCCAGTACCCACTCAATCTCTCTCTTTCTCTCTCTACACACACACACACACACACACACACACACTGTATTCTCATTTTTGTGTCAAAATCTGATGAAGTGGATCTTACCCACAAAATCTTATTACCTAATAAATAAAATTGTTAATCTTGTTTGTTTTGTTTATTGTGTGTTCCTTCTGTATTATTACATAGCCTCCTTCAACAGGCATCTGTATCCCATGCAATCTATTATATTTTCCTAATAAAACAAGGATTATTTTAACATATTTGAATGCTAGAAGAGTCGGGTGAAATGAAGAAAGAGTGATACTTTCTGAAAAACCCATTTTTTTAATAAAAATCAATTTAAAATTGCAAACAAAGGGTCTTAGATACACATGGGTAGGATACATGTGTGTGTTGTAGGGAATGTTGGTCATTATAGGTAGGTTTTGTGAATGAAACTAAACAGTCACTATGCCCTCAAATGAAGTAACACAAAAAAATGATAAAAGACAAAACGCCCTGTCACTCTGCTGTGTTACGTGGTGGAACCTCAAGTACTTTTCAAAAAGCAAACATTCTCTACTTGACCTATCAGTTCTAACACTCAGGAAACCTGAACATTTAAGAAACCAAAGCAAACAAACAAACAAAAACACCGGGCAACTTAAATTCTTAACTCTGTTGGACGCAAAGACATTGTTTACACCATAGGTTCTCAATCTTTCCACATTATTTTCCAGTCTGATTTGTCTGCTATGCCCCAAGATTCACCACACTTAAAATTACTTGCTTACAAAAATCAGACATAAAAATATAAAATTGTACATTATTATTTAAAAATTGCCTACTTTCTCCTTTTTACCATATACTTATGAAATGAATCATTGGGAATATAAATATTGGGCTCACATTTCAGTTTACAGTATTTAGAGCAGTATACACAAATCATTAATATGGAAACCTGCTCTCTCAGACACAAGGAACACAACACAGGCAGGATTCTGCTGAGGTGGAGGTGGGCAGGAGCAGGAAACTGCCATGCTGTGCAAAACTAGGGAGCAAAGCAGGGGGGTGATGTCGGGGTGGTGGGCTGTCCCAAGCCCTCTACCTAGGGAGTGAAAGTAACAAACTCCTTACAGGTACTGTACTATCACAACCTGGGGACGGGGGCACTCAGGAAAGGGAGACAAGGGGGCTCTTTGCAATATGACAGTACCTGCAAGGAACTTAAGTGTGGGGAGCTCAGGCTAGAGGACTGGGGTATGGGGCAAGTGCAGGAATCAGGGTGTGGGTCTCAGGACGTGGGGGGATGCAGGAATCAGGGTTGGGATATATACGGGTTCAGAGCAGACAGGTGGGAAGCATGGAGGGTGCAGGAGTAAGGGCAGGGAGATGAGGAAGAATGTGTGGGGATCCCAGGGGCTCAGTAACTTTATTTGGATGGGCTGCCACAGCCAAGCAACTGCATTTGGACGAGGGGCTAGGCCCAGAGCAGGACTGTCACAGCTGGAGGCCAGGATTGGCATGGCCAGATGAGGGACGATTCTACCCCTCCCCCACCCCGCCATGGCAGGAGCAGGGCCAGGCTGTCACAGACAGATGGGGGCCGCCATCAACCCCTCCCACAGCAGATGGGGGCCAGACGACAAGGCCTGGCCGAGGAGCAGGAGCAGGACCAGGCCACTGTGGCCAGATGAGGGTCACTGCCATCCATCCCAGAAACCAGGCTGGGAGCACACACGCCTCCCCTACAGCATGCCCCCACCAGCCCTTTTCACTCCTTCCTGCCTCACCTGGCTGCTGTCACCAGCGCCAGCCTGCAGCAGAGCGACCCAGTCAGCTCTTCCTGTAGCTCTGCCAGTTCTTACCAGAGTGCCACACCTGGGCGCATGACCTTACTGTGACTTTTGCTTGAGACTGATTGCTTCCTACTGCTGTCTGAACTTAAAGAAACAGTATGTTGACACATTCGGTTTCCCCTACTACAAACACTTCCCCAGCATACCCACTGTTACATACTCCCACACAATGCACTCTGTTTTCCACCAGTGGCTGTATGTCAGCATAACTTTTATTGACACTAATCTAGTGTAGATATAACCTAAAAATCATAGCCTGAACACAGACACTAGATTTATGCTTTACTGCAGTAATCTATAACCCACTAACCTCTCCCCTTTTTGTCCTATAACAGCAGAAGCATTTATGAGCCACTCCACCTTGAACAGTTTCTTAAAATATGTGCTAACTACTTATGATAAACTATTGGTTCCACCCTCCATTTAGCTGTAACACTCAGGCCCTGTCTACCCATGCCCCTCCCTTTTGGAAGGGACATTTAAATGACACAGATCGGAATTGGCTAATGAGGCACTGATATGAATATTCAGTGAATCATTAGCATAATGGCAGCCAGTTGCGCTTTGAAAATGCTGCTTTCGAAATGCAGACTGGCTGAGTAGATGCAGGTGATTCAAAATAAGCCCAGTTCGTTTGGGAATAAGGGAATTCTGAAGTCTGCGGTTTATTTCAAAGCACCCATGTCTACATGGCCAGTTTGCATTTCAAAATCAGCCCTTTTGAAGTGCAACTGGCCACCATTATGCTAATGAGGTGCTGAATATTCATATTAGCACCTCATTAACAGTTTCAACCTGTGTCACACACACATCTCATAGAGCAGGAAGGGACCTCTGGAGGTCATCGAGTCCAGTCTCCTACCCTCTTGGCAGGACCAAGTGCCATCTTTTTGTTTTTTAAATCTACTTGCCCCAGATCCCTAAATGGCCCTCTCAATGATTGAACCAACAACCATGGGTTTGGGGGGGGGCAATACCCAAACTACTGAGCTATCCCTCTCCAAGCATCATTTAAAGGACCCTTCCAAAAGGGAGGGGCATGTGTAGACATGACCTCAGAGTTTCTTTCCCAGGCCTGAAGAAGAGCTCTGTGTGGCTGGAAAGCTTCTTTCTTTCACCAACAGAAGTTAATCCAATAAAAGTCATTAACTCACCTACCTCGTCTCTCTACTGTTTAATCAATTTGGCCCAAAACCTCCTCTACTGACACCTCAAATCTAGGATATTTCCTCAGATTTGCCATTGAAAAGGAACATTTCAGTTGTGGAAATCTCGTCCACTTCCTCTCCAATAAATGCCAATGTAAAGAATTTGTTTAGATTGTCCTCAGTGGCCTTCTCATTCTTGTGCACCCATTTAACACCTTGGTTATCTAAATACCATGGATTGTTTGGAAGGCTTCCTGCTTCTGATGTACTTAAAAAAATGCTGTTCATTTTTGTGTGTTTTGCAAGTTGCTTTCTAAATTCGTTTTTGACCTACCTATTGATACTTTTAAACTTGACTTGCCTAAGTTTATGCTCCCTTTTATTCTCCACAGTGGGATTTGATTTCCGCTATTTGAAGGATGGTCTTTTCTCTTTAACCACCTCTTTGATCTGCTTTTTAGCAATCTTGGTATTTTTTTTTAATGTGGGGTATATATTTAGTTTGAGCCTCTGTCATATGCTTTAGAAGAACACGCATTAAACGTCCTGGCAGAAGAGAAGCAGAGGTGAGTCTTAAGTACCTACAATACTCCTGTGTCAACCAAAGATTGAGAAATTTAACTGAGAGAGATGAGCACATGTTCCATTGAGAAAATAGTCTAATTAATCAGTTGAGGCAGTACAGAAGTGAGAGATAATTTAAATGTTTAATTCAGAACTTTTGTTTTAAATTAAAAAGGGTTTTCATCAAAACAGAAGTTTCCATAGGAATGTGTGATTTCAAATTTTTTGTTTAGTTTTTGATTGCCGAAAACCAAAATATTTTTGATTATACGACAAATAAACAAATTTTGAAGACATTGGACCAAAAGCCTTCTCTATAAAGGTATGTGTGAGGTATGACAAAACTGCGTAATGACACATTTCTCTCAATGGGCTGATTCATCATTATCAGACGTAGCTAGGGCCCGCTGAGAAATCAACGTTTTCCTCACAGACAAGTCAATTTCATCAGTGCTTTTTCCAATATTTTCAGCAACCGAAACTTACACTGGGTTAGCAGCCATTTAGCACTTAAATTATTTAAATCATTTTGTTAGTCTTTAAAGTGCTACATGACTGCTGGTTTGTTTTGTTAGAATACAGACACACACAGCTACCTCTCTGCTTTTTTGTTTTGATAGTATATAAACCAGCACGGCTATCTCTCAGCTACCTCTCTCTTACTATTCATCAATGGATTGTCATTTTCATACTGTGCAGTGGATCAGAAACTATGTAGATCTCTAAATATGTTCACAGCAACTTCTAATTTAAAAAAATACTATGCTACCAAAGACTAGTCTTCTTGCTGCGCTGAGTTTTTATGCAATAGGAACTGAGAGACTAAAAATGAAATTATACAGACTAATGATATATACCATTCCCCAAGCTCTCAAAAATGTTAATTTTTTAAGGAACTCGTTCTCTAAAGCTAAATCTGTAGAATCTTTGAAGAAAATCAAGGCTGATATCCCTCCCCCATTGAGCCATACCCACTGCATTCTCTTTCCAGTGTAATGAATCCAATCACTCTGCAGAAGTGTCTAGAAATTTCAGCTTTTTACTCTTCAATGCTTGTTTGTTCAGCTACTGTAGAGATACGATACTACAGCAAGGTGCTAACATGTGGGCTGGTATGACTAGAAGGGTCACAGACTAGAAAATAAAACTGCCAGAAGCTTTTTTCTTTTTTTTTCCGCCTTGTTACCTGGAGATACCTCTGTGGCAGATTATATTTAAGGAAATGACTTCACCCCAGCTTTCAACATGATTGACTGCATGAGGGTGACACTAAGGATGAATTCTGCTCAGTGTCCACCCAGAAGCTGTTGGCAAAAACCCATTTTTAAAGCTGTACTTTTTGCTCAGCTACGCAGAAATTGGAGGAAGGTATCTTTGAATTCAGTAACTCCCTGTTTCTTATTCAAGGCTATGAACTCATCTGTCTTCCTTCTCGTATGAATTCAAATGTGAAGGGACAAAATATTACATTAGCCTTTCATTGTAAAGGTAGATCATGGGCCTCCACGCTTGCCTTCTGGGAACTGAAATTGTTCAAATTTCCATACAAAAAGAATATATATACATTAAGCCCAAATGAATACTAGTGCCCACAAACCATATACTTATTGGAATGATGCAATTGTATTGTTTTGTTTTGCTTAAATCACATTGCCTCTTTTATAGGCAAAGAGAACATGCTAAAATAAGCAAGTTACATTCATTCATTCCTTGAGGCACTATGTGAAGAACAGTAAACTATACTAAAGTGTATTCTATTGCAAAAGTCTCTGACTATAATTTAATTCAGAGGAGTGGAAGTTGAAGTTTATGGGAGTTTTGGAGGTTAGTCTCCAGAGCATGTCTTTCCTTTGGAGGTGGTATCCTGAGATCCTATTAATCTCTTAAGGTGCTGCCTTGAGAAAACTGACTGGACTAGGTATTGCAGAATAGGCTAGTCTGAATTAGCTGTAAGCATGTACATTCTATTTCATAATAAAGCCTTGCTACCTTAAACCAACACTCAGAATCTTTCTAAAATCTAGAAAAGTCTTTTTTCTGCACCTCTTGCTCCAAGAATTGGAATTACTCTCAGCAGAGATATTTTTAGAGGAGCAATTTGCAATGTAGAATTGTTTCTGAGAACAAGAAGCAAAGTTTGAAATTATACGTTATTACTGTGCAATTATTAGTTGCAGAAGCAGGGAGAACAAATTTAGTGCTAGATGTGGCACATATGGTAAAGTCATAATTTTCAATAGTTTCTATTAGTTTTGTGGGCCTCAATCTTTGGCTTTAGTTTCAGTTGTGAGCACTCAGCCTCTGCAAAAATCAGGCCCTAGATGTCTCTGTATGTCTCAGAGCCTTACAAATAAAGCACCTGAAATTAGATGACCTTAAAAAATAAGCCTGAAATGTTAAAGATGTATAAAGTTGCATTACATTCCTGTTCAACTGGAAAAAATGAAGTTTAAGTGATCTACTCACTTATGCATAGAGTGGACAAATTCTTTATAGCAAGATGATGAGAATTATTACTTGGTGGACAATTTCCTGAAATATGTACTAATATGCAAGTGTCTGTTGTAGCTGCAGGATCTGAATCAGCAAGGAGCAGCACTATTCATCAAGAGACTTCCAGCCTGGGCCTTGGAACATTATCTAGTAGGTAATCCAAAGGCCCATCCAAAATTAGTATGTGAAACATTATCCACTGTAGCAACAGAAAAAAGACCAACAAAGATGATGATCCACCACCTTGGAAAATTTAAGAGTGAAACGTTTTTCTATGTCCTTAAAAGCAGGATGACCATCCGTCCTGTTTTAGCTAGGACTACCCCCTTTCTTCAGCTCCCTGGAGAGCATGCCAACTTTAAAAAAAAAAAAAAAAAACAGGCAAATTGTCACACATGTTGCAAAGCAGGGACCTGAATTTTAGAGAGAGGTGCTGTCTGTTTAAAGCGCTGTTCGCAGGAAGTATGTAGGCACCTTAAGCTGATTGTTTTAAGGCACTGTTACTAACAGCCCTCAGGGCAATGTGGCGAGGAGGGGCAGAGCCAGGCTGCGTGGTTGCTGTGCACTCTGTTCACACTTCCTGAGAAAGGCAGAGGAGGCTGTGTCCCGGCTTGTTTCTCCCCCCCACAACACACACCCTGCTGGCAGGTAATAGGATTGGGATAGGGAAGACAGCACCCTATGGCAGGGAAGGTGGGAGCAGCCACCTGGGGGAAAAAGGGGACAGCTGCTAGAGGGTTGCACTTAGCTTGGGTTTGGAGGCATCCCAGAAAGGATGGGGGACAGGACTCTGGAGGGAGCAGAGGCAGGAAGAAGAGGACAAGGAAGGTGAATCATGGAGTTGGTCTTGTAGGGCTGGATTAACTCTTCTGGAGGTCAGGGCTATTAGATTTTGTAGGGCCCCCTAGGATCTGGGGTGAGCACAAAAAAATCATGGGTTCAGACCATGGAGGGGGTGCTCCAGGTTGGGCCAGAAGGCTGGGGTGTGAGGTGGGGTGAGGGTGCTCCAGCTAGTTCAGAGTTACAACCTGGGATAAAGGGTTCGGGGTGCGTCAGAATGGAGCTCCAGGCTGAGGCCCAGGGGATTGGAGAGTGGGAGAGGGCTCAGCGTGGCCCACTGATGGAAGGAGGCAAAGGGGTAAGTGCTCAGGACCCAATGCAATTTAAAATTGCCTGGAAGCCTTAGACCCTTTTAAATTGCTCAGACAGGGGTGGCAGGTATAACCCCCCTTTCTGGAGGCAACCCCCTCCAACGCTTCATTCCTTCTGCCTGCGCCTTCCTTCAAAGATCACACCCCCACCCTCCAAGGTGAGCTGATGGAAGAAATAGGGTGGGATAGGGAGTTTGGCTGCTCCACCTTTTTCCACAACAAAATTCTTCAGGAGTTTTGTAGCTATCTCAAACTGATCAGTATTTTTTTTTAAAAATATCTTGTTACTTTACTATTTGGTGCATGGTAAATTAAAAATGGGAAGGACTTTACCACAGATCCTATTTGTTTGACTTTTCAGTTAGAGTTGGATTTCCAGGCAAGTGATTTCCATCAAGTTTTAGCATTTGTTTGGAGAGGGACATTTGATCCATAGGCTGCAACGCTTAACTTACTCTGGCCTGGCCCAGGGGAAAGAGGGAGCTAATTAGGGTGGCAGTGCCGTGGGATGGAGAGTCTCAGAGTTAGCCGTGCTAGTAGGTATCTTCACAAAACAAACAAGTAGTCCTGCAGCACCTTAAAGACTAAAAATATTAGTTATTAGGTTATGAGCTTTTGTGGGACAGATCCACTTCTTGGAAGGGGTGGCCGACAGGCAGCAACCAAGAAACAAGCAGGCACCATGTGGCCTGTGCACCTCTAGAATGGAGAGGGGCAGCTGAGCCTAGTGCTTAGATGGGAGGTCAAGTCACTGTTTGGGAGAGATAAACCCACGATAGGGGATTTCAGTGGGAGATGGCAGGAAGCAGCATCAGGGCAAGGGGTGAGGATTTCCAAGCCCTTCAGTGCTGTACCTCTCATGGGGACTTAAAAGTTACAAGCTCTGAAAATCCTGTTTAGAGAGCGGGATACTAGAATGTAGGTCTGTTGTATACAGACTGGTGGCAGGTTGGAAGGTTTGGCAATGGGCTTGGCATAGGGTTTATGGCTGTTACAAGGTATGCTGTGCTTTACCGAATGCAATAAGGCATTGAAAGGTATCAGGTACAGAATAATATGTTGTTTTCCTTTGAAAGCTAAGGGTTTATCTGTTATAAATCCACTGACACCAGTGAAATTAAATGGCGGGGGGCTGGTGTGGGGGGAGAGGGAACTGGCCTAGTAGATATTATTCTCTTTTTTATACTACTGGAAAAATATCAGATGGCTTACCTTGTTCCAGAACCCAGCCTCACGGCTCCTCCCCACTTCCAGCCTCCTATCCTGACTCCTGCCTTCCTGCACACACACCCAGCCCTGATTTCCAGCAGCTCACTCATATACCCCAGCCCTCCCCTACATTCCCCCAGCCTCCTGCATCTCTTTCTCACACACTACCAGCCCACACTCTGAAAAACAGCAAAATTAGGACAAGGCAGGCACCTTGTAGAGCAATAACCACCTCAATTGTAGATATATACTTTAAATTTGTATCTATTTTTGTTATAATACTGCAGTATATCTTTTAAATGGGTGCTCAGTCAACTTAATGTTATTTTGAATGTTTATACAGCATAGTTCTCATGGATTGCCATTGAACTCACTTAACTCCAGGCAAATTAGCAGGTGTCCCATATTTCACATAGGGAAATATGGTCACCTTACTTAAAAGGCTTCTGCCACCAAAAGATGCATTTCCCTTTTGAAGCCTGAGTAAAAAAGGCTAATTTCAAAAAAGGTCTCTGACCTCAAGAAAAATCACCATGCACCACAAGAGTTCATAATATTTTGTCGGTGGACAAATAAAAAGATTGTATGTTGTGTGTTGATCTCAGGATCTGTGTGTCAAAATTTTCTCTCTCTCTCTCTCACCAACAGAAGTTGTTCCACGAGAAGATGCTAACTCATCCATCTTGTCTAACAAATAAAAAGACTGACTGGGATTCAGTATTTCAGCAACATAAGCATTTATAAAATTTTCTTCACCATCACAGTTCTTTGAGCCTTGTTTAAAGAAATACTTTTTTTTTTTGGATAAACATGCAGCAGTAGTAATAACTATTACAAAGCTTCATTAATTCGTATCAATAAATGGGAAGCCCATAATGTTAATTTTGCAAATAAGTGAGCAAATACAATTATCCAAGTCTTCCAAAAACCTCTGTGACTTCAGCCAGTGCCATCTAGGAGCTGCGAAGTACCCCAGCTGCCCCAACCAGCAGGAGCCTCCCACATCTCCCAGCCATCTCAGGCAGATCTGCTGATCCCCATGGCATGGTGGAACTGCTTAGTTCCCAGCCACTATATGTGGCAGGGAGACCCACGTCTCTTCCAGCAACCATGGGCAGTGGGAAATACCACAGCTTGGCTGCCAGTGAGATTGGACCCAGGCACTCCAAGAAGAGGCTCCCCATTTTGTCATGATATTTTTAGTAAAAAATCAGGTACAGGTCACTGGCTTCTCTGAATTTTTCACTAGTGCCCGTGATCAAAATCTTACTCTATTCGGGAGTGGGGTGGGAGGCAGAGGTTAGTGGGAAGGAGAAGATACATGGAGAGAAGGGGGAAGGGAATTTAACAGGCAGTCCAAGGCTAGTATTTAAAAAATGTTTATGACTCATTATTCTCAGCCACATGTGCCCCATGTTAACAGCAGTGCAGATAGCATGGTAATTATGTTCCCTAATGCTGTCAGTTTCATCATAAGGACCCAAGTGTTTCATACAACCACCACTCAAGCAATACTATAAAAACAAACAAGACCTGAATTCATTCAAATACCACCAGGACCAGCCTTTAATAATTAGACATTCTATATTCAAATTAGATGAATGTGATGATGGACAAGTCTGTTATTAATTAATGTGCAGTCTTGTTATTGTGTAAAGTGGAGGTAGTTTCACTACAAAATATGAATCAATCTTCACCTTTGTGCATTCAAATCTAATCTTCACACAAGAAGCAGCGGCTCCTTACTGTCCATATCTTGAGGCACAATATCTCCAACTGAGACCCACCAGCTAAGCTGATAGTTTTCCTAGATATAAACAAGCATAAATTGTTCTGAGATTCACTGTGGAGACAGTATTTCACAGTAACGTGCATCACATCAATGTTTTTGGTGCCATTGGATAAAGACAAAAGATGGAGAGAGAAAAGTGTGCGAACATAAGGTGGTAGAAAGATTTTATCAGCATGACTCTGGGATGGGCACATTACACACAAGCATTTAAACCAATAAATTATGCAGTTTGTGACAAATATTGCAATCTCATGCAGTATTGCTAGGACCCTCTATTATTAAGTGTTTATATCTCTCTGGGCCAGGGACTTTATTCAATTCTAAGGTGGAGGGTTACCACTAATCAGGAACAAAAATTACCAAGAGTAATGAAAGTGAGTCATTGAGACTAAACATTGCTAGAGAGCTACTACTCTCTCACAGAGTGGTTTGTAAATATGGGTATTTCTGAAGAGGAGACGACAAGAAAAGGCTTTTTGGTACAAAGGGGTGAACTTGAAGTAACACAGGGTCATCTTTCTAATCCAGAAGGATCAGAAACACCAGAAGAGCACTAACGCACTGAGGGGTGTCTTCTAGTATATTCAGTGTGTGAGTACATCTGTTTATTATTGTTATTATGCCCTCTCTGTAATGCATTTACCTGAAGAATAATTGTGCTAGTTTAAAAAGGCATCAGTGGTAACTTTAACTGCTAGCAATACGCTATTCACAGCATAGCAAATCATGGCACTGTTGTTGTGGCCCCAACTCCACCTGTCCCCAGTTTCCTCAAAACTATTTGCCCAGAAATGTCCAGGCCTCACCTGGAGCATTTAGGGAAATAATAAGATCTACTGCTGCTTAAAAGGGATGTTTGTTGATTTAGCTGGAGGTAATGACTACAATTTAAACACAGCACTGGGTTAGCTTAGATTAAAAGAAAAACAAAACATAAAGACATAGACTTTTAAGAGAGCTCAAATGTAAGGGATAAAATCAGAGGTGGCTGCAAGTAAATAAATGTGAACCATAGTCATGGTTCAACATAAGATTGTTACCAGACTACCTTCCAGCAAGATGGCTGACCACACCCTTGCTCAGAACCTCCCACAAAGTCTCAAGTGCTCAACACTTGGGGTTCTTGCTGCCCCCTTTTATAACCCAGTGAAACTCTACAATGTATTCTTCAGAAGGGTATCCCCCAGATAAGATCATTACTTAATGCAGAGTAAAGCAGCCATGAAGTCTAGAAAATAAAGCTCCTTGTTGGTCAGTACCCTCTAGTGGTTGCCCTTATCCAAATTCCTTCTCCTTGCTGCAATCTCTGAAACAAATGAATATTCTATTTAATTGGGCAACACCTAGTTTGAGGAGTCCTCTTTCCTCTGTCCGGAGAAAATCTGTTTAACAACTGCCTCTGACATGTCTGTTTTAAACATCCTTTAGCCACACACTTTAAAACATAAAATTGGTGTGCATTCATAATTTCACATGCATCAATGTTCTATATATTTTACAGTGATAACAACCTGGGTGGTATTAGTTTTCAGGTGATAACTTACAAGGTATGTTTCATACAAAACAATTACAGGAGAGTGCAGGAAGTGAATATAAGAACGCTCAAGTTTAAGCGTCTTGAAAACATGCATATTCAGCAGCATTTTGTACGGATGTGAGACAAGGGTGATAATGAAAGATTCAAAAAGAAGAATATTGGCATTTGAAAGGAGTTGTTATAGAAAGATTCTGAGAGTAGGATGGATGCAAAAGGTCAACAGTGAGGAATTATATAGAAAGATACAGCTGAAAGAGAACCTGCTGCAGGTTATAACACAGAAGCTGCAACTATTTGGGCATATCTGCAGAATGAACAACGAATGAAAAATCAAGACCCTGGTACTCGGCATAACGGACGGTTCGAATAGGAGAGGCAGATCCCACAGAGAATGGGTAGATGATACAGTAGATTGGTGCGGAGCTAGTCTACAGAAACTAAGCCACTCCACACTGGACAGGGAAAGATGGAAGGAAATAGTGAGGGAGGCATCAGACACCAACGGGCACAGAGCCCACTGTTGTTGTTGATGATGATGATGATGAAGTTTACAGTCTTGTTTCAGAGCATGTCTGTGTCGCGTTTCAATGTGCTGCAGGCTGGGATGTGCTTGTACTGTACACTTACCTGGCAAGCACTAAGATCAAAATGCACAATGGAACTTTGTGTGTGTGGCAGCATGATCCACATGGCAATTGAGTGCACAGCAGGCCAATGTACATTCACCTTTTGGCTTGACACACAAGTCTCTTACACTTGAGTTCTTTAAAGCAGGGACTGTCCTTTGTTCTGTGTTAGGATACCACCTACCATAATGGAGTCATGGTCTATGATGAGAGCTTCTAGGTGCTATAATAATAGAAATAAATAATAAGAGTTACATTTTAAATGAAATTATACTTAATATTTGGATTAGCAGGGTGACAAAGAAGAATGGTACATGAACATGGTAAATTCTGCATTTGTTGTTTGGGACATTATTATATAGCAAATTATGATGATGTATTCCTCCTCATGTGATTTACGAATTAGTTTCAAATTTCATTAAGAGCTTCATGTTAGAAAATCAGCTCTGAGCTCTAGTAGCATTCATGAAGTCTTGACTGCGTTACTCAACTAGCAGAAAATATAAGGCCAAAATACCTTAGATATGAAGAAATTTATAGTAGCTCAAATGCTGAAGAAATAAAAATGTTAAAGATGCACTAAATCTGACATGTGTATGCTTAAGAGCTGCTTATCGAAAACTGGCTAAATATTCAGCACAAATGCTAGCTGATTCCAAGCTCAGCTCCAGACTTATGAAGTGAGGAGCAAATCCTGAAGTCTTTACTCCTTCCCTACTCAGAGGACCTCAGAGGATATATGGCTGAGGAAGGATTTATGGTTTGGCCAATTGTGAACAAGAGATTCAGATTCAAGTCCTTAATCTGAAAAGCAGGTTACTCAATTTTCAGTCACCAAAAGGGAACCAATAGATCTATTACCTCTATATGGCTGTAGCTATATCTTAAGAAGACTGAACACAGTAATTGCTACATGTGCTGTGAACCTACTAGCACAAATGACTTCCAGAATTTGATATGTGGCATCAAAACACACTGAAGGAATTTCAAGATAATTATCTGAAACCTCACTATATCCAAGAAAATCTATTTTCAGGGAGCAGAACATTAATTCTTTGCATAGCTTGGGATGGCCTTCACATTTAATATTGTCTACGTTTCAACACATAGTTTTGTACACCTACTTTCAAAAACAATACAAAATAGCTCTCAGATGCTGTGCTACCACCTTTGAAAATATATCTAAATTTGAATCAACAGGCATGTCAAATGCTATGCCTGGTTTTACAATTTAATGATGCAGAAAATAGCAGACATTAGATTTCCTCAGACTGATAACTAGGAAATAAAGAGTGATATTAAGATGGATTTCAAAAGGCACATAAATGGCATCTGCAGAAATGTTAAAAAATTCTGCAGTGTTTACTAAGCTAATTTAAAATATACTATTAATAGGGAATATAGCTATTTAACAAAGGAAAACTTACCTTTAAAGAGTGATTAATGTACCCCAGCTTTTTTTCCTCTCCTATTGAAAACATTATAGCCAGGTATTCAGCAGGCCCTGACATCCATTCTTTGTGCTTTGCTAAGATACTTGTGTTTCAAATCCTGCCACGCTATGTGGCAAACACACATACCAGAATTATCTGGTTTGTGAGCTGGTCTTTTTATGAAAGGTTCAGAAACCAAAGGTAACTGTAAACTAGTGGGAGTTTATTTTACACTTATAGTCGAGTAGTTCTGGATTTCAGCATTTCCTAGTCAGCATCTCTGTTGCAATGTGGCTGGTGTGGCTTTGCATATTGTCTGCTGGCATAATCACAAAATATAAAGCTCTTACAATCTCCATTAGCGTCAACAGAAATTTCAAGTGCTCAGCAACTCTAAAGATGAAGCACCATAGGTAGTGATCATATAGCTAAATGCTCTTCAAAATGCTCTAAGAAATAAATGATTCTTTTAAGAAGTTCATTATAATTATGGTGGGTTTTTTTGCATTTTACCATTAATGTTACATGCTGTTTTACAAATACAGTAAACCCTTGATTTAACAGAATAACGGGGGAAAGGGTATCCGTTTATACTGGAAGTCCATTATACCCAAATATAATATAGTTCAGAGAAAAGAAGGATTAGAAAATATGCCTTATGGTGATAGACACAATATTTTTGATAGAGCTCAATATTTTTAGCTTAAAAAAGAGAAAGGGTTAAGAGGTTAAGAGAGGGTTAAGAGGTAACTTTATTACAGCTTGCAAGTTCCTGCAGGTTAAAGAAATATTTAATAATGGGCTCTTCAGTCCAGCAGAGAGAGGTTTACTGTGATTCAGTGTCCAGTAGTTGAAGCTAAACAAATTCAAACTGGAAGTAGGTATACATTTTTAACAGTGAATAATATTAACCGTTCACTGTTGATTGTAGCAGATTCTTCTTTACCGGCAAATTTTGAATTGAAGTTAGCTGGTTTGTAACAGATACACTCTAAGAATAATTTTGGGGACATTCTATGACCTGTTTTATACAGGAGGTGAGACTATGTGATCGTAGTGGTCCTCTCTTGCCTTGGAATTTATGAATATGAGGTCACAGAACTCTGAATTAACTTCAGGGACTTCAATGAAAAGGCTGTCTTGGTGATCAGGTCACCAGTGTCTGACAGCACAGGAGAAGGAGAAGTAGATTATCACACCTTTTGGCTTTCAACTGCTCCTTCTGGTCTCAAGAAACATGGTTACATTTGTGAGCTGGAAATAGACTGGAATTCCCCAAGTTGTGTGCGAACATACAATATCACCCCAGCTGGTACAGGAACTTTCAGGCAGCAAACTGCCCAGCTACAGAGTTTCTCTGGTGCTGCAGTTCCTAAACCCAGCTCAGGTGATCCTGTGCTTGAATTATGCAGATGCATGGATGAAATGTTAAGAAGGATGGACATGCTCTCTTGCAATAGGACACATGTCTTTCAGCAAGTAGGAAGTGCAGTGACCCGGGGAAGTGCTAGCAGTGTTCAGGCCACTTGCTGGTAGTGACAATGTTGGGAGGAGATACTCCTGGGCTCCACTGGCTTTAAATAGACTCTTAAGGGTACATATTCAAGCCTCCAAAAGACCTTTTGCTTCTGTAGTAGCTGTTTCCATACATTGTCAATTGCCTGAAAAGGGTAACACAGCAACAGCAAGAAGCAATAAATGCCAGGCAGGCTATGATAACCCTGTTCATGGTTTTCCCAGGGGAATAATGAGACTGACTGTTCATTTTGCCTTACCATATTGGTGTGAGGGTATGCACCACCACTATAAGGGACAGTCTGGAGAACACAGCTATGACACCCTAGGTTGTAATCTAGTATGCCCTACCCATCCTGGAAAATCTGAACATATATAATTCTGAAGTGTGTAGGCTATGCATTCTTGTGTTTATAAAGAATTGTCTTGAACTGATCAAATCAAGTGCAACTGGAAGGAAGAGGGAAACCGGAAGCAAAGATCTGAAGAAGTACGAGCATATATGAAAAAAAGAAAAAGTAATCAAAACCTCAAAACCGTAACAATCCTAGCAATCGCTATCTAATAAACCCAACTTTAATTCTTAGTAAAGTAAAGAGGACAGTATTTAAAAAAGATGATTCACCAATTTAACACCAAAAAGCTAACACAGCATGAGAACAGTCAATAATTACAATTTAGATGTGCTACATGGCATGAACCAGCAGCAAAGGAACTAGCATATAAGACTATAATATTGGCTTTGCCATGATAGTGCCATGGTTGCTTGGAGGGAGAAAATAATTTTTAATACAAAATTTAATGTGCTTAAGTACACAAGAGCACAAGTGCCAGAGGAGATTATAAAACTAACACCAGTCTATGAAGATTATTTTCCACAGAGGAAAAAGAGTGCCTGGAGGAACTCCGGGTTGAAATCATTTATGATACTAATTAAAGTTTTAGTATTTCTGTATTAAAAGAAAATGAAACTCCCTGACAAACTTTGTTAATGTTGTTATATGCACTATACAACAAGAAATTTATACTTACCCCGCCTAAATATCACAACACTGGTAAATATCAATTAAGCTAACGGAGTTTTAAGGTATTGGCACCATCATGTTACACACATTTTCTTTAAAAAAATCAGACACAAAGGTTCATATTATACCTTTCATCAACATCCCTAACTTTGACACACATTCTTCTTTCTTTAACTCCCACTCAGCCAGCTTAGCAGTGATAATGGGACCAAATGAAGTTTGCCCACCACTTACTATCTTGTGCTTGCTTCTCAGCTTTGTCCATCTTCAGACCAATGTGTTCAATGTCATTCTTCCCTATTTATATCTAATGCATCCAATGTCAGCCTTTTTCTATTTGTTTCCTTAATTCTAGTATGTATCGCCACGTATCGTATTGATTTTGCTGCTGCTGCTGCTCTCCTTTCACACCGACATGAAAGCATGGAAGAAGAGGTCACAACGCTAGACAAAACCGCCTCAGTGACTGGACTGAGCATTAACAAGGGAAAGACCAAAACAATGAGGATCACCCAGTCCAGCAACACCACCATCACACTGGGAGGGGATGACCTAGAAGGTGTGGAGCAATTCACCTGCTTGGGGAGTATTATGGGCAGAGACAGAGGAACAGATAAGGATTTAATGTGAGGACAGGGAAAGCAATATCTGCATTCAAGACTCTCCATCCCTTACAGAGTTCACAAATAATACCTGCGAAGACAAGACTGCAGATCTTGAATACAGAGGTGAAGAGTGTGCTCTCGTATGGACGCGAGACCTGGGCTACGTCTACACGTGCCCCTAACTTCGAAATGGCCACGCAAATGGCCATTTCGAAGTTTACTAATGAAGCGCTTCATTAGCATGCAGGTGGCAGCGGCGCTTCGAAATTGACGCTCCTTGCCGCCGCGCGGCGCGTCCAGATCGGGCTCCTTTTCGAAAGGACCCCGCCTACTTCGAAGTCCCCTTATTCCCATGAGCTCATGGAGCACTATCATATACAAAGAAAACCAAAACAGAAATATATTTTCCTGTTTAAATATAGTAAAATCTAACATTTGCAGCAATAGTGAGAAAATGGAGACAAAAATGTGATTTAACATGACCCTGTCTATAATGCCTTGAAGTTCATGTTAGAATGTGAGTCTCTGGGTATACATTAGCTCTACTAAAATAAACATTTAGAAGTGTGATTTTTAACAAAAGCTATTTATTATTTTTACCTTAATATTTTCTACAAGGCAAATTCTACATTCAAGCAGTACTGAAGCATTAACTAGTTTTAAATGCAGTACTTTTCTACTTAATGTATTTTAGGAACTAAAAACTCAAATGGGATGAAATATGGTTCATGGATAATCTGCTGGAACAATACGTATAGATTACCACAGCAAATGTCATTACCTATAAAGCATGAAAGCACTTTTCTTGCTTTTCAGTACCTTCTTTTGTACAAATAACTCAAAAAACAGAATTGCGTGATAGTGCATTCCCAGATTACAAGAATGCTGAGGGGGTTTTAAGGATCGGAAAAATCTATTTACTGCAATAAATGTCATTTTAGTAGGTGTTCCCCTCCTCTGATTTCCATATAAAGCTGTGTTTAAATGTTATTAACCTTCTCTTCAGTATTGAAACCATCAACTATTCATCTTCAATCTTGCTTTAAATAAAATTAGTCCCCCTTTTCTCCATAACTGATTGAAGTAATGCTAATCCAAATGTAGCAATTATGTAAAAAATCAAGTCAAACCATTTTCCTTTTACTTCACTAACAGCATGTAAGTATGATTAATCAAATCAACCCTCCCTCTTCATGTAGAACTGTAATTGCTAACAGCAAATTAAAGCATCTTATTATATATCTAACATGATATTTAAAATGGAAGATAAATATTTTATTAGGGATTATGGAAAGCTCTTAAGACAAGATAAAGATGCCTAAAGAATGTATTTTAAGATGGTTAAATTACTTTACTGAAAACTGTTTCAGAAATAGACAATCTAATCAGCTCCGAAAAACAAAATCAACAATGCAAACATATTTCTAGAAATTGACAAAGAATTAGAATATTCCAACAGTTTTTATTATTAATTTCAAAATGGCAGCAGACAGGTTGTATATTAAATTTAAAAAACACCAGCATTTCAGAAGTAACGCAGCTTCAGACTTTGTTAGTTATATAGTTTTAAATGCAGATGGGACTACATATACTACTGGCATAAAAAGATGCAAATTCATTTACTTGAAGGGGGTAGACAACTAAGATGAGTTCTATTCCTACTATTGCCCTTTACTATGAAAATGGCATTTTATTTATTTTTCAGAATGACAATATATTTTATCTGTATTTCCACTAGCTCTTTTATTAACCATTAATTTTAGAGGTTCTGATTCCAAAAGGGCTGCTTGCTAAAATGAGTGAAATTTCCCCTTAGTGCACACACACGAAAAGGACAAATGGGAGGCCATCACCAATTTAAGTTTATCTACTTTAGCTAGCACCAAGAATACATGTTTATGAAAAAGAAATCAAAAGAATACTCAGATCATGATGGAGACACTGAACAATCTTCATTAATTAGTAGGAAAAAGCAAGCAGAGGGAAAATGAATGAGCTACACCAAACACTATCTCTGAGAAATGCAGTTTCCATGCCAAAGTAATGTGGTAATAAGATGATTCGACATAGTTGTTCAGCAAAGGGCAACACATTAAAGCCTGAACAATGATGAGTTTACAGAGAGTGCTTGCTAATTATTTTTCAGCTTCTTTTTCAATCAAATCTTTTATCCTGCTAATGATGTATGAAAGTACATTTTCTGAATGACATGTTACTCTTTTGGTTACAGGACAGTTATGATGTATTTACCTAACTGGAACTTTACAGTATGAATTTATCATAATTAAGGTGCCCTAATGAGTCATTAACAATAAAAATATACTGTGAAATCTCATAAGTATCACAGCCTTTATTTCAGGAGGAACTCCACTAGCCAGAAACAAAGGAAATCCTTTCTACTCCTTTAGTGTACAGGTTGAACCTCTCTCATCTGGGACACTCTGGTCCGGAAACATCTGGTCTGGCAGGACCACAGATGCTGCCGGACCAGAGAGCCCAAGTCACAGAGGTTCCCAGCAACTGGCAGGAGTCAGCTGGGCTAGCAGCAGGCAGCCCCATTGGGCAGAGCAGGGAAGGCCCTGTGACCACGGTCATACAGTGGCCAGCTCTGGGCCAGGGAGCTGCTGATCCCCACTGACTGGAGCTACGTCTACACGTGAAGCCTACTTCGAAGTAGCCTATTTCAATGTAGCGACATCGAAATAGGCTATTTCGATGAATAACGTCTACACGTCCTCCACGGCTAGCAACGTCGATGTTCAACATCGACGTTGCGCAGCACCACATCGAAACAGGCGCTGCGAGGGAACGTCTACATGCCAAAGTAGCACACATCGAAATAGGGATGCCAGGCACAGCTGCAGACAGGGTCACAGGGCGGACTAGCGCTTCCGGGGCAACAGCTCGCCGCTCCCTTAAAGGGCCCCTCCCAGACACACTCAGCCTGCACAGCACGCGGTCTGAAGAGCCATAGGCACGCAGACCTCGGGCGACGCAGTCATGCACACCCAGCAGCAACAGCAGCAGCAGCCAGAGGTCCACCCAGCCCTCCCTGCAGGAGCAGGGCTTGCCCTGCTCCATGCCATGCGGGAGGCAGCTGAGCACCTCCTTGCCACACCGGAGGAGGAGAAGCCTGAAGGGGAGCAGGACTCAACCCCCAACCGTGCAGCACCCCGACCCCCCCCGCCTCACACGCCGCCGCCTGTGGAGCTACCCCACCAGCACCGACTGGTGGGAGCGGCTGGTGCTTGAGGAGTGGGATGACGACCGCTGGCTCAGGAACTTTCGGATGAGCCGGCAGACATTTCTGGAGCTATGCCAGTGGCTCACCCCCGCACTCAGGCACCAGGACACCGCCATGCGGCGTGCCCTCCCAGTGGAGAAATGGATCGGCATCGCTGTCTGGAAGCTGGCCACTCCAGACAGCTACCGATCCGTGGGCCAGCAGTTTGGCGTCGGCAAGGCCACCGTGGGGGCTGTCCTCATGGAGGTAAGAGGACCCACGGGGGGGGGAGGAGGGCAGGGGGGCCCTGGCAGGGCAGGGCAGGGCAGAGCAGGGCAGGGGAGGGGAGGGGAGGGAAGGGGCGGGGCAGGGCAGGGCAGGGCAGGGGCGCCCTGGCAGGGCAGGGCCACACACACCCTGCTCACCCCTCATTGGTGCTCTCCCATGTGCTTCCCCTGCAGGTCGTGCACGCCATGAACGCCATGCTCCTCCACAGGCTCATGAGGCTGGAGAACCCAGATGCCACCATCACAGGCTTTGCCATGCTGGGCTTCCCCAATTCCTTTGGGGCTCTGGATGGGACTCACATCCCCATCCGCGCCCCGCAACACAGTGGAGGACGCTACGTAAACCGCAAGGGCTACCACTCAGTGGTCCTCCAGGCCTTGGTGGACAGCCGGGGCCGTTTCCAGGACGTCTATGTGGGCTGGCTGGCAGCACCCACGACGCCTGGGTTTTCCGGAACTCGGGCCTGTACCGCCGGCTGGAGGCGGGGACCTACATCCCCCAGCGGGAGATCCCTCTGGGGGACACCACCATGCCCCTCTGCGTCATCGCAGATGCGGCATACCCCCTCCGGCCCTGGCTCATGCACCCGTACACGGGACATCTCTCTGCCAGCCAGGAGCGCTTCAACCAGCGCCTCAACCACGCACGCCAGGTGGTGGAGCGCTCATTTGGCCGCCTCAAAGGGCGCTGGAGATGTCTCCTGACCCGCTTGGATGCGGGCCCCAACAACATCCCCCAGATTGTGGGTGCGTGCAGCACCCTACACAATCTGGTGGAGAGCAAGGGGGAGGCCTTTTTTCAGGGCTGGGCTGTGGAGGCCGGCAGGGCCGATGTCCAGCCACCCGCTGCCCCCAGTCGCCAGGTGGACCCCGAAGGGACCTGAGTCCGGGAGGCCCTGCGGGCCCACTTCGATGAGGCCGCGGGGTGAACTCTGCCAGGCCCCCCACTGCCCCCCCGCCTTCCTCCACAACACTCCCTGCCCCTACGCCCACACCACGGAGCACCCAACAGCACACCACCCCCCCACTTTTCCTGGACAAATAAAAGCATGCACTTGTTGGTGAAATGAAACTGGTTTTCTTTGAACTGTTTTTTTAATTAATAACAACAAACTATATACAAGACCTTCTAACTAAACTATTATATAAGTGAATAATAAAAACGTTTGCATATATTATATGTACAAAAAACAGAAAACGAGGGATTACAAGGAAGGGGAAATCTATTTACATGGGTGGGGGACGTGGCAAACGGGGGGCACAAATAAATAAGTCCCAAAACTATATACAAGGGGTGGGGGGCCACGTCCTGGGCCCCACGCCCCTATAGTCCGGCACTGGGGGTGGGCGGCCGGGAGCCCCGCCTCAGCCGCAGCCCTGTCCGGGGCTGGCTGGGGGCCAGGCGGACCGGGATATACGTCCAGCGAGTCTCAGCTGGCCCCAGGTGTCCCTCGGTGGTCCGGCCCTCGGGGGCGGGTGGCGGGGTGACGGCGGACGGCGCGGCGACGAGCGGAGCAGCGGGTGGCGCGGCGGGTGGAGCACTCAGGGCGGGCGCAGCGGCGGCTGGCACGGCATGGGGGGCCAGGTAATCCTCGAGGCGGTTGAACGTATCCATGTAGGCCCCCCACGCCTCTTGGTGCCAAGCCAGTGCCCGCTCCTGGAGCTGGATGCGGCGTTGCTCCACCCGCAGACGCTGCTGCGCGACCTCCAGCTGCCGATGATGGATGGCCAGCAGCTGGGGGTCCGTCGCCGCCGGGTGGTGGTGCTGGGTCGGCCGTCTTGCCCGCCGTGGGGCCGGTCAGTCCTCCGCCGAGGGGCTTGCCTGGAGCAATGGCCCTGGAGGGGTTTCCGGGACCACCGAAGCCTCGCCAGTGCTCTCCGGTCCTTCCGATGGTGCAGCAGCGGAACACAGGAGAGGGGGAAGAAGAGTGGAAACAGGCGTTAGTGTGGGCCTCGACCTGTGGCCCTTGTCCCCCGACCCCTGTGCTGCAGGTTCCCCATCCCCGTCCCTGGGAGATGCTGCTGTGATGGGGTTCATGGGTCCCCCTGCACTGCACCCCGTCCCCTGGCGGGAGTGACTCTCACTACACTCAGCAGGGTCTGACAGGAGAGGTTTCTTAGGCCACAGATGCCCAGTTTCTCCCAGGAGTGACAGTACAGCAGTCAGAGACAGTCCTTCCAACCCGTCCTGGGGAGAAGACCCCAAGGGGTGCCCCTCTGGGGTGTAGCTTTCCCCCTCCTCAGGCTGCCTGCCTTACAGCTCTCCCTTCCCCTAGCCTCTACCTGCGGTCCCACCCCCCGATTCAAAGCCAGCTCGGCTCCTCCCTCCTCTTTGTTCAGGGCAGAGGTGTCACCTGCCAGTTGTAGCCCCAGGATCATCCTTTGCCCCTGGGAGCTATTCAGCTTGTTGCTCATATCTAGCCTTAGTCTCGCATTTGCATTCCCCCCACTCCATCACATGCTGCTGCAGCTCCTGCTGCTGCTGCTGCGGGGTGTCCCACCCCCTCCTCCCAGGAGACCCTAGAGGTTCCGCTCCCCCCTGCCCCGGGGATGGGGAATAGCACTGTCGTGCTGGGGGGGGGGCAGGAGCTGATGCACTCCTGTGAGGGACATGGCACTGCTGTCCTTGGGGCCATGGCCACCTGGGCATGTGGAGGGCCCTGGCCACATATCTATTACCCCCGCCCCTCAACCCCGGGGGTGTACACCGGGGGGGTACATACCTGTAGGTCCACTCCCACGGTCCGGGGACACCCGGGGGGCGGACACCCGGCTGCTGCTCCGGGATGGGAGGAGGATGTGCAGCCCCGTCTCAGTGGAGGAGGAGTCCCCCTCCTCCTCCTCGTCCTGCTGCGATGCCCCGGGGGGTGGGCTCCAGGGGGGGCCCCTGGGGTGTGGGGCTTACCTCCGGGGCGGACTCCGGCTCCGGGGCCTGCTGGGGCTCCTCAGCTGAGGTGTCAAGAGTGGCCGGAGGGGAGGTGGTGTTCCGGGGGCCCAGGATGTCCCTGAGCTCCCTGTAAAAGGGGCAAGTGACGGGGGCGGCCTCAGATCGGCCGGACGCATCCCGGGCCCGGGCGTAACACTGCCGCAGCTCTTTGACTTTACTCCAGACATGGTCCGGAGTGCGGGCAGGGTGATCCCGGGCGGCCAGGCCCTCGGCCAGCCGAGCGAACGCATCCGCATTCCACCTCTTGCTCCCCATTACCTGGAGCACCTCCTCCTCGCTCCAGAGCCCCAGCAGGTCCCGAAGCTCGGCCTCTGTCCAGGAGGGGCCCCGCTGCCGCTTGCCGGCCTGCCTGCCGGCCTGGCTGCCCTGGCTCCCCTTGGGGGCTGCCGGGCGGCCATCGGTGCACTGGGGGGTTCTTGGGGCTGCTGAAGAGCGTGCAGGCTGGCCGCGTGTTATTGCTGCTGCCTGCACGCTCTCTCAGCTTCCTGCACAGAAAGGGAGGGGGCAGGGACCTTTAAGGGGCCGCTCCACGCAGTCACCATTGAGCTGAGGGGCTGTAGAGAGCGTCTCTCAACACCTCAGCTGATGGCCGCCATGGAGGACCCCGCAATTTCGATGTTGCGGGACGCGCAACGACTACACGGTCCCTACTTCGACGTTGAACGTCGAAGTAGGGCGCTATTCCTATCCCTTCATGGGGTTAGCGGCTTCGACGTCTCACCGCTTAACGTCGATGTTAACATCGAAATAGCGCCCTACACGTGTAGCCGTGACGGGCGCTATTTCGAAGTTAGTGCCACCACTTCGAAGTAGCGTGCACGTGTAGACACGGCTCGGGTGTGTGGAGCTGCCACTGCCACAGGTGGACATCCCTGGCAGATGGAAGTGCAGAGCCACCGCTCTCCCCGGGCAGAAAGCCCCAATGGACAAGGGCAGAGAACCACCTCCAGCCTAGGGCATGGAACTGCTGGGGACAAGGAGCAGTGCGGCCCACAGCAGCCTGACCTCCCCTGGTCTGGCAAACTCTCTCCTTTGGGAAGGATAAGGTCCTTAGGGTGCCAGACCAGGGAGGTCCATCCTGCAATAGGCTACACACCTTTATCTTCTTCAGACCCCTACAAACACATGAAATACATTGGCATGAGGTAGAAGGAAAAATACATTGCATTACAGTAATACAATGTTAACAATATTTTCTAGTCTATCAGACAGCAAACGTTAATAGTCAGTTTTGAATTTAATTACACAATTTTTTAACATTATTTCCCTTCTCTTCCTGAAGTTCAGAGGACTTCCCAGCCCCACCTTTTGGAGCTCAGGGGGTTTAAGTCTTGATCACTGGTCTTGGACAGGCTAACAGTGCTGTTCTTTCAACGGTGCTTCTCTTCGGAAGGCTTTTTATCAGGTTCAGGAACTAATCTTTTAATGAACAGACTGTATAGGTTTATGCCCCTTAAATTAGCCTGGGCCCAGATTTCCCCTTAAAAGGGCCAGCAGCCCCATGGTGTGGTATCTTTGAAAAGCAGCTTTTTCTTTCACATTCTGTTAGTTTTAAAATTAATCTCTACTCTGCTCATTTATGTAGGCTGCATCCTATGGCACTGTAAGTACTATCCTGAACTTTTTTCAGGTCTGTCTGACAGTTTTGACCTTTGTACATTTCAACGCCCAGATCCTTTTGCAGATGTGAAGGTGGGGGTGGGTGAGAAAAAAGAACAATATGGTAAATAGACAGACATACATGTATCTGCATTACTGCCAAAAAATCTCTCTGGGATAACTTCTTTACAAAACAATTTGTGCTGACATCAGTCTCCAATAAGTAATTAGTGAGTCTAGTGTTTAAACATAGTTCTCCTGGCACTGTACCCTCCCAGCAATTGCATACGTTGAATTTACTTTCAGTTATGGCTCCTCCAATAGCTCTGAATCTCAGTTTACTGCAGTGTTTGAGAGAAGTTTGAAAATACTAGAAAAGCACCACCAAAGTCGTTTGACATCTGTCTCATAAGGAACTGAACAAACAGCCTGATGGCTCATAAAAAGCTAACCGGTAAGTAATGAAGTGATACTTTGTTAGCAAGGTGTTTAACCCAAACAGATGTCCGAAACACTGTCCACTCCATTGCTTCAGCATTATCATTAGTTCAGTCTCATTATTCCCCTGGGAAAACCATGACCAGGGTTATCATAGCCTGCCTGGCATTTATTGCTTCTCGCTGTTGCTGTGTTACCCTTTTCAGGCAATTGACAACGTATGGAAACAGCTACTACAGAAGCAAAAGGTCTTTTGGAGGCTTGAACATGTACCCTTAAGAGTCTATTTAAAGCCAGTGGAGCCCAGGAGTATCTCCTCCCAACATTGTCACTACCAGCAAGTGGCCTGAACACTGCTAGCACTTCCCCGGGTCACTGCACTTCCTACTTGCTGAAAGACATGTGTCCTATTGCAAGACAGCATGTCCATCCTTCTTAACATTTCATCCATGCATCTGCATAATTCAAGCACAGGATCACCTAAGCTGGGTTTAGGAACTGCAGCACCAGAGAAACTCTGTAGTTGGGCAGTTTGCTGCCTGAAAGTTCCTGTACCAGCTGGGGTGATATTGTATGTTCGCACACAACTTGGGGAATTCCAGTCTATTTCCAGCTCACAAATGTAACCATGTTTCTTGAGACCAGAAGGAGCAGTTGAAAGCCAAAAGGTGTGATAATCTACTTCTCCTTCTCCTGTGCTGTCAGACACTGGTGACCTGATCACCAAGACAGCCTTTTCACTGAAGTCCCTGAAGTTAATTCAGAGTTCTGTGACCTCATATTCATAGATTCCAAGGCAAGAGAGGACCACTACGATCACGTAGTCTCACCTCCTGTATAAAACAGGTCATAGAATGTCCCCAAAATTATTCTTAGAGTGTATCTGTTACAAACCAGCTAACTTTAATTCAAAATTTGCCAGTAAAGAAGAATCTGCTACAATCAACAGTGAACGGTTAATATTATTCACTGTTAAAAATGTATACCTACTTCCAGTTTGAATTTGTTTAGCTTCAACTACTGGACACTGAATCACAGTAAACCTCTCTCTGCTGGACTGAAGAGCCCATTATTAAATATTTCTTTAACCTGCAGGAACTTGCAAGTTGTAATAAAGTTACCTCTTAACCCTTTCTCTTTTTTAAGCTAAAAATATTGAGCTCTATCAAAAATATTGTGTCTATCACCATAAGGCATATTTTCTAATCCTTCTTTTCTCTGAACCACCTCCAAGCTAAGAACACCCTTCTTGGATTAGGGATACAACTGGACACAGTATTTCAGCAGACAAAACCAGCAGTCAAATAACCTATCTACTCCCTACTGAAGAGACCTCTATATAAGCATCTCAGGTTCGTGTTAGTCCTTTTGGCCACAGCAACACACAGGTAGTTCATGTGCAGCTGCTAATACACCATGAGCACCAAACCCTTTTCAGCCACTGCTTTCCAGAATAGAGCTTGCACATCCTGCAGACATGGCCTACGTTCTTTGTTCCAAGATGTTTCCATTTAGATATATTAAAACATCCATTTTTATTTGCTTGCACCCAGCTTACAGAGCAAACTGAATTTTTTGTACTACCCATTCAGTTGTCTACAGGATCACCTAAAGACTTGCAACAAAATACTATAGAATTTTGGTGGCTTTATGTCTCATAACAGAACTGAATCACCTGATTTTCAGGGTGCCTAAACAGTTATCCCAACTGCTGAAAAGTCTTTGCAAGTATACTTTGATCAGGCTGGGTCTACACTAGAGAGATTTGTTGACAAAGAAGGGGGCCTTCTGTCGACATAACTCAGGGCCCGTCTACACGCTTAAAGCATTCTGTCGACAGAGTTTCGACAGCACTCTGCATTTGCGTCAACAGTGTTGTCCCTCCAGAATTTGAGGCATAACAATCTGTCCACGGTACAGTGTAGACACTTCTGTTGACAGGCACGGCTTCCGGTTGCTGGGCAGCCCTTTGCGGAGCTGCCATTCCACTTTCTGGCACCAGAGGGCAGTGAAGTCTGTCATTTCCCTGTCCACAGAGCAAGTTGTGTGCAGATGCAATCGGTCCACAAAGATTCCATTGAGATTTCACTGTTAACAGTAACATCTGCTGACAGATGCTTCTAGTGTAGACACAGCCTTTATGTTCTTCCTCTGAGACCAAGGCCCCATGCCTGCCTCCAATCTCACATCCTGTGATAGATGCAACACAGCTTGTTCCCTTCCCTTTTCCTTCTGTTCCTGTGCTCGTCTCCTTGTAGGGGGAGTCAGGAGCAGATGTCTCTCAGAGACAAGTGCTGGGGTCAACATTATTCATCAGCTGTCTTGGTACCCTGCTGCTCACTACTTCTTCAAGGAGAGGAGCCCAGTATCTAGAAAGCTGCTGAATAATAGTGCTCCTAGGACTCATCTCTGAGAGACATCCGTTATTCTCTGTCCTGTGCCATGCAGCAGAAAAGGGAAGGTAGCAGTGGAAGCAATGTAGGGGTAGCACATTTGGTCCACGTGAGAGCTCTGGTCTGCAATTAAAAACTAATTATGCAGACTTTCACTGGCATCCTTCATGCTTTGCATGCGTTGTCTCCATCTCAAACTGCTTCTAATTTGCCATGTCCTGCAATGATCAATTCTCAAGGGGAAATAAGATGTTGAGCACCCAAAGAAGACTTTTGCTACTCTTGTTTCTTATGCCATGCAGTTACCAAAACTCCATCAAAGGAATTGAACTAAATTGTTAGAATGATGCAAATCAATGAAATCAGGGCACAAAGAAGAGCTGCTAATTTTGGGTCTTACAAATGACTAGCAGAAAAGCATTAGATTCCAAAGTAGGAAGAATGAGGAGACTACTAGTCATTCTACTGTTTTAACTGAAGAAGAGAGACAAAAATTAGAGAAATCAATAGTTCTTGCAAATTTTCTGATTTTGTGCCTAATTTTGATCAAGTCTTATAATTAGTCAGCCGTGAATAAAAATCAATTAGCAATAATTTTATCCCCAGTCTGCTGTAATTTTTTTTTATTTGGGCAATCGAAATGTAAATATGAGGATGATGGTTGCAAGTGCCTCTGACAACTTGAGACTTACATCCTACGATTTAGCACATAATATGATGAGAATACCTGGCTTTTTTCTAGTGCTTCTCACAAGCAAACTTCAGATCAGGTACAAGAAGAACAGGGCTTGACAACTCATGCTCATGCACGGAACTCTGAGTATAAACCATATTGTATGTGATGGTGTAAAGGGACAGCACTTTTCAGATTCAACAAGTTACCTAAAAAGAAGCTTTTTTTTGATGGGCAAACTATTGGATTGTCTTATGCATACAGATTTTCCATATCATTTTACTACTTTCTGTGATTTTGATTTTTTTTTACGCTAGGCACTACCATAAAACAAGGATTTCCTTTTGTCAATGGCCTGTTAGGATATTTTAAATAATGAGGAGTAACTGAGTTTCTGTATTAGGCAGTGATCAGTATTTTTAAAGTGATGCGCAACAATAGATATTTGATCCTATTGATTTTTGAAGATGTAGACTTGAATTATAAAATGTTTCAGGTTAGATTCTGATGAGCCATCCTTCCTAGAACCAGTAAGTTGGGGTCCCTCCCATCATGTACCATACCTACCCATGTAGTGATGATTGATCACTGTATCTATGGAATTGCCCCTGTATTTCTGCAGAAATGGGAAAGGGCTTGAAGCCAGAGTAATACACTTAGTTTTACCCTCTCCACTATATCTACTGGTAAACTTGATTAGAAACATTAGTACAGCCTGTAGCTGTACAAATATTTTAGCACAGCCCTCTCCTGCCTTGGGAATGCTCTTTTTAAAGGGAAGACTGGGGATAATCATTGGTCTATGAGGCCCTGGAAGCTCAGTTTTATTGCAGTTGCTGCTGAAAATCACAGAGGTGGTGCAGTACAGAGAAGCTCCCTCTAAGATGTGTGGAGGAGTATAAAGGACAATCGATCCTTTTTTTCGCCAAGCGAGAGAGTGGGCATTTCCCACCAACTCTGACCCCAAGAGAAACATTACAAATAAATGAAGCATGCCAAGCCTAAATGCAAGTTTCCCGCAACATATTTTTCCCTGGGTAGTAACAAATACTAACAGGGATCAGTTTGCCTGACTCCTCATCAATGTTCAGATACAAAAGCACTGGGTGATGCGTCCCATGTAAATGCTTGAGAGATTGATTCTTTTTGGCTGTTTTTCTACATTATTGAAGCAACACACAATTCCTTCTAACTGACATTTTCGCTACTGATTGAGGTCTAGTATTGTCCAGACTTATGTAAGGCAAATATCTACAAGCTAACTGGGACTGCTACCTCAAGAAGCTCGTGGGGCACGGCTGGAACCAAGTTAACTGTTCCAATGCTGGTCTCTTAGTCCTTCACTCTCAGGGTGATCTCCAAGGGAAAAAACACTCAGAAATCTCAATCACAAAAGAAGTTACAATTCAGAACTTAGATAATAAAAATCATTCCTAACAGCATCTTACTGCATAATAATATAGCTCACTTGGACTGCTGAGGTGATGACAAAAGGTGACCCAAAAGAAACTGTGGGAATTCATGTTTCAGAGAGGTAGCCGTGTTAGTCTGTATCTTCAGGAACAACAAGAAGTCCTGTGGCAACTTATAGAGTAACAGATATTTTGGAGCATAAGCTTTCGCGGGCAAAGACCCACTTCTTCAGATGCATGAGGGGGTGGGGGGACTGTCAGAGGAGTATTTAAAGAGTGGGGTCCCAGTAAAAGGGAGGGCCAGAGCTGACAAGGTCTATTCAGTCAGAGTAGAAATGGCCCATTATCAGTAGTATAGCTCAAGAGAGGAGAAAAAACAAAGCAGATCACTCAGGGGGGATGTGGCCCATTGTCAGATTCTAATGTGGAGGTGTGAACTTCCATCACAGAGAAACTGTTTTTATAAGGGGCCAGCCACTCCGAGTCTCTGTTTAATCCTTGGTTGATGGAGTCAAATTTACCAATGAATTGCAGCTCAGAGATTTCTCTCTCCATTTTATTTTTGAAATTTTTTTGTTGTAGGTTCTGTCAATCAGCTTCTTCGCTCCCTTACGCGGGGTATTGAAGTTTGAGGAAAGCTTGGTAAAGGTCTTGTAGATGTTTGTCTCTGTCTGATGGATCGGAGCAAATACGGTTGTACCTTACTGCCTGGCTGTAAGCAATGGATCGTGTAGTATGCCCTGGATGGAAGCTGAAGGCGTGTAGATAAGCATAGTGGTCCGTGGGTTTTCAGTATAGGGTGGTATTTATGTGACCATTGCTTATCTGCACAGTAGTGTCCAGGAAGTGGATCTCTTGTGTGGACTGGTCCAGGCTAAGGTTGATGGTGGGGTGCAAGCTGTTGAAATGACAGTAGAACTCTTCAAGAGCCTCCTTCCCATGGGTCCAGATGATGAAGATGTTCTCAATGCAGCACAGGTAGAGGAGGGGCGCTAGGAGACGAGAACTGAGGAAGCTTTGTTCCAGGTCAGCCATAAAAATGTTGGCATACTGTGGGGCCATGCGGGTGCCCATAGCAGTGCCACTGATTTGAAGGTATAATTTGTCCCCAAATCTGAAATAGTTGTGGGTGAAGACAAAGTCACAAAGCTCCACCACCATTTGTGCCTCAGTCTCATCAGGAATAATATTCCTAACAGCTTGGAGTCCATCTTCATGTCGGATATTGGTGTAAACGGCCTCTACATCCATGGTGGCCAGGATGGTGTTTTCAGGAAGGTCACAAATGAACCATAATTTCCTGAGGAAGTCAGTGGAATCTTGAAGAAAGATGGTAGTGCCGGTAGCATAGGGTCTAAGTAGAGTGTCCACATATCCATATAATCCTGTGGTGAGGGTGCCAATGCCTGAGATGAGGGGGCGTCCGGGATTCCCAGGTCTATGGATCTTGGGTAGAAGATAGAATAAAGCTGGTTTGGGTTCAAGGGGTGTGTCTGTATAGATCTGTTCCTGTGTTTTTATAGGGAGGGTCTTGAGCAGATGCTCCAGTTTCCTTGTGTATTCCTCAGTGGCACCTGTCCTCACCCACAACTATTTCAGATTTGAGGACAATCTATACCTTC
Source organism: Carettochelys insculpta (assembly GCF_033958435.1). Classification (NCBI taxonomy): domain Eukaryota; kingdom Metazoa; phylum Chordata; order Testudines; family Carettochelyidae; genus Carettochelys; species Carettochelys insculpta. The sequence continues at coordinate 105,904,941 of NC_134137.1, read as the reverse complement.
AAATCAGCGGCACTGCTATGGGCACCTGCATGGCCCCACAGTATGCCAACGTTTTTATGGCTGACCTGGAACAATGCTTTCTCAGTTCTCGTCTCCTAGTGCTCCTCCTCTACCTGTGCTACATTGATGACATCTTCATCATCTGGACCCAGGGGAAGGAAGCTCTTAGTTCCACCATGATTTCAACGGTTTCCACCCCACCATCAACCAAACTACAATACTCACCTAAGGAAGTGAAGAAACAGATTGACAGAGCCAGACGGGTACCCAGAAGCCACCTGCTACAAGACAGGCCTCGCAACAAAAATATGAGAACACCACTGGCCATCGCATACAGCCCCCAGCTAAAGCCTCTCCAATGCATCATCAGGGATCTGCAACCAATCCTGGACAATGATCCTTTACTCTCGCAGACTTTAGGACGCAGGTCTGTCCTTGCCTACAGACAGCCTGCCAACCTTAAACAAATTCTCACCAGCAACTATAGACCACAACACAGTATCTCTAAACCTGGAATCAATCCCTGCAACAAACCTCGCTGCCATCTCTGCTCACATATCTACACCAGCGATATCATCACAGGACTTAATATCAACCACACCATCAGGGGCTCCTTTACCTGCATATCTACTAATATAATATATACCTTCATGTGCCAGCAATGCCCCACTGCAATTTACATTAGCCAAACTCTAACGTAAATGAATAAATGGGCATAAATCAGACATCAGGAACAGCAACATACACAAACCTGTAGGAGAACATTTCAATCTCCCCGGACACTCAGTAACATTTAAAAGTAGCAGTCCTACAATAAAAAAATTTCAAAAATAACATGGAGAGAGAAATCTCTGAGCTGCAATTCATTGGTAAATTTGACTCCATCAACCAAGGATTAAACAGAGACTCGGAGTGGCTGGCCCCTTACAAAAATAGTTTCTCTGTGATGGAAGTTCACACCTCCACATTAGAATGTGGCAATGGGCTACATTCCCCCAAGTGATCTGATTTGTTTTTTCTCCTCTCTTGATCTATACGACTGATAATGGGCCATTTCTACCCTGACTGAATAGACCTTGTCATCTCTGGCTCTCCCTTTTACTGGGACCCCACTCTTTAAATACTCCTCTGAACCCCCCACCACCCACTTATGCATCTGTGGGAATTTATGGCATCAGAAATCGAAGACATCTTTACTGTTAATGAAAGTATGATTACTTAATGTATTCTCCTCTTATTAATGAAATTTATCTCCCTTCCCTCAGCCACATAAGTAGTAGCACAGAGGAAGATTTTAGTCCCTTTCTGTCACAAACTGGAATATGGATGGTTCTGATTCATGATTGGAGAGGGGGGCCAGGCCTGTTGATTGAAACAGGTGCTGTGAATCAGGAGCCAGAGCAGGAGGCTAAGAGCTGGAACCAGGAAGTCAATAACTAGAGCCCAGGGGTCAGAACTGGAATCAGAGCCAGTGTCAGAAACTGAACCCAGGGTCAGAGATGGAGTCAGAAATCAGGGCTGGAGTTGGACTGGGACAGGGTAGGAGAAGGGCTGCTTAACATAAGTAGTTAATGCATATTTCAGTAGACCATTTAAGGTAAAGTAGACTGTTAAAATACCTCCCTTCGTGGGAGGAAAAGGAGACAGGAATTGAAAGAGAGGCATGCATGTGTGCATGGGGAGGGACATCATGGTGGTGGTGGGAGTTGTTAGGTTATACATTTGTCCTCAATAAGCCATAAATCCAGAGTCACTTTTCAGTCCATGGTTATTAGTGTCTAGACAAGTTATGAATTTACACTTCCAGACTCATCTTTTCATGGTGTGGTGCAGGTTTCCTTTGAGAATACAGAGATCAGAGAAATAGGGTGATGGTTTTATGAAAGGCATTCATATACAGATGACACCACGTTTGCCTTGTATCACTGTAGGTATTCTATCATTTATCATTTTAGATATTACACACTTAAGTAGCTGAGTGGTTCATGTCCCCACCTCTTACCCTATCCTGAGGTTTCATATGCGTGCAATGCATTGTGTCAAATATGCATATTTTGTAGACACAAATTAAAGTTGGTTTGTATATTGAAGGGAAAGATTGTTTGCATATAAAGAATAATAAACAGATAAGACAAGAATCCTGAATTTGTTTGCAATACTTCAAAAAGAGTGTGGGAAAGATAGAAAAAACTTCAAAACTAAGATAATAGTTTGTGAAAAGTTATTGAAAGCCCTGTGCTTTGCCCTTCTGGTGGATTAGGGGCTTATGGCTGATGATGGAGACAACCAAATTCAATAACTTACTGATTCTAGTCAGCCATGAGCTGATTTTTGAGATCTAAGACCATCATGTTAATTTGTAATGGAATATGAGCTATTAATATATAGTCACAAAATGTTGTATGATGAACCTGCTGGTTTTGTGCACAACTGGAGTCTAGACTCGTGATGAGAATAATCTGTTCTGTGTACAAGATTTAAAATGAATTATTGAGTTTTGCATCCTAACTGGCAGCTCTCCAAATTGGTAGTCAACTGTTGTCCTGTGCCCATATTGCATGCAGTCACTTGACCAAAATCTATACTACATAAGAACATTAATTCAAGGGGTACAATATTTGTGTAACCATTTACTAATAGATACATGTATGTCATTCTGTTTGACTTTGAGGCCTAGATGTATCCCGAATAACACTGCCTAAACTGAAAAAAAACAAAGTTCCCTTACTGATAAATTGGGTGATGGCCTGCACTGGGGGCAGCAGAGAGAAAAGAGGAACCCAGAACATGACCAACTTTTTCTTCACGATACACTTTATGACTGTTTTTGCGAATATTTTTTGTTGTTTATTTGGTATTAATGGATATCATGTTTGAATTTACTATGGTGCTGAAAATCAAAATGGAGCTTTGTGAGACCCTGAATTCTTCTTTGACCTTTGCAACATGCATACAACTTTTCGCCAAGTGCTATGTTTTGTAGTTATATAATGGCTGCCCTGATACGCTTAATGTCTTGATGGAATCTCTCTTGTTTTGAGGTTGAGGATTATAACTACTTTCAGGTGACTTGTCCAGTAAAACTACCTATAATGAGTTGCATTTTTCCCACCACACCCTATTGGACATGCATCTGCATTATAAAGGTCATCATCGCATGAGCATTTTTCCTGGTTGTCTCACCATAACATGAAAGCATCTAAACTATCAATACCAAACTTTGCTTAATTTTAAAGATTGTCAAGACTTATGCTGCAGGGACATAGACCCCAATAGGACTGAATAGGACTGAAAGCTAAACACAAGCATGAATAAAATCTTTTTACATATTTCAAAATCCTGAACTGAAGTTTCTAACGCTGAGGAAGTATGGGGTGGACCCCAGAATTAGCCCCTCCCCCCTCCACATTGCTCCTGGGCCCATGGTGACTGTCAGCCCCACTGTGTGGACCCAAGTCCAAGTACACATAGCCAAACTGTGGCTGCCTCAGTGCTTTGTTCAAGAAATCTTGACTGTCCACCAAACTTGACTGTTCAGGGGACAAAAAAAAAGTTGACACATGGGATCATGCAATACTTTTGGCAGACTCTCACCGTACAAGTCCTTTCTGGCAGTGTCTGTACTGCAAAGCAATAAGGTATGAACCCTCAGTCATTTCTTGACTTTATGTCAGATTCTTCACCTTCCTGAGCCCATAAAGCCCTTTACAACAATCAGGCAAACATATTTAACATACAGTGCATCTGTTGACAGCAACATTTCTTTCTTCCTGGAAAACATAAACTAGACTCCATTTTTCAGAAGGTGGGGAAAGGACCCAGAGCCATGGGAGAATCTGCAGCAAGTATAAAGGGGAGTACCATGATCAGACATTATACCTCCCACTGTGTTACCCTGAGATTATAATTTCTAGACTCCCTGCATTTGCTGGTTGTGTTGTGGAATATGTGGGGATGTAATTTTGATCTCCATTCCATATAGACACATGAGCCTCTTTCTGCTCTCTATTACAAGTGTTTGTATTATTTGAAATTCTAAATAATCCTGTGCCTTCAAACAACACAGAGTTTGAAATGTGGCACATGAGGACTTCCTTCCACAGTGACAGAAGCAATAGAACCATGTACAGAAATAAGGTCAGATGAATTAATTGTACAAGGTTGCAGGTTTCCACTCTAACTTAACTGTTCCCATCCTGAATTGACTTTTATGGGCAGCCTGTGCTATAGGTATGGCAATAAAAAATGAAAAATCTGCAGAACTCTAAAACTACACCCAGAAAGAACTAGCCTTGCAGCCATTCACAGCATGTGACTGTCTCTTCGCATCTCAAGGAAACTAACAAAACTGCTCCTCACATTTCAAAATATGGACACTGTCTTTATAGGGGAAAAGAGTGTGCTTCTCATTTGTGTTAACTTTACATGACTGAAAAAGCCCCCTCAAAAAGCAGAACCACCGTTGGTCATATTAGCCTATGCCATGATAAGGGCTATTGAATCATGTTAAATTAACACAAATGATAACATGACTGAAACATACACCCTTAATGCCTGTCAATACAAGGCCATGGACAAGATCATTCCCTCTAGAATTTTCAGATTAGTATGCCAATGATCAAAGTAGCAAAACAATAGGCTGCTAAAAATGGTCTTTCATTCTGACAACCAACCTTCCACATCTCTGTAATCAATAACACTAACTGCTTTTGTAGTTTAAAATAATAATAAGAAATAAAGTAAGCAGACTGGGATGTTCTGTGAACTTTAGAGAAAACACAGATTTTAATACATTCTGAGATCTTAAAGTATATAGTTGCTAAAAACATCATTATGCAAAAGCCGATTACTTGTAACACACACCAAATGTGAACAGAGCAAATGTTACACAAACATTTTTCAAGTTATTTAGTCAAATGTTTATCACTGGAATATGGCAGTCTTACATTTTATAAACATAGTGAATGATTTCTGAATTTGGAATATGTATGTATTTAACATCGAAGATATCCGACCACTTACCTGGTATTTTTTATTGTTTAGAATAAAATAGTTGCTGCTTAGTGCCAAAACAGTGAGGACCGTATATGCTATGTTAAATGTCTAATTCTGAGCATTCATTGTTTGCTGCTGCAGGGCCCAAATTCCCCAAATAATTACTGGGCAGGCCTACTGCCATCTAGTTGTGTAAACAAAAATGAACCCAAGATAACACCCCCAAGCTCCAAGAGTAATGACAGAGGTAGAAGAGAGAGTCCAGTCAGGTATGAAATTGATTTTATAATACCAAGTATCTGTTGCCTTCCCTGTGTTAAGTAAATAATTTGGAAGAGGGTAAAGATGATAAAAACAAAACCATTAACTGTTCCCACTAAATCAAACAGAAAGAAAGAAAAAGAAAGAAAGAAAGAAAGAAAGAAAGGAACTTGTGAAGCTAACCCTGAAGCCATTTAACAGCTAAATAAATCCATTGTTCCAAGCAGGACACAGCCTTTAATCACAGGTACTTTTAGATCCAGAGGAGATTTTTACTTGTTTTCTTATGAGATTAGTTTTTTGTTTCCTTAATGACAAGTTTATGCCAACTGATATACTAGCTAATAATACACTGAGGCTATGTTTATTTTGCTGGGGAAAAACGGGGAGCATCTAAACACAAAATGTGCTTTGCCGACAGTTTGTCGATAAAACTTGGCACATCTGCTGGCAGCATTACACCTCTCCCCGTTCAGGTATAACGCATCTCTTGACCACATCCTTACACGCTGTGGGGCCCTTTTGTCAATAAGCAGGGATGCTGGTTCACCGGGCAGACCCGTTTGCAGGGCTTCTGGTCAGCCATTCTGTCAAGAGAAGGCCAAGCAGTCTGGCTGCTCTTTGTTGACAGGGTGGATTGCTCTTTCAATCTGCTTTTGGGTTGATGCAATCTATCGATAAAAGTTTTGCCAGGAAATCCCTTTCGACAGTGACTTCTGTTGACAGAGGCTTCTCGTGTAGACATAATCTGAGTGACTGTACAACAATACTAACAATTAGAAAGGAAGTTAGTAAGACTTTTTTTCTACCCATTTGGACTGGTCAGTGGAAAAATAACTGTATTTACGGATTTTCATTGTTTTAGAAACATACAGATTTTAAACCACTTAAGAAAAAATATTTAGATTTTTCTGAGTTTAGAACCAAATTTTTACAACTACATTGTTTTGATGCTGCTCTGAAATGACTGTGACAACGACTTTTTAGGATTCCACATTTATCATCTTTCAAAAATTCCATGCCCATTTGCACTGTTTCTAATTGTCAGACTTTCAGAGTCAACATAGGCACAGAGTCAAGCTGGGCTTATTCCTTCTTGAATCTCATCAGTAATAAAATACATAATGTATAAGTTAAATTATGCCCTGGGGTGGGCCTGTTCTACCCTACTGTTTTCAAATTATGCAATCAGTTACACCTACATAAATATCTCTGATTGTGTAAATATGACACGGAATCAGTGAGACAAATGTGAGTATCAAAAGGCTTACCAAATTAAAAAGCAAACTTTATTCGGAGTCTAACTACCCCTTAAAAACCCACCTTTGTTAACAATTACTCTTGTATACGGAGAGCCCAGTCCTATAAGGCCCTAAGTTCCAAGCATGTGCTTTGTTTCCAGAACATGAATAGTCCCAATGAACTGTTAATCATAGAATCATAGAATTCTAGGGCTGGAAGGGACCTCAGGGGGTCATCTAGTCTAGCCCCCTCCTAAAAACAGGATCAACCTCAACTAAATCATCCCAGCCATGACTATGTCAACCCAGGACCTTAAAACCTCTAGGGATGGAGATTCTACCACCTCTCTTACAGTATCAGCCTTTAGAGGCACTGGTTTTATCTGGGCTTCACACAGGACAAGTAACGTCAGAGGGATTGGAATCCAACTGACAAAAAAGATATGAGAGAATGAATGGGTAACCCTTCTGCCGGAAGGAGTTGGCAGCAACCAGGGCCGGGTTCAACATCTTGGGGCTCCTTTTCATCCATCTCACACAAAACTGGCTCAAGCCCCCACCCAGTAGCCTGGGAACTTCACACACCCCTGGACACCTCGGAGAGGCAATGCTTCCCCACTTGCAAGCACAGAGTCTGAGTGTAGAAAAGAATATTTAATAAAAGAGGCAGAAAGGTCAGTTAGCATAAGCTCTGGGAAAATACCACACCCAGAGTTCATAACCAATGCTCAAGTAAATGTCCCAGCCCAAATGCATTGAGCAATGTCCTTGGCCTCTCAGGATCACCAGTCCAATACTGTAAACAGCCAATCAACAAACCCAATCAACACACCCAACTTTCTCCACACCCCCAATTCAAATGCCCCACTTACAACTTGGTCCAGTCCATGCAGGCACTGACACCTCACACTGATACATTCCCTCATGGAATCTGAGACAATGCCACCTTTGCGCTGGTCCAGCATTCTGCTTGCTCCTACCAGCCGGTCGCCAGTCACACCATCCGTCCACCACTGCTCCTCCTATCAGCTGTCCACCGTTTGCACCATCTGTCTGTCTGTTGCTCCTCCTACCACCCATCTATGCCATCCATCCAGCACTGTGGGTTTGGCTTGCGGCAAAACTCTCTGATTTCAGCTCTTAGGGGCCTTAGCTGCCATCCTGTGATTTCAGCTCACAGCATCAACCAAAGTAAAGCCTCCTACAACATGCAAGCACTAGTATCCAGCTCTACCTTTTAATACATGGAAAGGGCTAATCAAACTGGTCTTATAGCTATGTGACCAAGGCTTAGGCAGAGCTAAGGCACTCAGCAAGCTGATTCAACCCACACTCTTCCCCTTCTGCTTTACAATGCTTTAAACCAGGGGAACCCTGTGTAATCCATGTCTTATGCAGTTATGATGACCTGCCCTGTCCCCCACAATGACTTGGAATGCTGGTGAGATTTCACAATTCTTATACAGAGTGTTAGCATAAATTGTGATTTTACAACAATGTGTTTACAACAGACAAAACTCATTGCTTCCTTGCTACCCATCAGGCTTTGTTTGCAAGGTATCACATATGCACACCTTTGCATTCTCATGCAAATGATCTCTGGGCGACACATTCTTCCCAGCCTTCAGCAGCATTGAATTCCTGCTGGCACATTCCTTACAAATGTAAAATCATTTCCGAGTTTATCCTGCCTCAAATACCATGCTGAAAGGTATTTTTATAAAACCTGGAAAACCCTAAACAGAATTTAACAAACAGAATTTGAATGTCAATCACAGGGAGTTAAGTCTGCATTTAGGAAAAAAAACCTTAAAATTTAAATGCTTCGCAAACTGCTTTTCTGCCTATAGGTAAGCACCAAAACATTAGAAGGAAAAAGTTTTGAAAGAATAGCACAAATGTATTTTATATAGATACACGTGCACACACACACACTCATAGGCTGTGGCCACACTTGGCCAAAACTTTGAAACGTTAATACAAATGGCCATTTTGAAGAGTACTAATGAGGCACTGAATTCCTCATTAGCATTAGGACACTTCCAACCACGGTGCTTCGAAAGTGCCACCTTCAAAGGCATGCAGCTTGGCGTGGCTACACGGGGGTCCTTTTTAAGAGGACCCTGCACATTTCGAAATCCCCTTATTCCTCTCAGTGGAGGGGAAGAAGGGGGTTTTGAAATGTGAGGGGTCCTTTCAAAAAGGACCCCCATGTAGCCATGCTGAGCCATTCACATTCGAAAGCGGCGCTTGTGGCTGGAAGCATCCTAATGCTAATGAGGCACTGAATATTCAATTCAGTGCCTCATTAGTAATCTTTGGAATGGCCATTTGCATATAGGCCACAGCCATACTATACTAAAAGTAAGTTAACAGTCTGAACTGAAAAAGCAAATAAATCCCAAGACAGTGTTTATAGTAAATCTTCAACTTGCTTCACCGCATCTAGATAAGACAAATAATAATGGAAGTGCTTTAGGTTATGTACTGTTGTAAGATCGTCTGATAAAAGGGCAGTCCCTTAATCATACATGTATGAACTTGAATGTTCAAGTTCATTTTCAAATGTATCCACCACTCTGTACCACTTTTCAACTTCCCCTGGTGTTCTCTTGACATCCAGTCTCCAAAGAGTCCTTGTACAGTTAGTTACTTTCTTTCCAGCCACTTCTGAGGATTCTGTTTATCAAACTGGCAGTCTGTTGTGATGGAAGAGCTATCTCTGCACCTTCCCCTTCACTGCCAAATCAGAGGGAAGGAGAGCTGGTCAGACAGCTACCTATTTTTCAGTCTCTAGAGTTCCCTAATGAAATGGGTATGCTGGTGGTGCAGATTTAGCTTCAGAATTTAGCCAACAGCTATACATCCTTTCCTTCTCCACTTTATATGACCGTGTACTGAAGCAATAGGAGACTTACTGAAGCATCCTTCTCCTTCCTTTATTGAGGGGAACTTCCCCCTCAACTTCCCCCAAAGAAGAACACATGGGTTGGTCCTTGCTCCCATTAACAGTATGACCAGACATACCATGACTTAGAAGCAGAGAACCAGTTAGCTGCAAAATGGCATCACCTACTGTGGGAAGTTTGTGCCTCTTCTGCACTCAATTAGCTCTATACTCCATTATTTTCATACCACACCTCTATCACAGCTGAAGATATTTGCTGGAACAAGATGCTGCAAAGATGGGATTTAAAATCAAAGCCAGTTGTGACCCAATTTGGAGAACTGTCTTCCTCTATCTTCCAGTGGCTGACAAAACATAAGAATATATTTTGCAAGAATCTTCAACTTCAATTCCTAAAAGTATAATTTGATGAGAAAGATAGCAGCATTTTGACTTTGCATCACTTTGCAACTCAGAAAACAGAACAAAGTGAATTAACTCAAATTTCTCCTATGAGTTTCCATCATTAGTAACATCAAGTGAGGCTTGTGGGGAAACAGCAGCAAGACCCTGCTACTTAAGGGAAAGAAGGTAATTCAGTACCTGCAGGACAAAGGTGGACAGAGATGTGAGGTTATGCTGACACCAGCAGAAGGAGACACCATGACTGCCTTGTGAATGACTTAACAGCTGCTGAGAAAGACATACCATACTTGCACTGAGAGTTGCATCAGCATTGGATACCAATTGCTGAGTAGCCCAAGCCAGGGCTATCAGAATAATGTCTGCCCAGCCTCTGTGAATCTTGAGGAGCACCTTGTGCATGAGAGGGAATGGGGAAATGAATAAAGCAGCCCAGAGTCCCATGGACTCAGGAACGCCTCTGCTAGAGAGCTGGGTCTGACACCCCAGAAGGAGCAAAACTGAGGAAACTTGCAGTTGTTCAAGAATGCAAAGAAGTCCAGCTGGGGAAAGCCCCACCTCTGGAAGACAGAGTGAAGGACATCCACACAAAGCAACCACTTGTGAGTGAGTGAACGATAACTAAGGCAGTCCACCAAATGGTTCTGGACCACCAGGAGATATGACACCTCCAGGTGGACAGGTGAACTATGCACAGCTCCCATAGGCATAGCACTTCTGCACAGAAGGAGACAGAGTGTGCACGAACCAATGGTTGATATAATACATGGCCATTGTGTTATCCATTCTGACCATGACACAGCAGCTATGGGGATGGGTAGGAAGGCGAGACATGCAAGATGAACTGTCCAAAGCTCGTACACATTGTGGTGGAGAGAACGCCTCCACGGACCACGCTGCCTGAGTGATGAGTTGCCCTAGATGGGTCCACCCAGCCCAAAGCAGACATGTCTGTTACTAGAGACACTGTAGGTTGGGGTGCATGAAAGGGAACATTGACCAGCACATTTTGGGATTCTAGACATTAGTGAAGAGCATCAGAGACATGTTGTGGCACTGTGACAACCAGGTCCATACTGTCGCAGCTGGGGTGATACACTGATGCCAGCCAGGCCTTGGGAGGGGTGACGGTGCAGCCTGGCAAATGGGATCACATATGTCCATGCCACCATATGTCCCAGCAGGTGGAGCCACATCCTGACTGTTGTGACCAGAAACACATACAGTGAGAGGAGAAGCTGCATGAGGGCCTGGAAGCGATGATCAGGAAGATGTCAAGTATTACCTCAATGAACTCTGTGCTTTGAATTGGATCAACAAGGACTTTGCCAGATTGAGCATGAATGCCAGCTTGTCCAGAGTTTCTCTGGTGAAAGCCACTTGAGCCTTCACCTGGTGGAACAAGCAGCCCCACGGAGCCAATTGTCCAGGCAGAGGTAGACATGAATGCCATTACATCAAAGAAGGCTGTCATCAATCCCATACATTTGGTAAACACCCTGGGGGCCATGGGGACCCAAGAGGGTAGGGCTGTCAACTGGAAGTGTGGGGGGCCCACAATAAAGTGGAGGAAGTACTGGTAGGATGGCTGGATCACTACATGAAAATACATGTACTTTAAGTCAAGACAGGTGTAGCAATACTCTGGATCCAGGGAGGGAATAACAGCACCCAGGGAAACCATATGGAACTTGTGAGAAACAATACAGGTGTTAACTCCCCTGACATTCAGGATAGACCAAAAGCCCCCTTTTGTCTTCTGAACTATGAAATAACATGAGTAGAACACCTGGCTACTGACCCCAGGTCCAGGAGCAACTGATCCTTCCAGAGGTGGAGTTGTTCATGAGAGGAGTCCCTGAAGAGGGATGAGCTGGGGGGACAGGAAGGCAGAGGAGAAATACTAGCGTGACTGTATGAAGGACCCATCAGTCTGACATAATGGCCAACCAGGCCAGGATGAATGAGGAGAGCCTGTTGAGGAATGGAAGGGAAGGACCTGGTGCCACTTGTACTCTGGCCTCAAGTACACCATCAAAGCAAGTGCTTAGCCACTGAGGAGGGCTTAGACTGGCCCTTGTTGGCCCCTGACTGCAGATGGGAAGGCTTGCAGCAGAAGCAGCTGGGCCACCAGTGAAAATAGCCAGGGGTCCCATGAGACTGAAAGGGCCCTGATGGGTGCTGTGGCGTGAAGGGCTTCCTTTGAGTAGCCAGTGTGTGCATACCCAAGGACTTCAAGGTGTTACAAGAACACTTCAGGCTATAGAGGTGATAGTTGACCTACTCCACAGACAGCCCAGCTCCACCGAAAGGAAGGTCCTGGATTGTTTGTTGGACCTGAAGTGAGAGACCAGGGATGTAACTAGGCCATTTGGTGCAAGGTGATCCCCAAAGCAAAGGCCATGACAGCAGCGTCCCCTGCATCCAGGGAAGCTTGAAGGCAGGTACAGGACACAACCTTACCCTTCTGGAAAATGGTGCAGAACTCCTTCCTCTCCGCCCTTGTCTCTCTCTCTCTCTCTCTCTCTCTCTCTCTATATATATATATATATATATATATATATATATATACACACACACACACACACACACACACACACACACACACACATTATTCTCATTTTTGCTCCAAAATTGTTGAACTTTAAGGTGCTATAGGACTACTTGTTTTTAAGAAACAATAGACTACACTAAGAGAACTATTTACAACTATTTACACAGCAAAGCACTAAAGAGATGTGGCATAACAACAAAGCACTCAGCCACAGAACTGGCAACCTACATTGGCAGTAAGGAGGAACTCAGGGGTGGTGGGCTGTGCAGAGTCATATACAGGGCGCCCCTCGAGGGGGCTTCCCCACTGACCTGACCGGGAGTAGCTAGGGTAAAAGTTTCTGACTGTCATGTCTGCAGCACGTGCACACCTAACTTGAATAAATAGGAGCAGGCACACAAAGGAGAACTTATTCTGCTCAGGGATATGAATGTTCCACTCTTCTAAGTGAAATAAGTTATGTTAGTAGCATAGTGTGCATGGTGCCATGTCAGCAGCAGAACTACCACCGCGCATTGAGGGTGGATTAATTATGTCAACAGGAAAACTCTCTCCTGTCAGCATAGAGAAACGACACAGGAGATCTTACAGCACTGGTACAGCTGTGCTGCTGTAAGCTCTCTAGTGTAGACCTAGTCTAAGATATGTCAACACTGTGCTGTATGCTCTATACTGTAGACCTAGCCTAGGGGTATGTCAACAGTACCCACATTATAGAGCTGCCACTACAGTGCTGTGATGTTGGCAGCACAGTTGCTCTATCAGTAGAGGAGAGCTCTCCTAGCAGTAAACCTCCTTCTGCCCCCTTCCCCAAAAGAGGGTTGGTAGCTTTACCATTCCCAGCAATCAAGCACTGTCTTTTCAGTGCTAAAGCTTTTATCACTCCGGGGGTATTTTTTCACACCCCTGAATGATGACAGATTTAGCGCTGAAAGTGCCAGTGTAGACACAGCCCTAGTTTGTCACTACAGCATAAGTGGTAAGTAGCAAGTTGTGCTTGGAAGTAATAACGTTTCCCTCTTCTTACATAAAAATAAAATCTCTTTTTGTGGTCAGAGAGAGAAAGTGATTTATCATGTAATCCCACCAACCAACATGGGGGTAGCTCTTTTAGTTACTTTCCAGATAAGATAGACAAATGAATAGCTGCTGTATGAATATGTGACTTTACTGTGGCGTACCATGGCTCAGTAAGCTGGAACATGAGGGACCAGCCAGCAATGCTCTGGCTAGCAAAGCGCTAAGTACAATCTTAAATCTTCTGTGGCTGAAAGATAAATCCTGCACCTAAAACAAAAGTCAACAAGGGAAGTACTCTGGGTGACTGATTTTTATTCTTTTAAAAATTTGTTGAAAGATTTCCCTAGATGAAACACAACTACGTCAAATGTATTTGGGGGACCAAACTCTAATCTTAACCAAACTGGTTTAAAAATTGAATAATTTCACTGAGGTCAATGGAAACTGCCCTGAATTTCTAGCATTGCCACAAAGCAGAAGAGGATCACATTCTTTTATTGGGGTTTAAAACTTTAAAACTCGAAGTCTTCACCTCATTTGCACAGTCTAGTTCAGACCTGCTGTATTGCAGCTCCCATCAAAATAGTCAGTTCATGAAGATAATTTCTAAACTTCTCATATACACGTGAGCCTGTACTTAATCCCTACCTCTAATACACAGAAAAATCTTTGGATGAGAGACTGGGTTGTCTCACATGTTTGGACAGTGCCTCACACATCATGGACACTACTACAGAAAAAAGAAGTGTAGGAATTTATAGGATATAAAAGGTCAGGAGGCAGTGGAAGTTTCTTTAGGAATAGCATGTAGGTAATGACAAAAGGAAGCAAACAGGGGAGTGGATTATTATGATGACATAGTAGAAAGAAATGGGATGGATTTTATTTAAATTTTATGCTTAAAATCCTTGTGCTTGGATAGAATCACATGCAGGCATGTTTCCTGGGAAGTGGATGGGGTAGTCTGATTTAGGGAAACACAAAATAGTCACACACAATATCACAGAGCCTGCAATATCTAAGAGAATAGTTAATTTCAAATCAGGACCCTCTTCAAGGAAGTCTCTCTAGGAGAATGTGTCATGAGACTGGACTTTTGTATTGGATATGGAAGCCATTTTATGTGTCCATTGTATCTATGGGCCCCAAACGGTGTGCTGGGGGGCTGTGTGAAGCGTCTAAAGAAAGTTGAAGATGACCTGAATCTGCGTGTGCTACTTATATATCTGTATCATGTTGGTCGGTACATTTACAGATTTTAGCTCTCTAGTTGTATTAGGAATATTTAGAGCCACGAGTATACAATGGGAGGTGTGATCGCCACCCCAGCCAGGATAATGGGCTTAACAAAAGGCTCACACAGCCAAATACATATTTCAGGAATGTGGGTCCTCTCCAGGGACTGCGGATGGACCCTTTGGGGACTGGGAGAATCTATGTGGAGTTGGTGAAATAGGTTGTGAGAACCACTCACCTGAGTTGGGGGGGTTGTTGGTCTGGGCTGATATAGCAGCTGGGAAGTCTGTGGGTTTGCTTGTGTGGCTTCTGGCTGGCCAGCAGGGCTGGCAGAGGTGCTGTGGTGGCTGGTTGGATTTGCCTTAGTGAGAAGGAAGTCCCAGCCTGGGGCTGTAAGTGGCCCGGTTTTAAGCAACGATACCCTGCATTGATTTTTCTAGCTGTGCCCCAAAACCCCATCATATTACAGAATGAAAATGCTGATTTCAAATGCAAGAAGTCTAAGCTCATTTGCCTTGAAAGGCAAGCAAACTATGATGGAACCACTGACATCTATTTCTAGCAGGCCATAGCAAGTAATCACATGGCTTTCCTATGGGCTAGATAGGGTCAACTGAAAATGTACTTGTTACAGAAACAGTGCACCAAACCAAATTGATTTACACAGATTTCAATTCAGACCTAAGAGGGCTAACAAATTGAAATGGTCATGGATTTCAGACAACTGCTATACAAATTACATGCATCATATGCTGGAAACTTAGACCTGTATTTGTTCTAAGTCAGATTGGCTAGTGGCACAGGAGTTAATGAAACTGTAAGTTTCTCTTGCTGTCATAGGGAGGTATGCTTGTCATGTACCATAGAGCTGACAGCTGGAAATTACATTTTACTTCAGACATTCAAGTGGACAAGAAGAGCACAGAGACCGGGGTGCTATAGCAGTGGACAAGAGAATAGTGATTTCAGTGAACGTCTAGAAACCAGTGTCTGAGGTTTCTGGATGCCTTCTCAGGTTGTGTCATCTTTCCAAAGCTTCTGCTTCTTCAATCTTTGTGATTTCTTCATTGCTTTGCATAATGCTTTTACTTCTTTTGCCATCCAGAAGTCTTGGTTTGATTAGACTGTTCCTATAATGTTCTAATTTTTTTATGGAAATATAATGAGACTCAGCTTAACAAAACTGCTGGCTGGGATGATTTAGTTGGGGTTGGTCCTGTTTAAAATAGGAGGTTGGACTAGATGTCCTCTGGAGACTTCTTCCAACCAGTGTTCCCTGTAAGCTACCCAGGAGAGATTTAAATGCCGCACAGTTGATTAGCAGAGCGCCCAAAGCCACCAGCATGTGTTTCCACTGGTGATGCACATAATAAAATGTATTCTGCCCCTGGATGGAAAAAATTAGAGGAAACACTGCTTCCCACCCTAATCTTCTATGAGTCTAATAATCAGGCCAATGAGGTAAGCAGTACAAAAGGCTACTGGTGACCTGTCAAGTGCCAAAGAGATGCTAGATGCATGTAAGGAACATTTTGACAAAATTCTGAACCCTACAGTTCATCCAGGTACAAATATTCTACACGTGAGAAAAACAGAGAAGGTGGCAGAATGCATATCTGAAGTGGTTTAAAACCACTGCCTTAGCATGTTCATAAAACCTGAGCTGCTTTCATGCTTTTAGAGGAGGATCACTCATGCTTTTTGACAGAGTATTTCCTCTTTTCTCTCATACCTTGCCTGGAAGAATCTTTTGCTCTGCTCCCATCAGCTCCAGATCTGGGAGCTCAGAGTGATGCTTCTGCATGCCTCTGTTCCATGGAGAGAGGGCTCTCATGGACTTGAGCATCACAGGATGATACATTAGGAATCTCAGAAGCATATATTCACAGGCTTGACTAGTTCATCTTGGGAACGACTGGCAAATAGTGAAATTAGAGGAGACATGAGTTTCCCTGTGGCAACGACACCCAAAGTGGTCATAACTGACTGAGAAGGGTTGGGGCAGTTCTTAAATCTTAGGATCTTGGACACAATATACTGGGGCGGGGAATTAACTATTAAGGATACTAAACTATGCAAACTTATAAAAACTAAATACAGGTTGAACTTTTTTAAGATGGCACCCTTGGAACCTCACCGTTGCTGAACCAGAGAATTTGTCAAACCACAGGAAGTCAGTATTATCTAGCAGTATTACCAACACTTCCACTGCTTACTGACCTCTTGGGAGACATCAGCTATGCCTACACGTGAAACCTACTTCGAAGTAGCCTATTTCGATGTAGCGACATCGAAATAGGCCATTTCGATGAATAATGTCTACACGTCATCGACGTGGCGCAGCACCACATCGAAATAGGCGCTGCGAGGGAATGTCTACACGCCAAAGTAGCACACATCGAAATAGGGATGCCAGACACAGCTGCAGACAGGGTCACAGGGCAGACTAGCGCTTCCGGGGCAACAGCTAGCCGCTCCCTTAAAGGGCCCCTCCCAGACACACTCAGCCTGCACAGCACGCGGTCTGAAGAGCCATAGGCACGCAGACCTTGGGCGACGCAGTCATGGACCCCCAGCAGCAGCAGCAGCAGCAGCAGCAGCAGCAGCAGCCGCCAGAGGTCCACCCAGCCCTCCCTGCAGCAGCAGGGCTCGCCCTGATCCATGCCATGCGGGAGGCAGCTAAGCACCTCCTTGCCACACCGGAGGAGAAGCGGCCTGCAGGGGAGCTGGACTCAACCCCCAACCGTGCAGCACCCCGACCCCCCCCCCGCCTCACACGCCGCCGCCTGTGGAGCTACCCCACCAGCACCGACTGGTGGGAGTGGCTGGTGCTTGAGGAGTGGGACGACGACCGCTGGCTCAGGAACTTCAGGATGAGCCGGCAGACATTTATGGAGCTGTGCTAGTGGCTCACCCCCGCACTCAGGCACCAGTACACCGCCATGCGGCGTGCCCTCCCTGTGGAGAAACGGGTCGGCATCGCTGTCTGGAAGCTCGCCACTCCAGACAGCTACCGATCTGTGGGACAGCAGTTTGGCATCGGCAAGGCCACCGTCGGGGCTGTCCTCATGGAGGTGAGAGGACCCACGGCGGGGGGGAGGGTAGGGGGGCCCTGGCAGGGCAGGGGAGGGGGGCCCGGGCAGGGAAGGGCCACGCACACCCTGCTCACCCCTCATTGGTGCTCTCCCATGTGCTTCCCCAGCAGGTCATGCGCGCCATCAACGCCATGCTCCTCCAGAGGCTCGTGAGGCTGAGGGACCCAGATGCCACCATCGCGGGCTTTGCCATGCTGGGCTTCCCCAATTGCTTTGGGGCTCTGGATGGGACTCACACCCCCATCCACGCCCCGCAACACAGTGGAGGATGCTACATAAATCGCAAGGGCTACCACTCAGTGGTCCTCCAGGCCTTGGTGGACAGCCGGGGCCGTTTCCAGGACGTTTATGTGGGCTGGCCTGGCAGCACCCACGACGCCCGGGTTTTCCGGAACTCGGGCCTGTGCCGCCGGCTGGAGGCGGGGACCTACATCCCCCAGCGGGAGATCCCTCTGGGGGACACCACCATGCCCCTCTGCGTCATCGCAGATGCGGCATACCCCCTCCGGCCCTGGCTCATGCACCCGTACACGGGCCATCTCTCTGCCAGCCAGGAGCGCTTCAACCAGTGCCTGAACCACATGTGCCAGGTGGTGGAGCGCTCATTTGGCCGCCTCAAAGGGCGCTGGAGATGTCTCCTGACCCGCTTGGATGCGGGCCCCAACAACATCCCCAGGATTGTGGGTGCCTGCTGCGCCCTACACAATCTGGTGGAGAGCAAGGGGGAGGCCTTTTTTCAGGGCTGGGCTGTGGAGGCCAGCAGGGCCGACGTGCAGCCACCCGCTGCCCCCAGTCGCCAGGTGGACCCCGAAGGGACCCGGGTCCGGGAGGCCCTGCGGGCCCACTTCGATGAGGCCGCGGGGTGAACTCTGCCAGGCCCCCCACTGCCCCCGCCTTCCTCCACAACACTTCCTGCCCCTACTCCCACACCACGGAGCACCCAACAGCACCCCCCCCACACTTTTCCTGGACAAATAAAAGCACGCACTTGTTGGTAAATGAAACTGGTTTTCTTTGAACTGTTTTTTTAATTAATAACAACAAACTATATACAAGACCTTCTAACTAAACTATTATATAAGTGAATAATAAAGAAGTTTGCATATATTATATGTACAAAAAACAGAAAACCAGGGATTACAAGGAAGGGGAGAACTATTTACATGGGTGGGGGACGGGGCAAAGGGGGGCACAAATAAATAAGTCCCAAAACTATATACGGGGGGGGGGGCACGTCCTGGGCCCCATGCCCCTATAGTCCGGCACTGGGGGTTGGCGACCGGGAGCCCCGCCTCAGCCGCAGCCCTGTCCAGGGCTGGCTGAGGGCCGGGCAGACCGGAAGATATGTCCGGCGAGTCTCAGCTGGCCCCAGGTCTCCCTCGGCGGAACGGCCCTCGGGGGCGGGTGGCGGGGCGACGGCGCGGCGATGAGCGGAGCAGCGGGTGGTGCGGCAGGTGGAGCACTCAGGGCGGGCGCAGCGGCAGCCGGCGCGGCATGGGGGGCCAGGTAGTCCACGAGGCGGTTGAACTTATCCATGTAGGCCCCCCGTGTCTCTTGGCGCCAGGCCAGCGCCCGCTCCTGGAGGTAGAGGCGGCATTGCTCCACCCGCAGACGCTGCTCCGCGACATCCAGCTGCCGACGATGGATGGCCAGCAGCTGGGGGTCCGTCGCCGGCGTGTGGTGTTGCTGGGTCCGCCGTCTTGCCCGCCGTGGGGCTGGTCGGTCCTCCGCTGAGGGGCTTGCCTGGAGCGATGGCCCCGGAGGGGTTTCCGGGACCACTGAAGCCTCGCCGGCACTCTCCGGTCCTTCCGATGGTGCAGCTGCGGAACACAGGAGAGGGGGAAGAAGAGTGGAGACAGGCGTTAGTGTGGGCCCCGACCCGTGGCCCTTGTCCCCCCCACCCCTGTGCTGCAGATTCCCCATCCCCGTCCCCGGGAGATGCTGCTGTGATGGGGTTCATGGGTCCCCCTGCACTGCACCCCGTCCCCTGGCGAGAGTGACTCTCACTTCACTCAGCAGGGTCTGACAGGAGAGGTTTCTTAGGCCACAGATGCCCAGTTTCTCCCAGGAGTGACAGTACAGCAGTCAGAGACAGTCCTTCCAACCTGTCCTGGGGAGAAGACCCCAAGGGGTGCCCCTCTGGGGTGTAGCTTTCCCCCTCCTCAGGCTGCCTGCCTTCCAGCTCTCCCTTCCCCTAGCCTCTACCTGTGCGCCCCCGCCCCCGATTCAAAGCCAGCTCGGCTCCTCCCTCCTCTTTGTTCAGGGCAGAGGTGTCACCTGCCAGTTGTAGCCCCAGGATCATCCTTTGCTCCTGGGAGATATTCAGCTTGTTTCTCATATCTAGCCTGAGTCTCGCATTTGCACTCCCCCCACTCCATCACATGCTGCTGCTGCTGCTGCTGCTGCTGCTGCTGCTGCTGCTGCTGCTGCGGGGTGTCCCACCCCCTCCTCCTCGGGGACCCTAGAGGTTCCGCTCCCCCCTGCCCTGGGGACGGGGCATGGCACTGTCGTGCTAGGGGGGTGGGGCAGGGGCTGATGCACTCCTGTGAGGGACATGGCACTGCTGTCCTTGGGGCCATGGCCACCTGGGCATGTGGAGGGCCCTGGCCACATATCTATTACTCCCGCCCCTCAACCCCGGGAGTGTACACCAGGGGGGATACATACCTGTAGGTCCACTCCCATTGTCCAGGGACACCCGGGGGGCGGACGCCCGGCTGCTGCTCCGGGATGGGAGGAGGATGTGCAGCCCCGTCTCAGTGGAGGAGGAGTCCCCCTCCTCCTCCTCCTCCTGCTGTGATGCCCTGGGGGTGGGCTCCAGGGGGGCCCCTGGGGTGCGGGGCTTACCTCCGGGGCGGACTCCGGCTCCGGGGCCTGCTGGGGCTCCTCAGCCGAGGTGTCAAGAGTGGCCGGAGGGGAGGAGGTGTGCCAGGGGCCCAGGATGTCCCTGAGCTCCCTGTAAAAGGGGCAAGTGACAGGGGCGGCCCCAGATAGGCCGGCCGCATCCCGGCCCCGGGCGTAACCCTGCCGCAGCTCCTTGACTTTACTCTGGACATGGTCCGGAGCGCAGGCAGGGTGACCCCGGGCAGCCAGGCCCTCGGCCAGCCAAGCGAATGCATCTGCATTCTGCCTCTTGCTCCCCATTACCTGGAGCACCTCCTCCTCGCTCCAGAGCCCCAGCAGGTCCCGAAGCTCGGCCTCTGTCCAGAAGGGGCCCCGCTGCCGCTTGCCGGCCTAGGTGCCAGCCTGGCTGCCCTGGCTCCCCTTGGGGGGGGGTGTCCCCTGGGGGCGCTGGGGGGGCTGCCGGGCGGCCATCGGTGCACTGGGGGGTTCTTGGGGCTGCTGAAGAGCGTGCAGGCTGGCCGCATGTTATTGCTGCAGCCTGCACGCGCTCTCAGCTTCCTGCACAGAAAGGGAGGGGGCAGAGACCTTTAAGGGGCCACTCCACACGGCCACCATTGAGCTGAGGGGGTGTAGAGAGCGTCTCTCAACCCCTCAGCTGATGGCCGCCATGGAGGACCCCGCAATTTCGATGTTGCGGGACGCGCAACGACTACATGGTCCCTACTTCGACGTTGAACGTCGAAGTAGGGCGCTACTCCTATCCCCTCATGGGGTTAGCGGCTTCGACGTCTTGCCGCTTAATGTCGATGTTAACATCGAAATAGCGCCCAACACGCGTAGCCGTGACGGGCGCTATTTCGAAGTTAGTGCCGCTACTTGGAAGTAGCGTGCATGTGTAGACACAGCTATTTAGTGGTAAATCAGAGCTAAATAACAGCATAGAACGCTGAGAGCCAGGACTGTTTACTGTAAATAAACTTGACAAAGCCATGGGAAATTTGGCCACACCCATGATAAGTGGACATCCAGCTAACTAAAATCATGCCAGACCACAGATATTGCCAGACAACAGATTACCGGACTACAGATGTTCAACCAGTAGGATCATTTATGTCTATGTCTAAAAGCTGAACTTTTATATAAATTGTATATTTACAATTCAAGGCTGAAAAACCTCACAAGTGCTATAGACATTGAAGAGGTTCCAGCTCACAGCACAGGCACTAAAAAGAGATTCAAAATGCAGTTGGTTCATTTTTCCCCCTTCTGCCCTCTGTTTGGATCACAAGGAAATCAAGTATTTTCCAGTATGTGGAATGCATGAGTACTTTTAATGTAGTACACATAGGGACCAGTGAACAGTGCTGCTTCAGACCAGTCATACATGCTCTGACAAGTGATGGGGGAAAAAAAAGCGCAAGAATATGAATTAAGATATGTGCTGACTCCATCAGTGTCAGGAAGGCATTTGATATACTTTGAATGAAAAGATTATAGAAACTAGGAACATCATATGGCATTCCAGATGAGATAACTGCAATTACAAAAGCCAGGTATATATATATAAAAAATCCTTTGGCGCTGTAAGAATTAGCAGAAAATAAAGCAACTGGTTCAAGTCAGAATTTGTTTCAAGAAAAAGGTATGGCTTCCTTGTTACTTTTCATCATGTTCTTAACTTGGACATTAAGAATGGTAGATGAAATATGGAGACAGACTATGGATGATCTAGACTTAAGCTTCTTAGTTTATGCAAATTACAGTGTACAATTGTCAGACACATTTGAACTAATAATGATAGTCTTCACTGCTTTGGAAAACTGGTGTAGTTAACTTGAACTTAATGATAACCAAGAAGACAAAGTGGTTGCATCTTGACAAGGAACAGTAGCTAATATGTTGAAATGTAGGAGTAGTGAAATTTTAATATGAATGGAATATGAGCTCACTTAAGAAGCTTGATCAGTGTAGACAGTTCCATCAAGGTTAACAGTAAATATACCTTAGCTATAAGTGCTACACAGAAATTGTCAAAATTATGGACTGATAAAAATATTACATTTGGTAACAAAGTGAAACTGTATTGAATCAGTATATTGCCAATTTTGTTCTTTGACCTGGAAGCAGCAGCATTACATGAAACAGACATCAGAAGGCTAAAGGCAGTACACATCATAGTTCTTTGAAATATGGCAGCTATAAAGTGGAATGCTTTTAAGGAAAGTGAAGCCATTAGGAGAGCAAGATGTGAAATGAAGATACAGGATTTGCTACAGTCAAAAAGATGAGGATAGTGGAGACACTGCGGAAGACAAACAGACTATAGGACTCTAAGGCTGTGTCTACACTAGCTACCAACTTCGAAGGGAGCATGGTAAGTAGGGTGTCGGGAGATTACTAATGAAGCGCTGCGGTGCATATGCAGCACTTCATTAAGCTAATTCTCCCCCACGGCAACTTCAAAGCAGCAGACTTCAAAGTGCCAGCTTGCATTTAGCTGCGGCTAACCCGCTGGTACTTCGAAGTACCTAGGCTACTTCGAAGTCCCCTTAGTCCTCAAAATTACTCCTGATGTCCTTGGGTCTAACTGAACCCACCGTGTTCCCAATAGCTGGGTTCTCTTACCCTCCCATGCTGAGTCATACCCTCAAGCCTCCCCTAGCAGACACACAGGTAGGTAGGTAGACACATATCCAGCAGCAGACAGACAGACACAATGAAATCAAGTCTGTATAGGAAGACCCAGTTTGGGAATTGCCCAGCACTCAGGTAAACCACTTCAAGCGTGCAAACGCAAAACTATATTGGCTTGTGTAACTATGCACAGGCAGACTCAAACCTGGGACCTCTGGAGCACAGTGCAGGGAGCTCTACAACTTGACCTAAAGGCCAGCTGGCTGTCAGCTCAGGCTGCAGAGGACCCTTATCCTTTCTCTGTGAAGTGGTCTAGGTACCAGTGCATGGGACAGTTAACCACACATAGGTGTGTGGTTTACACCTGCATGATCCAGAAAAGAGAAGTTACTCACTGTAGTAACGGTGGTTCTTCGAGATGTGTCCCCGTGGGTGCTCCACAATAGGTGACGGGCTTGCCCGGCGCCGCAGATCGGATCTTCCAAGCAGTCTCTGCCGGACCGCGCATGCGCCGGCGCGCGCCGCTCCCTTGCGCGCTCCTGGCCACATGCGCGATCCGGTCCCCGCCAGTTCCGCGACCAACCGCCTCGGGTGCCCCTGCAAAACACTAACAGAAATCCGAAGCGGGGAGGATGGGCGGGTAGTGGAGCACCCACGGGGACACATCTCGAAGAAGCACCATTACTACGGTGAGTAACTTCTCTTTCTTCTTCGAGTGTCCCCGTGGGTGCTCCACAATAGGTGACTACCCAGCAGTAACCCAAGATAGGAGGTGGGTAATTGGATTATGTGCAGCTTGTCCCCGAGAGGACCGCTGCAGAGAGACGGGTATCCTCTTGGAATACCCTGTGAAGGGCGTAATGTTTGGCGAAGGTGTCGTAGGACGACCAGGTCGCCGCTCTGCAAATGTCTTTTAACGCAACGCCCTTGAAAAAGGCTGTTGATGCCGCCACCGCCCTGGTGGAATGAGCCCTGGGAGTGGCCGATAAAGGAGTCTTTCTGAGCTCGTAGCACATTTTTATGCAGGATACAATGTGCTTTGAGATTCTCTGCGAGGAGAGACTCTCTCCTTTCGATTTGGGAGCGAGGGAGACTAGGAGTCTATCCGTTTTCCGGAAGGACTTGGTCCTGTCTACGTAGAAAGCTAGCGCCCTCCTCACGTCCAGGAGGTGTAGGCGCGCCTCTTCGTTGGAGTTATGAGGTTTTGGATAAAACGAGGGTAGAACAATAGGTTCGTTGATGTGAAACTCGGAAGAAACTTTGGGGACAAAGGCTGGATGCAGCCGTATGGTTACCGCCTCCTTGGAAAAAACAGTGCAGGATGGCGTTGCCATGACTGCCGCGAGCTCGCTCACCCTACGAGCTGACGTAATTGCGAGAAGAAAGGTCGTCTTAATTTAAGGAGTCGGAGGGGAACCGTGGCCAAGGGCTCGAACGGTGGTCCCATCAGTGTGGTAAGCACTAGGTCCAAGTTCCACAAAGGTGGAATCGGTTTCCGAGGGGGGTAGAGGTTTATCAACCCTTTGAGGAACCTGGTAACCATAGGGTGGGCGAACACCGTGTGCCCTTCCTCCTCATGTCTGAACGCCGAGATGGCGGCAAGGTGGACCTTTAACGAGGATAGCGAGAGTCCTCCTCTCTTGAGGTCCAGTAAATACTCTAGAATTGTAGGTATAGGCACCGAAAGGGGGGCCAGCTGTTTGGTAGAACACCAAGCCGAGAAGCGAGTCCATTTTTGTTTGTAGGTCTTCCTAGTGGAAGTCCTCCTGCTACTTTCTAGGACATGTTGTACTGCCACTGTGCATGTGCTCTCTAGGGAGCTGAGCCATGGATTAACCACGCTTGCAGTCGCAGGCTGTGGGGGTGCGGATGCACTACGGACCCCTGGGCTTGCGTGAGCAGATCCGGCGCCACCGGAAGAGGCATCGGTGGACGGTCCGACATGCGCAGGAGTAGGGGGAACCATTGTTGGCGATCCCACGTTGGGACTATCAGGATCATCCGGGCCCTTTCCCTCCTGGCTTTTTGCAAAACTTTGTGGATCAGCACTGTGGGAGGAAACGCATAAAGCAGGGCCCCCCCCCACGGGATCGCGAACGCGTCCCCCAGGGACCCCCATCCCAGTCCTGCCCTGGAGCAGAATCGTGGGCACTGCTTGTTGTGCTGAGTGGCAAACAGATCTATTTGGGGAAAACCCCATGCGTGGAAAATCGACCGTAGCAGATCGGGACGGATCTGCCACTCGTGTGTGAGCGCAAAACGCCTGCTCAGCTGGTCTGCCTTCACGTTGTGCGCACCCGGCAAGTATGAGGCTTTCAAAATTATATGGTGGGCGATGCACCAGTTCCATAAGCGGATTGCTTCCGCGCATAAGGCACGGGATCGAGCTCCTCCTTGCCTGTTTATATAAAACATGGTGGAGGTATTGTCTGTACTGATCCCGACGACTTTGCCTTGTATGTGGTCTCGAAAGTGTTTGCAGGCATTGAACACTGCTCTCAGCTCCAGTACGTTGATGTGTAGTGACTGTTCCGTGGGTGACCACAGTCCTTGAGTCACCTCTTCGCCCATGTGCGCTCCCCATCCTATGAGGGAGGCATCTGTAGTGAGAAAAACCGATATTTGCGGCTGGTGGAAGGGTATCCCTGTTAGCAAGTTCCTGGGGTTTACCCACCATTGCAGGGATTTGCGCACCCCGGCTGTGGGCGACACCACCTTGTGAACGGTGTGTACTGCCGGTTTGTATACACTCGCCAGCCAGTGCTGCATGCTGCGCATGTGTAACCTGGCGTTCTGCACTACAAACGTCGCCGCTGCCATGTGGCCCAGCAGCTGCAGGCACGTCAAGACCGGCACCGTAGGGCTGAAGGTGATGACTTGCACGAGGGAACCGATGGCTCGAAAGCGAGCCTCTGGTAGGTATACTCTCGCTGCAACCGAGTTTATGCGAGCCCCTATGAACTCTATGTCCTGTGTGGGGTCTATTTGTGATTTTGCCAGATTGATAACCAGGCCAAGTGAGGAGAACGTGTTTGCTGTGACGCGTATCATGCGCAGAACCTCTCCTTTCGAGGCCCCTTTGAGCAGGCAGTCGTCCAGATACGGGAAAATGAATACCCCCTGTCTGTGCAGGTAGGCTGACACCACTGCCAAGGTCTTGGTGAAGACTCTGGGGGCCGAGGAGAGGCGAAACGGTAGGACCTTGTATTGGAAGTGTTCGTTGCCCACCATGAACCGGAGGAATCGCTGGTGAGCCGGATGGATGGTTATGTGGAAGTACGCGTCTTGTAAATCGAGGGCTGTGAACCAGTCTCCATCGTCCAGAGCTGTAAGGATGGAGGCGATCGTGGTCATCCGAAAACGTTGCTTGCGCAGGTACCTGTTGAGGCCGCGAAGGTCTAAGATGGGCCTCCAGCCTCCTGTCTTTTTCCCCGTGAGGAAATACCTGGAGTAGAACCCTTTCCCATGCAGTTGCTCCGGCACTCTTTCCACCGCCCCTATGAGCATGAGATGGTCCACCTCCTGCCTGAGCCTCGCTACCTGGGAGGCCTCCTGGAGGTGGGGCTTGGGTGGAGGTCGTGATGGTGGGAGCGACTGGAAGGGGATGGCGTACCCCGTGGCTATGATCTCCAGCACCCATTTGTCTGTGGTGATCCTTTGCCACTGGTCGTAGAATGGTCGGAGGCGATGGTGAAATAGCTGCTTCGGATGACCATGTGCGATGGTAGTGATGGCGCAGCCCTGGATCTGTATGTCAAACTTGTGGCCTTTGGCCCCGCCCCGAGGACGCACGGCTCTGTTGTGAGCGTCACCTGGGAGTTCTGTACTGCTGGTGCTGTTGATGTCGCCCTTGCTCGTAACCCCTGTGATACTGGGGGCGCTGTTGCTGGTACTGGTACCGCCTTTGCTGAGCGTAGTACCTTTTCTTTGTGAATGGGGGGGTGTAAATCCCCAGGGTCCTGAGTGTGGCTCTTGAATCTTTACTGGAATGAAGGACCGAGTCAGTTGATTCAGCAAACAGCTTCTGCGAGTCGAAGGGAAGGTCAACTATCTTCGCCTGCAGATCCCTCGGTATACCCGAGGTCTGGAGCCAGGACTCCCTTTGCATCACCACTGCGGTTGCTGTGGAACGTGCTGCCGTGTCCGCAACGTCCAAAGCAATCTGAACTCCCATCCTCGCAGCCGCGTAGCCTTCTTGCACTATGGCCTTGAGGACCGGCTTTTTGTCCTCTGGAAGCGAGTCCATGAGGGAAGTTAACCTGGAATAGTTGTCAAAATTATGGTTCGCTAAGTGCGCTGCGTAATTTGCCATTCGCAACGTTAAAGTGGAGGAGGAGTAGACCTTTCTGCCGAACAGCTCTAGCTTCTTGGCATCTTTGTCCGTTCCCCCTGTTTTAAATTGAGATGTTTTTGATCTTTGTTGCGAGGACTCCACCACCAGGGAGTTTGGCTGTGGGTGGCTAAACAGGAACTCCATGCCCTTCGCCGGCACGAAGTATTTCTTATCCGCTCTCTTTTGGACAGGCGGAATAGTTGCAGGGATCTGCCATATCGTAGTGGCGGACTCTAAGATCGCTTCATCAAGCGGTATTGCTACTCTGGAAGAGGCCGGAGGTCTCAAATTTTTGAGGAGCTTATGGTGTTTCTCTTGCACCTCTGCTGTCTGGATGCCTTGCGTGAAGGCCACCCTCTTAAACAGCTCCTGAAACTGTTTGAGATCGTCCGTAGGATGGACGACCCCCAGGGCCGTAGCCTCGTCCGGGGAAGAGAGCGAGGAACCGCTGGGGTACATCTCTCTGGACCCTTCCGGTTCCTGCTGGTGATGGTACACCCTCTCGCTAGAGGTTTGCGAGGGAAAATCTCGGGGTTCCATGACCAGTCTCCCTTGAGATGCTTGAGTCTCTGTCCCCGGTCGCGATTGCCCTCGGGGGTACGAGATAGTTTGTGGGGATCTTTCCCTAGTAGATTGCCGATGGTGTGTATGCCCCGCGTGGTAGGGGCGACCATGGCAGTATAGGCACTGTTCTTGGGAGGGTGACCTAGACCACTCCCTTGGTGTGTACCCTCTGCGTCTGGGGGAGGGAGATCGTCGAGACACTGGAGAGAGCGACTTCGCATAATAGTCCAGTGGTTCAAACCCCAGGAAGGGTGAAGGTGGTGCCATCCAGGGTGAGGCTGGTTGCAAAAATGGAGAAGGGGGCTCCGGGTAGGCTAGGGGGGACCCCTGCCTTCTGGTTGGAGTCTGCAACGTAAGCGGAGGGCTGTGAGAAAACAGCTCCACAGCCCTGTCCGGAGAGGGGCTGCAATGCCTCCTCTTGTGTGCAGCCTTCCCCCTCCCTGGAGGAGGTGACTCCGCCCCCTGACGCACGGGGGATCCCGGCCCCGTCGGCACCGTGCTAGGCACGCTCAAAGGCGGTGCCGCACATGCGGTGTCCTTCTGCGCCTGCAGGCTACGTGCCTGCGCGCTCTGCACCGCCGGTTCCGCCGGGGTCGGTGCCGCTGCCTGCGGTGCCGCCGGTGCCGGCGCTTGTTTAGCCGCCGCCCTGCCTGCGGTGCGGGGCGGCTGGCTGATCATCGGAGGCTGAGCCGTTTGCACGTGGCTCTCCGTGCCGCCGCCGATCAGCTGTTGCCGCGGCTGGGGGCTGCGTGCTCCTCCCGTCCCGCTCACTGTTGCTGCCGGCAGGGATCGGGCTGGAGAGACTTTCCTCCGTTTCTGCGCTGATGGAGTGAGGGAGGCAGCTTTCCTTTTAAGGGCCCCGGAGGGTCCCTCCTGCTGCAGCCGCTCCGGCACGTCTGGCTGGAGGGCCTTATCAAGAAGCAGCATTTTAATGCGCATCTCCCTGTCTCTCCGTGCTCTGGTCGTTAATTTTGCACAGAAGGCGCATTTTTGTGCCACATGGGACTCCCCCAGGCACCTTATGCATAAGCTGTGCCCATCGGACACTGGCATCGCCTCTCGGCAGGACTCACATTTTTTAAAGCCTGAAGAGGACATTGTTGGTGAGTCTTTGAGTTTTATTAAGTGGGTACTTAGCACCTTCTTTGTGCTGTTTTCCCCGTCCCATGGCCTGCCTCAGCAGGAGGGCTGATGGCCGTAGCTCCTGGCCTCCGGCGCTTGTTACTGGGACTGGCTGAAGCTGTCCCGCTCGTAGTTTGTTTGTTGTTGTTTGCTCTTTTTTTTTTTTTTTGCAAAATAACAACCGGCTAACTCATAGTAGCCTAAGTATCTGAAAAACTTTGAAAGAAAACAGATAAAGTCGTTGAATACGCTATTTGGCCTTAGCCTAGTCGGATTCCGTCTGCAGCCGACGGCGGTTAAGAGGAACTGGCGGGGACCGGATCGCGCACGTGGCCAGGAGCGCGCAAGGGAGCGGCGCGCGCCGGCGCATGCGCGGTCCGGCAGAGACTGCTTGGAAGATCTGATCTGCGGCGCCGGGCAAGCCCGTCACCTATTGTGGAGCACCCACGGGGACACTCGAAGAAGAAACTTATAGCATAAGCATGCTCGAATTTGCCTCCTCCCTCAATGTGGAAGAAGATATGCACGGCTTCTTCCCCTCCTACTCCCTACCCTTCATTATGAATTACACAACCTGGCTATAGCTACACTACAGAGTTATTTCAAAAGAAGCCCTTCTGGAAGATCTCTTCTGAAAGAACTTCTTTCGAAAGAGTGCGTCCACACACAAAAAAGCGGATCAAAAGAATGATCTGCACTTTCAAAAGGGAGTGTCCATGCACAAAAAAAAAAACACAGATCAAAAGAGTGATCTGCCCTTCCGAAAGAGCATCCACACAGCCCCTGCTCTTTCAAAAGAATGGGCCAAGGATTGAAAAATCAGGCCCCATGACAACACCTATTTCAAAAAAAAAAAAAGAGTGGGAGCTGTGGAGCGTCTACATGTTTTCTTTCAAAAGAAGCTTTCAAAAGTGGGCGGTCTTCCTGAAACAGGATAGGAAGAGCGATTTCAAAAGGAGCGCTCCATTGTTTTGAAAGAACACTTTCTGTTATGTAAACACTGCATGGGCTCTTTCGAAAGAGCCCCTTTCTTTCAAAAAATCTTTCGAAAAAACTTGCTAGTGTAGACACAGCCTCTAGGTTTAGAAACCACAAAACAAGTTTCTTGACCACGGAAGATAGATTTTAAATGAACATAAGGAATAGCAAATGGATCAAAGCAGATTACGGAACAAATAAAGCAAGCATGCAAACAAATTTTAACAAAATAACCCCAAGAAGCTGCCCACAAATAGTAATTTCTCGCCCATCAGTCTCTCCCTTTTTATCCACACAACCGCACCATCAGAGGGCCGGGAGAGTCCTGTCTCCTCCATAGTGCTGGACAGGCCACCCGAGGCTGTGGAAAGGGCCCAGGCACCACCACCCCATCAGCAGCACAGTGGGCCCACAACCTGAGATCACAGAGGCAGTCGGGGGACACCACCACCAGTCACCACCAGGCCAAGAGGACCAAGTGGCATCGCTGCCTGGAGGATGAGGACATGGTGTGATGAAGCGTGGCCTGGGATGACCTCATGGTGAACCTCAGGGACATGACACAGCCATCCTGAGGGAGCACATAAGCCCACCTCGCCTGCCTTGTCACCCCCCCACCAAACCACCTGCTGCCCCCCACAGAACCATCTGCCAACCCCAAACTCGCTGAAGCCCTCCCACGGCCCTACCTCCCCATGCTGCCTGCCCCATCCCAGCCCTGCCATGGACCCTGAACCCAGAGAGGGAGAGGACCCTGGGGCCTATGGGGCTTGCACTCTTCCACTCCTGCCCTGGACTGATGTCCCCCTTCCCCACTCCAGGTTAAGGTTCCCCCCGTCCACAGCGCCCCATGTACATAGGTTGCTCCCCATCCCCATTGTAAATAGTTAATGGCACTTTTTGCATTAGGACAATCACAAAAGTTTTCATTAATTTTTTTATTTTTCTACCTTCCCCAAGTTCCGTGCTCTTCATGGGTGCATGGTGAGCGGTGGATACGTGTGAGGGCTGAGCGGTGGATGGTGAGGGGGTGCCTGTGGGTGGTGGGGGTCACTGGGGCCCATGAGCAAAGCTCTCACAGAGGGCCTCCCTGATGCAGACTCCGTTCTGGTGGGCCTGTTGACTTGGGGCAGCAGCCAGCTCTTCATAGCTGTGTCCAGAGTCAGCCACAAGCCCCTGGGGGAAGGCCTCTCTCTCCACAATGCTGTGGAGGGCGCAGCAGGTGCCCATCTCCTGGGGACATTCCACAGCTAGACCTCCAGGCACATAAGGAGCCAGTTGAAATGGCCCTTCAGGCACCCGAAGGTCCACTCGACCACACTGTGGGCCTGGTTCAGGGTGGGGTCGGGGTAGCCAGAGTACAGCTGCATCAGCCAGGTCTGCAGTGAGTATGCAGCATATGCCACCATGTAGAGGGGCACGGTGACCTCTCTGACTGGGAGCTCCCACTGGGGGATGTATGTCCCGGCCTCCATGTGGTTGCAGAGTCTGGAGTTCCAGAACACATGGGCATCATGTGTCTGGCACACTCAACCCACATAAACATCCATGAAGCAGCCCTTCGAGTCCACGAGCACCTGGAGCACTAATGAGCAGTAGCCCTTCCTGTTCAAATATCAACCGGTGCTGTGTCCTGGGGCACGGATAGGGATACGCGTCCCATCCAGGGTGCCGAAGCAATGCGGGAAGCCGACCTCAGTGAATCCCACAATGGCCACATCCACGTCCCTCACATGGACAACCCTGTGGAGCAGCATCGCATTAATGGCATGGACGACCTGCATGGGAGGGAGGGCTTGCGCTCTCATGAGGGTGTGATGGGGAGTGCCCAGCTCCTGCCCTCATGCTCCCTCCTGGACCCTGCGCCCAAGCTCCCAGCCACTCAGGGCCCTACCCACTCCCTGTGACTGGTGTGTGACCTGGGCATGCCTTATCTCCATGAGGACAGCCCCAGCGGTGGCCATGCCCACCCCGAACTGGTGTCCCACAGATCAGTAGCTGTCTGGGGTGGCCAGCTTCCAGAGGGTAATCGTGATGTGTTTTTCAAATGGGAGGGCCTTATGGGGGTGTCCTTGTGTCTCAGGGTGGGGGCAAGCCAATGGCACAGCTCCTAGAAGATCCACTTGCTCATGAGGAAATTCTGGAGCCATCCTGCTTCATCCCAGTCCCCCATCAACAGACATTTCCACCAGCTGGAGCTGTTGGGGGGCTCCAGAGGCGCTGGGTCACTTTGGTGGGGAGCCACTGACAGGATCCCAGGTGGATGGGCTCCAGGATCCCCAAACTTGCCTGGAGTTGCTGCTGGGGATCCATGTGGTGTTGCTGGCCGTCAGGTCTCTGCTTGGGCTCTGTGGGACTTTTGGCAACTCAGCAGATCTCAGTGTGTGCAGGGCAGGAGTGTTTGTGAGGGGCCCTTTAAGTGAGCAGCTGGCTAGACGCAGAAAGGCTTAGGGGCCATGTGACCCCATCTGCAGCATTTCCTGCTCCATTCTTTTGAAAGAATAGCTGTGTGGATGCTCTCTTTTGAAAGGGCGGAGCCATCTTTCAAAAGAGCAGATAGAGTTTCTGGGCATATATGTGCTCTTTCGAAAGACGATCTTCTGGGGGATACGTTCCAAAAGCTTGTCTTTCAAAAGAGCACTGTAGTGTAGATGTAGATGAGCAGTACCACTTATTCTGAAACAGTTGTTTTGAAATAGTGGTAGTGTGGACACACTATTTCTATTTAGTTATTTTGGAAGTTAACTCAATTTTAGGTATTTCAAAAGAGCTTCCTAGTGTAGACATGGCCCTATATTTCTGTAACATATCAGTGTTGATAATGTTCACTGTTGCTGCCCAGTTTGAGATAAATAGAGCATGTTGTCGCAATACCCATCCAGTCTCCTGGTCTCTAAAGCTGTTCTTATTTTGCCAGAATTCTTGCCTCAGAAGCTACGTCTACATGGGTATGCTACATCGAAACAGCTTATTTCGATGTAGCGAAATCGAAATAAGCTATTTTGATGAATAGCGTCTACACGTCCTCCAGGGCTGGTGCCGTCGACGTTCAACGTCAATGTTGGGCAGCACTACATCGAAGTAGGCGCTGCAGGGGAGCGTCTACACACCAAAGCGGCCCACATCGAAATAAGGGTGCCAGGAACAGCTGCAGACAGGGTCACAGGGTGGACTAGCACTTCCGGGGCAACAGCAAGCCGCTCTCTTAAAGGGCCCCTCCCAGATACACTTGACTAAACAGCACAAGATCCACAGAGCCGACAACTGGTTGCAGACCCTGTGCACGCAGCATGGATCCCCAGCTGCAGCAGCAGTGGCCAGAAGCCCTGGGCTAAGGGCTGCTGCACACGGTGACCACAGAGCCCTGCAGGGGCTGGAGAGAGTGTCTCTCAACCCCTCAGCTGATGGCCGCCATGGCGGACCCTGCTATTTTGATGTTGCGGGACACAGATTGTCTACACGTGCCCTACTTCGACGTTCAACGTCGAAGTAGGGCGCTATTCCCATCTCCTGTTGGGGATAGCGACTTCGACATCTCACCGTCTTACGTCGATTTCAACTTCGAAATAGCGCTCACCACGTGTAGGTGATTCGTGTATTCTGAAAATGCTAGAAGAGAATGGGAAGGCAGGGGAGCGTGGGGTTCTGGTATCCTGATACACAAGAGATGCATGGAGGAAGGGGGCAGCCAGTGGGTCCGTGGGCCACAGGTTGCTCGCCACTGATCTAATACTGCAGTTATACATGTTACACATCAGTTATTTCTGTAAACTCAAATTAAAGCCTGCAAACCTGGAAACTTTCAGAGAAATATTGCATACAGTGTCTTTTTACAGAATGCAGTGGTATAACAGCTGTGTAAAGAATCGTGACTGGATATGGAACAGAGATCCCATATGCCAAAGATGCTCTCATTTGCATTACCACTTCTATTTTAGTCCGCTTTGCAAATGATGAAATCTTGGCAATCCAGTTCTAATACTAGCTTCTACCATCCGTTGCCGAATTTTTGCCTGTAAAGAATTGTAAAACAAAAATATTTTCTCCACTATCAAAAGAATACTCTCCATGAGAAAGGTGAAATATGCAGAAGAACGCAAGTATACTTGGTACTTTCCATATAAAGTATTATGATACATCAGTCATTGGACTCTCTGACACATAAAGCAAGTATTCTTACTATAAATAACCTACAACATACCCAACAAAAGCAAAACCAGTCATCATCTCGCTAAAGATCTTCTCCTTTAACATATCAAACATCACCACAGACGCGCCTTTTAAATTCTCATTTTAAAAAAAATCATAACATTTGACTTTAATAGGTCAAACACAATGCACATACAAGAAAGGAAAACTTAATCCACCACAATGCACCACTTTCCTCAAGTTACTTACCAAGAAGGTGGTGTTCCTTCTTGCTATCATATCCACATACAGTTAATGAGATGTCAGCGCTCATGGTGGGACTGCCATATGCTATTTTCACTAAGGATGGAGTGATCCTCAGACATAACTCAGCTTTCATCACAAAAGTTTGTTCAAACTTTCACATCAATGAACCAATAATCCTACATGCTTTTTATCCTAACCCACATGCATTGCCACAGGAAATAGTGCTGCACTCTTTGGACGTGCACAGAGCGCTTGCCTTTTACATAAAGCAGTTCAAATCCTTGCAGAGAATGGACCGACTGAAAGTCTCCCTAGCAGAACTCTCCAAGGGTGGATGCCTCTCATCTCAACACATAGCACGCATCATCATGGCATGCATTATCCAGTGCTATGCTACCAGTAGGTTGCCTCTTCCGACCCAACTGTGAGCTCATTCCACGAGCGCCGTGGCAGCTTCTATGGTTTTCTTGAAGGGGGCTCCCCTCAGAGACATCTGCAGAGCAGCTACATGGTCATCTCACAACACTTTCATGAGGGATTATGCAATTCAGAACCTATGGGCCACAGACACTTCACTGGCCTCAGCGATCCTCTCCATCTCAATCGCACGGTGACTCCTTCACACCCCTCAATCAGTGGGGAACTGCTTGTCAGCCACCTACAGTGAAGCACCCACGGGGACCTCACTCAAAGAAGAAAGTGAAGTTACTCACCTGGGGGCAGTAACTATTGTTCTTCAAGATGTGTATGTATCCCCGTGGGTGCTCCACTTCCCACCCTCCTCCTCACTTCAGAGTGTGCCCGGTTGTCTGTTTTTTCACATTCTGGAGCAGTTTTGGGGAACGGGCTTGAGCAGGTCTGTGCACATGATCAAAAGAGCGCGAACAGAGAGACGCAGCAGCAGCGCATGTACAGACCAGCTGGATACAGCTAAAAGAGGCTGAGATCTGCAGCGCTGGTATGAGCCCAGCACCTACAGTGGAGTACCCATGGGGACATCACTCGAAGAAGAACTTTTTTTCATTTCAAAAAGGAAAACTTTATGCCAGACAGTTTTCAAAGGGTCCTTTAAAAACAACTTTTTTAATACAATTCTTTAAAAATTGCCTTTGATGTCTTTGGTACCCTGCATATAAAGAGAAACTCTGGCTACATCTATACTACAGAGATCTTTCAAAAGAAGCTCTCCTGGAAAATCTCTTCCAAAAGCACTTACAAGTATTTCAAAGGAGTGCGTCCACACACAGAAAAGCGGATCAAAAGAACAATCTGCTCTTTCGAAAGAGAGCATCCACACAGCCCCCACTCTTTCAAAAGAGCAACACAAGGATCAAAACATCAAGCCCCAGGAGGGCTGCTCTTTCGGAAAAAGAGGGTCTGCAGAGTGTCTACACATGTATTCTTTTGAAAAAAAAGCTTTCAAAAGAGGGTGCTCTTCCTGAAATGGGAAAGGAACAGTGATTTCAAAAGGAGCACCACATTCTTTCGATATACTTTCGAAAGAACCTGTTTTGTGTGTAGACATTCCATGGGATCTTACAAAAGAGCCCCTTTCTTTTGAAAAATCTTTTGAACGAACTTGCTAGTGTAGACTCAGCTTCTATGAGAAGATCCCAGTGAAAAATCAGGACCTTGCATAGCACTGCTTCAGTAACAGAGAAAGACATCATATTCTTAGTGCTACCTCGTTATTACGTAACTGTTAATAATAGGCGCTTCAGATTCAATTTCTTGTAGTGGGATACTGACAATATTTAGTTTTTAAATAACAGACTGTAGTTCCCCTGTGTGTAATTTATAAATGAAACAGAATTTCTTCAACAACATATCTCAATGTTAATACAGGTTGAACCTCTCTAATCCAGAACTCTCTTATATGGCAACATCCATTGTACAACATGATTTTAATTATCCTGACAACTGTTTATCATGGGTGTGGCCACATTTCCTTTGGTCCCATAAAGTTTGTTCACAACCACCAGTCCTGGCTTTCAGTTTTCTGTGCAGTTATTTAGCTCTAATTTACCCCTAAATGTCTTCTAAGAGCCTAATAAGCCATGAAAGTGTTGGTACTGCTGCTAGACAATACTGACCTCCCCCAGTCAGGCAAAGTCTCTCGTTCAGCAACAGTGAGTCATGAAGCTGCCGCAATACAGATGTTCAACCTGTAATGTCCTACAGCTATAAATGCATAAAATACCAGTGCACATTTGTTCAGAACAAATTAATACCACTAATCCACTTCAATTATACAAATTCACTTTAAATTTTTATTAAGCTAATTAAATCTGCAAAAAGTTAAACCATATTAAACATATAATAAAGTGTTCCCTTTTCATGTAAGAGATATAAAGTAAACATTTGTTACACATCTGTCTATTAGTACCATTTTGATTTTCAGTTACTTAAAAATAGTCAGTCACATCGACCTTCTTCTCTCTACAAACTAAACTAATCTTACAATGCTAAATATGAAGAATGTACATTAGATTCAGGATATCCCTATCTAGTCTCAAGTGTAGAGAAACAATCCTAGAAATACTAGGTAGCTGATGAATAACCATCATAGTGCACTATGTTACAGAATCGAAGGGAAATACCTTCTCAATATGCTGAGTCAGTGTTTAATTTTGATTAACTGGGATTCTTAAAGACATATTTTTAGTCTTTTAGTTGTTTACACTGAAGACTACTGTTCTAAGCACAAAGGAAGCTTAATTGCAGAAAACAGTGGCATTTAATTGGTAACCCCAGATGACAAAAAGAAAGCTTCTATCAGCTCATCTGACAGAGGCTGACACCAAAGAATGAATTTTCTTCTTTGCCTCTTTGTGCAACTCTGTAAGGACTCAGGCAATTTCAAGTCAGAAATGAAACTTTCCCAGATGAATTAAAGCATAAGTCTTCAGTATTCAACAGATCACTGGTGGGAAGAGGGTAAAATTGGCCAAGCTGGGGTCATCCTTCCTCCTGAACTCAGAACTGTGCTGGGGAAACACACTCATACCTGGGACTACAGAGGTACTAATATCTAAGTGGTGCCTCTCCTTCATTCATCATACGGCCTTTAGGAAAAAACTGTGGAGACGCCATCAAGAGACTCCAGAGAATACGAGCAGTCAAGGCAAGAAACTGTAAAGAATCCAGATAGAACTGAAATATTCTGAGTCTCTCTGCCCTGTGCTGATTAGCTGTTTGCTTTAATCCTCTCTCTTACTTCTTCATAGTCTTCTCACCTCTATTTCACTGCAGACCTTCCTTTTGCCTTCTCCCCTGCCCTGCTTCTCTCAGGTGCTTTAGATTCTTTCCATTTCTAGCTTATCCCCTCCTAAACAACCCACTAAGTCTGAATCCAAAAACACTCCAAACAAATTTTAAAACTGTGTAACTAACATGACCTTTGCCATCACATTGTGTGTTCTGCCTCAGTGTTCTCTCCTTACCCCATCTTGTGTCTGTCTGGTCAGTTTAGGTAATATTCTTTCATTGTTTCCTTGTTCATCCCCATCTGTATTTATCTTTTAATTTTAAAAGATGAAACAGATCGTTGGGGAATGGACTGTCTGTCTGTTCTGAGTTTGTTCTGGCTGGATGGGGTCCTGGATGAAGGGTCCAGGGGTTTCTAGGTGCTAGGAAAACAGAAATAAACAAAAATTAAAAATCAACAACTTATTTGGACAGCCCTTTTCAAGACAATAAGCACATATTATTAACCAGGAGAGCCGACATTGGGAATGCTTGGGGTGACACTAAATATAGATCAATACAGATGAGGAGGAACAAGGAAACAATGAGAGAATATTACCTAAATTGCCCAGACAGACACAAGATGGTGCATACAATTAGCATATGCTTAGACGCCACCAAGCACGATTATGTTTGATTCCTTGTTGGGGTCACTAACTGCTGCAAAACACACATAAACACCACTTCACAGATAGTAGGCATCCTTCAGTCTGCATAGACTATGGATCGCGTCCTTTATAGTTTCAACTGAGGACTTCATTTACAGCGTCTACTGTGACTACAAAGACCCACACGAGAGTGACAGTCCTTGCTGCATCTCTTGCAGACGTGGTGGGTGTCTGGCAAATCCTTAGTGTGCTTTCTGTTCACTCGCTCCTCCTCTGCTAGCTGTCTGATCCTCATCTCGTCCTTCTGAAGGCCCTTGTGTAACCCCTGCCTCCATCTGCTGCGGTCGTCTGCTAGTTCTTCCCAGTTGTCCAGCTCGATGTCTACCTCTCTGAGGTCTCTCTTGCAGACATCTTTGTAGCGCAACTGGGGGCATCTGGGAGGTCTTTTGCCAGAGGCTAGCTCACCATACAGGATGTCTTTTGGAATCCTTCCATCATTCATCCTGTGGACGTGGCCAAGCCAGCGGAGCCAACGCTGCCTGAGAAGGGTGTGCGTGGCTGGGATTCCAGCTTGCTCGAGGACGGTGGTGTTGGTCACTCTGTCCTTCCATGATATTCCAAGGATGCGCCTGAGGCAGAGCAAGTGGAAGACGTTCAGCCTCTTTTCCTGGCAGGCATACAGCGTCCAAGTCTCGCTGCCATAAAGGAGGGTGCTGAGGATGCACGCTCTGTAGACTTGCATTTTGGTGTGAGTGTACAGCTTGTTGTTATTCCACACTCTCTTGCTGAGTCTGGACAGAGTTGTGGCCGCTTTTCCGATCCTCCTATTTTGCTCAGTGTCCAACGACAGGGTGTCAGTGATGGTGGACCCGAGGTAAACGAACTCGTGGACGACCTTGAACGTATAGTTGTCAATGCTGATTGATGGGGATTCAGCAACATCCTGACCAAGTATGTTTGTCTTCTTTAGGCTGATGGTAAGCACAAAGTCCTTGCACGCTTTGGAGAACTGATCCAGCAGTTTTTGAAGCCGGTCTTCTGTGTGAGACACTACAGCAGCATCGTCTGCAAACAGCATGTCTCTGATGAGGACTTCCCGCACCTTAGACTTAGCTTTCAGCCGTGCAAGATTAAACAGTTTCCCATCAGATCCTGTGTGCAGCAAGATGCCCTCTGTTGAAGATCCAAAGGCATGCTTCAGGAGGAGTGCAAAGAAGATCCCGAACAATGTCGGAGCAAGCAAGCATCCTTGTTTGATGCGACTCCTGATTCTGAAAGCATCCAATAATGCGCCGTCATATTGGATGGTTCCTCTCATGTCTTCGTGGAACGACTGGATCATCTCGAGTAACCGTGGAGGACAGCCTATCTTGTGGGGCAGTTTGAACAGACCATCCCTGCTGACCAAGTCAGGTCGATGAAGGCTATGTAGAGTGGCTTCCTCTGCTCCCTGCACTTTTCCTGCAGCTGCCTTAGAGAGAAGACCATGTCAACGGTAGACCTCTCTGCGCGGAATCCGCACTGCAATTCGGGGTACACCCTCTCAGCAATCTTCTGGAGTCTGCCAAGGATGATGCAAGTGAACAGTTTACCAGTGACACTTAGGAGGGAGATTCCACGGTAGTTGTTGCAGTCGCTTCTGTCTCCTTTGTTCTTACACAACGTTACAATGTTAGCGTCGCGCATATCCTGTGGAACCTCACCCTCTTTCCAGCACAGGCACAGTAGCTCATGTAGGGGTTCCAGGAGTGTGTCCGCAGCACACTTGATTACCTCTGGTGGTATACCATCCTGGCCAGAGGCCTTTCCTGCTGCAATGCTGTCGATGGCTCTCTTCAGTTCATCTACAGTCGGTTCTTGATCCAGTTCATCCATTACTGGTAGGAGCTCAACGATATCGAGGGCTGCGTCAACCACAACGTTCTCGCGTGAGCACTACTCCGAGCTGTACTCAACCCAGCGCTCCATCTGTTTGGCTTTGTCAGCGATGACTTGCACCCGGAGAGGTACTCCGGCATCGCTTGGTGAAGTCACTTCACAGATAGTACTGTAGCATCACATCTTCACCCAGTGACCTCCTTTAATGCCAATCTACTTTCAGAGTTTTGATGGATAGGCGTGGGTTCTTTTGGATCCCACCGTCTCTCACTCATCACAGTATAACTGCTTTATTTCCTTTCCATGTGAATTTATCTGGAGATCTGAACTTCCTTTGCTGCTTCCTGGCAGGGTCACTATCACAAGTTGGGAGCAAATTCTAACCACAGGGTAACCCCATAATAACAAACACATACAATATAGTCAGAGTAATTATATTACACAGGAGCTAAATACAAAAGAGTAAAACGCTATTCTCAGGGTCCCCCGAGCCTGTCCTGGTAAGACCAGTGGAGTTCCCCACTCACGTGATCTGATACAGCAAATATAACATTAGCATTCTTTTGCTATATTTTCTTTGTCATGCCTATTGATGACCTGTGACCATGG
Source organism: Carettochelys insculpta (assembly GCF_033958435.1). Lineage (NCBI taxonomy): Eukaryota > Metazoa > Chordata > Testudines > Carettochelyidae > Carettochelys > Carettochelys insculpta. The sequence goes on along the minus strand of NC_134137.1, from coordinate 105,864,018 downwards.
TATCTTCCATGAAGAAGTTAGCAGTGTGGCTGACTGGATTCAATACAGGTCAGAGGACTCACAAAAGGGATAAGGTGGTAAATCCCTCCTCAGGATTTACAGGTTAAAACAAAACAAAACAAAAAAACTCCAAACGCTTATCCACGGGCTTAGTAAGGAGCCTCCTGAACAATTTTCTTGAGCAGCTAACCAAAACATTGTGCACTGTGAATGATCCTTAGGCTGAGATGACTCTGGACTCTTCCGTCACGGCAGAGGGGCGGATGCTCATTGCTGGTAGGTATATTCTTCATGCAGGAGTCAGGCTGTTGCGGTACCAGAACTTTCCTTCATCACCAAGGGGTGCTGGGATCAACGTGCATATCACAAAATTATCTAAACTCCTAACTTTAGTCAACCTGCCTACCACTCTGGCTGGGGTGTAAGTTTTCCCCTGCAAAAATATACAAGACTGGGCTTCGCCTCAGAGAGGGAAAAGATCAGTCTAAGGCTGTGTCTATACTACAAGATCAATTCAAATTGAAGGCAGCTAGCTCGATTGTACCATGTCACTATCTTCATTGTAAATACCACTAGCTCAATTTAGGGACCACTAATATCGAGATTACAAAATCACCGTTACCTGATGGGTATAGCGTCAAGCTCAAATTTAGAAGTTCAACTGAAGGCCATTGTGGAAGTGCCATGTCTTAAAATCAAATTTGTTAGCCTCCAGAGGTGTCCCATATGAAAACCATAATGCCCCCACAGTGCTCTGCTCTGGCTGCTGCTCTCCAGGCATGCTGGAATTAGGCAACAGAAAAAACATGAATTTCAGAGCTGGAGCAGCAAGCCTGTAGCTGTGGGCTCTTGTTTCTATGAGAGCCTGAGAAATGTCTGTCTTTCTTTGCTATTAGCGCTGTGAGTGCGCCTACCCATTACAAACAGCCCTGTAGGGAGTTTGTGGTTCTGACTCTACACTTGTTTCTTTTTCTGCACTGCCTGGCACCAGCTGCTGCCCTGCCACACCACATGAACACAAGGCTGTTGTGAGGGTTGTGCTTGCAAAAGACACCAAGAAACTTCTTCTCAGTGGTTTACATTTGTGTGTGAACTCCCTTACCTCCCCCATAGGTGTCACACAGCTGGGGTCTTTTCTACACTCAGCCACATGCTCTCGCAAACCATGTATTTTTACGATGGTCACTAAGCATATTTAGATTTATTCTGAAAAAATATACTACTACTTATATTTATATTCATTTTACCTCGTCCTCTGCCTACTCAGTATGCTATCCAAAGAACATTTAACTTCAACACAAAGATTAGTGGGACTTCTCTAAGGGTATGTGATAAACAGAATGCTTATCTTTAGATGTGATAAATGCAGCTATTGAGACTGTATCAGCACATTTAGTTGAACATTGAGGGGTTTTGACAAAATTGCTTTTAGCCTTTTAAAAACATGTTTACAAAGTACACTTTAATTATCCCCAACTCATGTTTAGTAGTTGCACATTACTGTGGAAAGAAAAATGACATTTCAAACTAACATACAGTCAAACCAAGCCAAATTATATGATGTTGTGTGTCTCTAATAGTCACTTCAAAATTTTCAGAAAGTTATTTTTAACTGATTATATATATATAAAATTCTTTCAAGAATTGCTCTATCTCCTGGCAATGTTCAGTTCAGTTTTTAGCCAAAGCTGCTTATATATAAAATAAGCAGCTTTGGCTAAAAACTGAACTGAACATTGCCAGGAGATAGAGCAATTCTTGAAAGACTGCATATTTATCACACAGTAATGACACAACAGGTATTGCTAAGCTAACCCTTTCTTGCAATTCCACACCGAGGTCACTGACACATCAGCTATCTGCTACACGTGAGCTCCAAATAAGGGACTGTAATCTTTAAGTCACTTATGATGAATTAAGTGTTCTCATTGCTGTCTTTCAAAACTAGTATCATCTGGAATACAACACAAGAGACAAGGATTGGGCACTTCAAGGTGATAGCTGAAAAGTTCTTTTTGTCATAAACTAGTATAGTAAATGAATCACTTGATTTTGCAGAGTAGGTTTAAGAATTTCTTTCCCTAAAAATGACACTGTATTTCATCATGGCTTGTAGCAAAGTAAAAGTACAAGTATCAGTAAATCACCACCACTAGCAGGTAATACTTGAATTATGGAGGTATCCCCAGTTATTTGCATTTATCTTCTCCTTCTTAGCTATTTGTTTTCTTTGATCTATGTTGTCTATGAACAGCACACTCCAGGATCTAGGATATCTTTATACAAGACCAGTGGAAGTCCAGGTAGAGGGCGGGGGTCTGAAATGTCTATAAAGTTGTCATAAATGACAGACCATGAACTAAATGGTATCTGATGTTTTAGACAACAAACAACATTACAGATCTGTCTTCCAAAACAAATAAATTGGTCTTGGGTCAATTCTTCACAACATCAAAACTAGTCAAAACATTCCTCAGTCAGTGGGACATCAGCAGTGTTTGATGTAAGAACCATTGGGAAAATACTGTCCTAGTAGCAATAGTCACAGACAAAGTAACAAATACCCATACCTGTATCTGATACTGAAAAAGAACACTGGGCCACTGAGCCAAGCTTTCAGGAACAGCAGTGTGTAATGGTTCTTTCTTTGAAAGTAAATCATTCATCAGTGGCCTAACTGTGCTGCATATGCTGTGGAGCATGTGCTTTGCTGGATATAGACTTTGACCAGTCTACTCCAGTCCCAGAGCAACAAGGGGATAAGAGGGGCATGAGGACTCCCCAAGTCACAGTGCACTGCCTTTCACACTGGACTGTTTCCAGAGTCACAACTCACACTCTTGGCTGTGACTTACATAATGGACAGACAGTGCAATGAAATGCTCGTTTCAAATATGTGACGAATCTCCATTAAAACATTCAATCACATGCTACCTGCATTTAAGTGGACACAGGCCTGGTGATATACACAGCTATGTTTTGGAGCTCAGTCAATATTTTATCTGCTAACCCTCTTCCAGTCATTCAACCATTTCAGTAAACTGAGTATATGTAGTGCAACAATAGGGTTCAATGGCAGTTTGTTCTATTCCCATTCCCAACATCGGTTGCTTCACCAGTCACAAGTTGGCTAGTCAATAAGATAAAAAGGCATGTTCTTTTTCCCCTATGTCATCTAAAATTTGCAACCTGTTGCTTTCAATTGCCTTAAGTCTGTTGTGTCTAAGATTACTGTAAATGCAATAACCTCCATTATCCACACTATCCAGCTGTGTTGTTTCTGAGACATCCTGTTTTTCTCTGGCTCAAGATTACATTCAACAACAGACATTCAAAGGCCTTTTTGCCAAAATCCTAGTTCTGCAAAAGAAATCTTGTCTGCACATTTGAACAAGTAGTGTTGTCATGCCTTTGAAGACACTTAAGACAAATATATCAATTTCTGCACTTTCTTACATTTTTCATGCAGATTAAACATACCTGAAATTCAGTATTCATGTGCAGAGCAAAACATGGTCACTAATTCTGTTACTCAAAAATGTTTAATGTTCCCTAAAAGACATGGGCTAGCAGTTACTGGTAGCATTTCAGCATTGAGCCTGAGGCAGGTATAGATGGAATGTGAGGAAGAAGTGCTCAGCTGTTGAAAAGTACAGAAAGTGAGTAGGTTAACAAGCTACCCTCAGTGTTGAAGGTGTGTCTGAAGATTAATTCATGTGCTGAAGTAGGAACAATAGAGAATAGTTTAGATGAAGATGCTATGACAATTGTTGATGGAAATGGCTTGTCAAGCAGCCTGCATCTTTTATGTCTCAGAAGTTTGCTACGGGGAGGTGATATGTTGATGGAGGCAAAATGGACTGAAGAATTACAAATAAATAGGATGGAACCAACCTTATTATCAATTTCAATTGAAAAGCCACATTAGCAGCAAACAATTTCCCTTCTAAATTGAAAAACAATACTGGAAAGCTACAGCATTGCACACTTAAAACAGAGACTATGTAGATACTAAAGCTACAAATTTTATTTCAAAGGAAATCTGTTCTTTATAAAGAAACATTTATTTGCTTAAGGAGAAGAAAAATAAAAATAAGAGCACAAATCCCCAACAAATATTTACTTTTTCTACCACCATTTGTGAAAACATCTATGAAAACAGTAACAAAAGTGATTAAGGAAACTGAACATTTTTAATTTAACAATGATCTTTTCTCAAACTTCATTCATTTTCATTCACTAGCTTTTACCCATCAGGGACTACTTGCTTAAAGATCTCTGGATTTCAGGTTTGTAGTCTTTGAGGCACACTTGTCCCCTGGAGGTGCTGTTAGTCAAGACTACTTCATGTGATGGAGGTCAGACAAGGGCACTCAAAGGGGCATCAGTTTGCAATATAGTCCATTTTAAAATAACCAGTTAAAAGTAGTTTGGAAAACTAAGCCTGCTTCCAATTTTTAATGTTTTTCAGTCACATTCTTCTACTTTCCTAAATGTCTCTTAATGTGCAATAAGCCCGCAAACAAGAAAAAAAAACACTAAAGGAGGGGAAGCCTTGACTTTGAGCTATACACTGTGCCTTGGACTGGCTACAAGATAGGATGTCAAGTTGGTAAAGCAGTATTACAATCACTGTTTAACTAAAGGCAGACAGGATCTCTTCACTCCCATCTTCCAGGTGGGACACTACTGACCAATGACCTAGACAGGAATCCACATAGATATATATTCTAAGAGAAAGAACAGCCATTTACTTCACAGTAGCTGTGGTTTTCTGAGATTTTGTTTTCTACATGTTGAAGCACATGACTTCTCTGTGTTTAGGCAGCTAACATTCAGCTTTATTGAATTCAATAAGGCAACAGATGAGCCAAATCCAGCAAGGCTCTTGATGCAGCTAAATCTAGTATTTTATACCCTTACACAAACAAGCCCAGTGTCAGAGGCAATTAGTTAGAGAATCGTAAATCGCTTTCCAAAGATAAACCGTTATCAGCAAGGAAAAACAGGTACAAGGGAGCTGGATCCCCAACTCCAAACAGTTCATTAACACATTCCATAGAGCTCATCCTCCCAGCCATTCCCAAACAGGTCAAGGAAAGGACAGGCTCCTGTGTGTGTGCAGAAGTAAGGGATGTGAAATGGCTTCTATACAAGATGGCTTCCACATACATATACCCCATGGTCTGCCCACCATCTCCACTTTTTCAGAGTCCTCTTTCTAAGATTATGAATTGGCAGGGAACTGAGCATCAGTTGTATCTACTCTGCCCTTTATCCCCTCAGGTGGTACAGGGGTCATGAAGACATTCCTGGCAGAGGTGTAGCCCAACAGGCACAGCTATTCAAAAGACTCTCCTCACATGTGTACTTATCGGGGGACCCATATGGACAGTACTTCACAAATATAAGTTAAAAATACATCAGTTACTAAGGTAAGTCAATTTTCTTTGACTACTTGGAAAAGGACCCAGCATCATACCAGAGGTGTATAGCTTAGCTCTGTTTAATTTTAGAGGCGTTATTGTTCTTGAATAACATTCTTCCAAAATACAACCAAACTCCAAGCTTGCCATTTTACACAAGCCTCAAATGGATAAAATTTCTGCAAAGGAAGGATGGTCCAGAGGTCAAAGGCACTACCATTGGACTAGGGAGACCCTGAGTCAATCTGCTGCTCCATTTCCGATCTGCCGTATGACTTTGGGAAAATCACTTAGGGAACCAAAGCACAGAAATATTATCTGTGAATTAAGAATAATACTATTTTCCTTACTCATACAGGTGTTTCAAGGTAAAATACATTGCAGATGGTGAGATGTTCACCCCCAGTGAGGGAGGCCATCAAAGACATAGATATGAAAGTTAAACTAGGTTCCTCCATGGAACTATGGTGTATAATGTATGTACTTCTAATAGGAACAATACGTTTGATATGCAAGATAAATATTTATCCATCTTTGTTTCCAAAAATATTGTTCCTTACACTTGCAGAGAACCAGAAGAACAACAGTAATCAATTTGATTTGGCTGTATAAAAGAGGTGTCATTTTGATAAATGATCCTAATTAAGCTGCGATTTCAGGTAGAAAGTATAGTGAGTTAATCTGTTGGCATCTATGTAAATTGTCAACAAGTACAGATGCTACAATAAAGTAAAGGCCATGCATTATTAACTTCAGTAATTCAGTTTTGCATGCAGTGGTTTGATCAAAGTCAGGTCACTTGATAACTGAAAGAAACCGCTGGTTTTAAGTTTTAATGATTGATCAGGATACAAAAGGAGGAGGTACTGTTGGTTTCACTCTTTAGCTCATTCTTTGCTCTTCACCATCCTTCAACAAGAGACAAGTCAGGAAAGTGATAAATTAAATAGCAGCATAGTTCTTGAGACCGTGAATCAAATTTATTCAGAAAAGCTTGCTGTATACACAAGTGAAAAGTATTTCTCTGATCATTAGATTATTTTTATATGATCTATTTCATGCTGCAAAGTAGCAAACTTTTGTTTTTATTACACATACTGTTTGCTTTTTTAATTGTGAATTGGTCTCAGTTTAGATGGTATAATTAACTTGATAGATGATTAATTTTATATATTCAGTTTTATTTATTTAGGATGGTACATGATTAATTTTATTGTAGTATCCTACATAGATAGTATGCTATCTATTTCATACTCCAAAGTAGCAAACTTTTTTTTTTTACTATAAATATTATTCTCTTTTTAGCTATGAACTGGTTTCCATTTACATGGCGTATGTTAGAGAAGGATAATCTGTCCACAGCAATTTGCTCTCTAACACAGCTGTGTTAACAGTAAAATATATTTTAAGCCTAATCAACTCTACTTCAGTCCAAGTACTGGTGCCTTTTCCAATCTCTTCACTGGGTTCCTATGCAGTTCAAGGGATCAAGCAATCTTAAACTGACTTCTGTCTATCTACCAATTTTTTTGAGAATCTGATACCACAGAAAAACAAACCTTGCCTGAAAGGATGAGAAAACATTTCCATTTTTGAGCAGAAAGATATCCCTTCTTTCAAAGCAATGATTTTTTAGTCTTCCATTAACACACAAAAATGTAATCAAGATATTTATCTCCCCACTACATTTCAGTTATAATATAATCTGAGGCATTTCTTATGATCAGTGTTACCAGCTCATGATTTTATCACAAACTCTGTAATATTTGTTATTTTCCCTCACCTTGCTTGAATCTTCTATTACACAAGAAAAATCATCTTTAATTAAAAAGAAATCTGATAGTTGAGAGAAAAAGCTTGAAAATGAGACCTCAATGTACCCTGAAGAATAGATAATTATTTGTTTCTGTAACTGGTATTCTTCAAGACATGTTTCTCATGTCCACTCCACTTAGGTGTGAGTGCTCATCACATGCACCACATCTGAAAGATCTTTCCCTCAGGAGTAACTTCAGGGGACCAGTGCTGGAACTGCCTGGGATGGTACCTTTATAGCAGAGCTTAATGAGTGCTGCTGACTCCTCGAGTCCCTTCTTGCTGGAAACCCTGAAACTGGGGAAGGAGGGCAGGATGTTGAATAGACATGAGCAGCACCATCTCAAAGAACTCCAGTTATGGAAAGGCAACTGTCTTTTCTTCTCACATCCATTCAACTTTGGTGATTCCAAGCAGTATCCCTGGAAATGAGCAGGTGTTCCCGAACATACTGATTGCAGTGCAGCTCTGCCTAATACAGCATCATCTTTGGCCTGCTACGTAATGGCACTGTGGGATAGTAATGTGTGCAGTGAAAAAACACATTGCTGCCATACAGATGTCCTAGACTGGTTTCTGTGCCAGGAATGCTACTGAAGACACCTGAGCCCAGGTCAAGTGTGCTCTGATGACTGGCAATGGTGGAATCCCCACCAGGTTGTAAAACGTCCATATGCATGAGGTGATCTAGTGAAAAATCGTTCGTGTGGACACCAGGAGGCTCTTTATTCTATTCTCCACGGAGAGGAAGAGTTGGGTTGACTTACGGAAAGGTTATGCCCATGCCAGGTAGAAAGCCAGGGCCTCAGCAAATCCAGGGCATGAAGAAACCTTTCCTCATTAGTCTTATGGGGCTTTGGATAGAAGACCATAAGGAAGATATCCTGACTATTGTGAAAATTCAACATTGCCTTCATAAGGAAGAACAGATGAGGTCAGAGATGCATCCTGTTCTTATGGAAGATAGCACACAGACGTTCCAATGTTAAGGCATGCAATTCAGAGACCCATTTCGCTGATGTCAGTGCCACTAGGAAGGTGACTTTCCAATATGTGTTGCAGAGAACATGGGGCCACCCTTCAAGTCTGTGGCCTCATGAGTCTAGAGAGAACAAGGCTGAGATCCTTTGGGACTGAAGGACTGAAGACTTAACATATTTAAAGAGCATCTCAGGGCCCTCTAGGGACCTGGCTATCATGTCATTGAAAAAAATGACTGGTCTTGGACTGGCATATGTAAAGCAGAAATTGTTGTCAAGTGTACCCTAACAGAAGAATGTTTGAGGCCTTGGCTTTTCAGGGGAAGCAGGTAATCTAATATGTCCTGCAGTGCAGAATGCAGGGCAGGGGGGAAGATGCCCAGCTCAGCCACCCAGTAGGAAAACCCCATTCACTTTGCCTTGCAGGTCTGCCTAGTGGTGAGCTTTTGGTTCTAGAAGATATTCTGGACCCCCTGTGAACAAGCCAGTTCTGCAGGATTCAGGCATGCAGCATTCCGGCCACAAGACAGAAGGATGTAAGGTTGGGGTCCAAAGGCAACCTGAGACTGTAGGCCCAACGTGTCTGGTAGGACCCTGGAAGGAGACACTGCCAAGCTCATCAAGGTTCAAAACAAGTCTTGGCACCGCTGGGTTGGAGTTATCATGATGCTCCTTGATCTTTGTTAGGACCCTACTTATGAAAGGTATCAGAGGGAAGATGTACATGGGTCCCCTGTCCATAAGAAAAGAAATGAAACCATCAGATGGGGAACACTTGTGCTAATCATGCATGGAACAGAAGTCATGGCACGTTCTTTTCTGTCTGGTGATGAACGTGTCCACCGCGGGGAGTTCCCCACTTCTGAAAGATCGCACAAATCACATCTGGATGGAGCAACCGCTGATGGTGGGAGCAAAAGTCCATGCTTAGGTGATACCCCAGTGTGTTCTTGGCACCAGGAAAGTGACATGCTTCAAGATGTATTCTGCGGCTGATGCAAAAGTCTTAAGAGACAGAGTTCCTCCTGACATAACGAAGAGGATCAAGCTCCTGCCCTGTGCCTGTTGACACACAACATTGAGATGGAGTTGCCCATCAAAACTCTGACCTCTCTGCCTTCTGGATGAGGCAGAAAGATTGCATGTGACCTGTGAACCACCCTAAGCTCCCTCAAGTTTATATGTAACATCATCTCCTCTGGAGACCAAGCTTCCTGGGTTTGGAGATAGCTGAAGTGGGGCTCCAAAACTGAGATCTGAGGTGTCCAAGACCATCTCAAACTAGGAAAGAGAACTGTGAAATAGCATGCCTCCTAGGACATTGCTAGGGTCAAACTACCGCTTGAGCCACATACTCACAACCCTTTCCAGGTAGCATCTGGCCTGGGAGTAGACAGTCACCAGCCATTTCTGCAGGGGTCACACTATGAGCCCGGAATGGCACAACATGTGTGCACACTGCCAAGTGGACCAGGAGGCAGAGACAAACCCTCACCATAGTTAGGAGAAATGTAGAGACCTCTGAAATGAGCTTCACTAGTGATAAGAATCTTTCCGTCATCAGGAACACCCTGACTGAGTCAAGCATTGCTCAAATGAACTCTATCCTTCTGTACCAGAACAAATGTTCATTTTATGTCATTCACCAACAGCCCGAGACAGTGACACATGGTTAGCCATAGTGCAATATCCTTTTGGCCCTTAGACTTGGAGATGCCTTTCACAAGCCAATTATCCAGAAACAAACATATCTGGACAACCTGCCACTAAAGGTAGGCTGCTGTCACCAACATGTATTTGGTAAACACACATGGTGCTATAGACAGGCTGAACAGGAGGACCATAAACTGATAGTGGTTGTGACCTACTTTGGAACAGAGGAAGTGTCTGTGCCCCCTTGAAGACAGCGATGTAGAAGTATGTGTCCTTAAGACTGAGGGTGGCATACCAGTCTCTGAGCTCCAGATAGGGGCTAGTGGAGGCCAGGGAGACCATAAGTAACTTCAGTTTTGGTAGGTAGTGGTTCAAAACTGTAACCTGCCCTTGGCTATGAGAATCAACAAGTATCAGGAATAAAAGCCTTCATTCTTGTACTGCATGAGAACCACCTCCACTGAGCTTCTTCACAGTAACCCCTCTATTTCATGCTGAAGATGACTCTTGTAAGACTGGTCCCTGAAGAGGGATGAGATCGGTAGAAAGTAAAGACAGGGTGTAGCCATTTGAGGGTAAGTAGTGATTCGCTCCCACATATGCCCATTTTACCTAAGGCCAGCTGGCTCTCAGCCGCGGCTGTGGAGCAGAGACTTCACTCACCCCAGATGAGGTCTCAATACCTCTGGGTACTTCACATACATGCCCAAAGATCAGACTGTGACCCTATAGTCATGTATGGATGATGCATTGCATTTCCTCAAATTGCTGAATTGTTCTGTCCATTTAAAGAAAAACGTATCAATCATTCTGGTTCCTGGATTTCTCGAAAAAATATGCCAAATAGGACAAAGGTGATACAATCCAGTGGCCTGGATTCACCAGGCCACTGCTGTAATTAAGGGGGACATGAGAAGCTCTACAACAACAGTTTCTGGTCTGAAAAACGGAAAGTTACTTATCTGTATGGTAGCTGAGTTTGATATGTTGCCAACATGCATATGCCACACTTGAAGCAGGAGCGTTGTAGCCACACAAGCACCCTGGGCCTACACCGAGGGCATAAATGGGCAGAGCAGATGAACTCACACTTAGTTCTGCAGCACTATAAATATTTTAGGACTCTAAGATAAAAGGGTGTGAAGTGGGTTGTGGAATATGTCTATGCACAACACACCTTCAAGAACTCCAATTACTATACAGAAAACTAATCATCTTCTCTCCTTTGAGTAATAATCCATACACATCCAAGCAGTGGGCCAATGCAATAGAAGGGGAAGTTCAGAGTCTTAGGAAAAGAGACTCAAATTAACATTTTCAAACATTTTGTCTACTTTATAAACAGCATCTCACACAAACAAATGCCCATCTAAACAGTCTTAGATAAGATGGGCTTGTCCTTTTCACACTGTGAAGATCTAAAAAGATTTAGTTCTCTAAAGAGTACTAAAGCATCTCTGACATCTAATGTATGTCATGGCTTCAGTGTCAGAAGTGTGGGTTAGTGGGGAAAAAATAAAAAAGATGAATTTGCTGCTTCAGACAAAAGTCCAGGACAACAAATTTTTATTAAAAAAAACTTAGGATGTACCCTAAATGACATCTTTTCAGGGCAGAAATCATAAAGCACAGGTCTGCTATTAGAACTTAGAATTCTTTTTTGCTAACCAAGAGCATACACTATATCTACACACATTTAATTAAGCAAATACATAATTTAACTTTTTACTAGATGTTTCATTTTATATTTGCAATTTATGCAATATTTGGATGGAAAAATAATACACATTTTTAATTAAATAAAACTACTCTTAGAAATGCTAGATACATAAGAAAAATGTTTATTGGAACATGTTTTGCATTTTAAACTAAGTGATACATTAAAATACGTATTTATAATTAATGACCATGTCCTTACAAATTTTAGAACTAGGAAATCTTTTCCTTTTACACCTAGTTATTTTCAGAGAACAGAAGACGAAAACAAGCATTCCTTCTTTTTCAACTCCCAGTTGGTTTCTTAACTTTGAATGAAATTAATGGGTAGCAGGTTCAAAACTAATAAAAGAAAGTTTTTCTTCACACAGCGCACAGTCAACCTGTGGAACTCCTTACCAGAGGATGCTGTGAAGGCGAGGACTCTAACAGAGTTTAAAAAAGAGCTCGATAAATATTTGGAGGTTAGGTCCATAGATGGCTATTAGCAAGAGGTAAGATATGGTGCCTAGCCTTTTGTCAAAGGCGGGAGATGGATGGCAGGAGACAAATCGTTTGATCATTGTCTTCGGTTCACCTCCTCTGGGGTACCTGGCATTGGCTACTGTCAGCAGACAGGATACTGGGCTAGATGGACCTTTCGTCTGACCCAGTATGGCCGTTCTTATGTTCTTATGTTGGTGTAGACAAGCCAGAGACTCGTAGCAGCCCAGAAATGCTCCTGTAAAGTTCAGCCTATGAACAGCAGTTAAGCTCAAGAACAAGAACAAATATAGAATGCTGTGGATGGCTGATGCCTGAAAAGGAGTATTTTCTCAATCTATCTGACTGTCCAGGTAAAGTTATACAGGTATTTTCTTTCTTCTGAGATGTGTAGTAATGGCTATTATTATTTTAATAAAAATTCTTGCTCCAGTCAATACACTGAAGTGTTCAACAAGCTACTGACACGTTCATACCTTACCCATGTATCTTAGATGGATCCAGTAAGATGGTGTTTTCTAAGATACATTAATCCATATCCTGGGTATCAAGAGATGTAAATCAATCCCTGAGTGTCAGTGTAGAATTACTGAAGGAAGTGTAACTGGGAGGTAGTAATGTTAGTCTGTAGCCTGACAAAACAAACCAGCAGTCATGTAACATTTTGCTAGGTCTTTCAAATGCTCATGACTGCTGGTTTGTTTTGAGGGAAGAGTAGGCATCTGATGAAGCGAGTCTTTGCCCACAAAAGCTTATGCTCCAAAATATCTGCTAGTCTATAAGCTGCCACAGGACTTCTAGTTGGTTTTATTCCTTTATTTATTTATTTTTGAAGGAAATGAGCCAATCCTGAACTTCAACTTGTGTATGAAGATTTTTTAGCCTTTTAAAATCCAAAATGGGCTGCAAACGTCCTTTCTTTTTTGCAAGTATTTACTGTAGACTCCGTGGGTACTGAGGAGGAACTCTTATATTGCTTTGAGTGAAAGAAGCAGAGAGACTTCCTGGAGTAGTATGTTCTCATAAAATGGGTCCCTAAGGACAGACAGTGATGTGAAGATGGAAGCAGACACAAAATGGAATTGAACAAACATCCCATCATAACAGCTGAGACTGCTAAGGTTCTGTTAGAACAGTATTTTGCCAGATGAGGGCTCCCATGGGTAACAAACTCGGATCAAGGAGCATACTTAACTGGGGAAATCATGTGCAATACAGTGGTTTTACTGGATACACAGCAAAAATACCATATTGCTTATCATTCCGCAGTCTTCAAAAATAATTGAAAGAAATACCCATGCCTTAAAATAATATTTACAAAAATATCTTTAAAAGCAAACAAAAAGAACTGAGATGGTATGCTACCACTAATATTAATAGCCTTATGAGCCACCCCTAAAAAAAGCTTCAGGGCGAGCACCTGGTGAAATTATGACTGGTTGTAAAATAACACCGTCAGAACAATTACTGTGTGCTAGCCCAAATTTAATACAGCAGGGAGCACTAACAGATCAATGGCGGTTTCAGTTAAAGAAACAAGTAAAATAAGTCCATTTATGGGCAGCCAAAAACTCAAGAGTGCAATGGCAAAAGAGAGCCAAACAATTCAATCAAACAAAAGAAAAGGAGCTGCAAGGAGGAGATAGTGTACTGGTAAAACATAATAATGAAAAGGAATACTTCCTGCAACTGAGCTGGGAAGATCCCTATAGCATTGTGGAAAATAGCAGTTCTAGTATGCACTCAGTGCTCCTGGGTAAAGAGAAGTGAAAATACAGCAAATTTAAAAATATTTAAAGAGGAAGCATGTTACTTGTATTAACATTTTATAGAATGGCTTTGTTGCTGGATTACTTTCTTTCTTGGATAATGCAATCAGAATCATCTGAAACAATTAATGTGGAACACCCAGAAAACAGACTCTGCCAACTCTCCAAGTATGACAAGAAGTAGATTTTTGGATGAAACCAAGGACAACACAAATTCCAATGTCTATGACATGTGGACTGGGTATTAGAAGACTTAGGCTGTGGCCACACTACCCCCTCCTTTGCTAATGAGCCACTTTGGTAGATGCTAATGAGGTGTTGCTATGAATATACAGTGCCTCATTAACATAATGGCAGCTGCATGCCCTTCAAACGTGCCATTTTCACAATGCATGCCGCCCATGTAGTTGAGGGCCTTTCGAAACAACCCCCTGATGTTGAAAGCCCCTTCTTCCAGGAGTAAAGGGACTTTGAAGTAACATGGGCACTTTGAAGTACCTGCAGCTGACCTGCAGCTACACACAAGCCGGCACTTTGAAGTTTCACACTTTGAAGTTGCTGTGAGGTAGATTTAGCCTAATGAAGTGCTGCATATACACTGCAGCACTTCATTAGTAATCTCCCAACATCCAAATTACCATAAAAGTTGAAGGGCTAGTCTAGACACAGCCATAGAGTAGGAAAAGTTCTCCAATACAACCAGAAAAATTAAATCCAGAAAGTTCTAGAATTCATAGAGTCCAATGCAACTGTTTACCATACACATGACAATTCAATACTGCTGTAAAAGAGCAAAAGGAACAGCCTGAAGTTTCTCCTAAAATAACTTCTGAACAAGAAAGTAGATTTAATCTTTTCCCCATTAAGAATAAACACAATGTATTCTATAATAATGAATATTAATTCTGTGTCCTAGTTATTTAAAATATCACTCCATGGGATTTTATCAAATGTGTGTAAGGGAAGCCAAGTAAATAAATCTCTATAAACATTTATAAAGCATAAACTGTGAAATGGCCCCAAATACAACATAAAAAAGAAAGAAAGGAAAAAATACTAGGAGCTATCAACATGTTGCTTGGAAGAGAAAAGTCCTTAATAAATCCAGGTAGTTTACAACAGCTACATGGTCAATTAAACACATTAAATAAGAAAATAAAAAACAAAGTGCTCCATCCCCTCTCTGAGGTTGAGGATGGGTTATTTAAGGAGTTGCTATAAAAAGAAATTTGCATAATATTACCACGACACTATAAATCCCTGGAAAAGATTAATTAGTTAACTGTATATCATAATAAGGCTGAAAACCACACTATTGTGTCAGAGGTAATGTGTGCTGCAAAGGACACATTCATATTTATAAAAATTTGAAAAAAAAAAAAAAGCTTTTAAAAGCCTAAAGGCTGGGCAAGCACTAGATCTCACAACTAGCAAATATTAAGCTGGAACAGAGATCAGACCCAAGCGTTAAAGGAATCTTATGTCCTCTGTAAATTAGCTATGATAATTATACACACTCCTGCCTACATCTCTAGTGTCTCAGATTCTAGTAAGACACATTCATAGGTAGTGGCAGGTGCGTGCATGGAGATACACTTGAAGTGGGTTTGTCCATGAAATGCCCTCAGGGCCATGAAACGAATGTCTGGCATAGGTCATGAAAGTGACAGGATATGATACTCACAGAATACTCATCTCGTGTACCAATACAGCTGACTGTCTGGAATGGACATAATACCTGTACCACATATGTAGGGATGAAAATACATGTGGTTATACAGCAAAGTGTAAATATAGAAGGAGAGTATGTAAAATGTACGAACCTAATTGATGTTTTTCTCTGGAATTGAAAACCATGACTGGAAAACTCAGAATAACACTAAACTTATATTTAATTTAGGTAACACATATACCCAACATGTTGGACTGTATCACTTTAATACACAATTTTAAGCAAAAACAAGCACTTTCTCAATGGTCAAATACTTCAAGATAGGGAAACAATATAAACCCATGTAATGCATTTTGTTAGAAAAGATATACTACTATTTGATAAACGGATATTATGCAAGAATATTTAATTTAATTTTTGTTTTTGCATTTATTTTTCCTAATACAGCACTTCAAACTTTGCTAAAAAGTTTGTGTCTTATGTGTAAAGTTCTTGGCCTGAGCAAATAGAACGGGAAGGCAGAAAATCAAGAAAAAGCTGTAGCTATCCAGTAAATCAGGTATGTATGCATGCAAACATGCACAACAAGAGATGCCGACAAGTAAAGACCCAAGGCCAAAAAAACAGCAATAAATAACATAATATCTATAAGATAAGAACTGGATGGAGCCAGTGTGTTGACAACAAGAAACATGTGTGTTGAAAACAAGACAAAGAAAAGTAAGTTTCAGCAAGATAAGTAAAATAGATAAATTTAGGTTAATTTATGCATGAAAACATTTTAATTAGGGGTCTACAATGAATATATCTATCAATAAGGACAGATGAGGTAACTTGTTAAACGGATGCACAATATTACAGAGCAGGAATCAGTTAATGTTTCTTAAAAGGTTTTTAATAATTTTTTTAAAATTGATAGTTCTCTTATATACTAAACCAAACCCTTTCTATTATTGTCAAATATATATATATCCTTCAGCTGGGTCTATAAAGTGAAGGCAAAATTAACTCAATAATGAAACATATATAATATTTTAGCCTTACCCACTATAGCCCAGATTTTCAAGGAAGGGAGGCCTCAAAACTAAAGAAAGGTGTCTAAACAGATATGTTATAACAAACATGATTTGGTATATGATAAGTGGTTCCTTGTGCTGCAATTATGTTCTGTGATTAATAAGACATACTTGTTATTACCAGTGGTTTCTGTAATGGCTGAAATAATGACCCACTGAACGTAGGGCTGGTAAGTGATTGAAAAAAATAATAGTGATTAATCAAGATTAATCATGCCCTTAATTGTGCTTTTAAACAATAGAATACTTTTTATTTAAATATGTTGGATGTTTATCACATTTTCAAAAATATTGAGTTCAATTACAGCACAGAATACGTGTATGATGCTCACTTCATACTTATTTTGATTACAAATATTTGCAGTGTAATAACAAAATACTATTATTCAATTAACCAATACAAGTACTGCAGTGCAATATCTTTATCATGAAAAAGCAGTAAAGTAGCACTTTGCTGCTTTTTTGTTTTGATAGTATATAGACTAGCATGGCTTTCTCTCTGTTATTTATCATGAAAGTTGAACAAATGTAGAATTATGTACAAAAATAATTACATTCAGAAATAAAACAATGTATAACTTTAGCACCTGTGAGCCATTTCAGTTATACCTATTGTTCAGCCAACTGCATGAAAACAAATTTGTTTACATTTACAGAAGATAATGCTACCTGTTTCTTACTTCCAATGTCACTGAAAAATAAGGGTAGGTGTTCACACCACTGTTGTAGAGATCACAAGATATTTATGTACCAGCTGAGCTAAAGATTCATATGCTCCTTCAGACTTCAAGCATCATAACAGATGACATGTGTCCATGCTGACTGGTTCTGCTTGATAATAATCCAAAACAGTGTTGACCAACGCATGCTCATTTTCATCATCAATCATCGGCAGAACTGCAGAAGGTTGCTTTTCTTTTTTTTTGGTACTTCGGATTCTGAAGTTTCTGCATCAGTGTGTTGGTCTTTTAAGACTTTTCAAAGAATGTTCCACACTTTGTCCCGCTCAGGTTTTGGAAGCACTTCATATTCTTAAACCTTGGTTCAAGTGTTGCAGCTATCATTAGAAGTCTCACATTGCTACCTTCTCTACATTTTGTTAAGTTTGCAGTGAATGTATTCTTACTTGAACACCACGTGCTGCATCATCATCTAAGAGAGCTATAATAGGAAAGATAGGGCAAAATGTGGTTAAAACAGAGCAGGAGACCTACAATTCTCCCCCAAGAAGTTCAATCACAAATGTAATTAGTGCATTTTTTTAATGGGTGTCATCAGCATGGAAACATATCCTCTGGAATGGTTGTGACAAACAGAGCTATGAAAACACTTGTTCTCACTTTTAGGAGACATTGTAAATAAGAAGCAGGAGGTTGTTGTATCTCCCATAAATGTGCACAAACTTTTGCCTTACTGATTGGCTGAACAAGAAGTAGGACAGAGTGAACTTATAGGCTCTAAAGTTTCACATTGTTTTGTTTTCAACAACAGGGATATAACAAAAAATGTGTGTTCATAAGCTGTACTTTCAGGATAAAGAGACAGAGTTACAGTATTACACTACAATGAAAAATACTCTCTTTTGTTTATCATTTTACAGTGCAAATATTTGTAATCAAAAAGTATGAAGTGAGCACTGTACATTTTGTATTGTGTTGCAATTGAAAGTTATATTTGCAAATGTACAAAAACATCCAAAATATTTAATAACTATCACTTGATATTCTATTATTTAACATTATGACTAAAAAGTAATTGTGATTTTTTAAATTGCAATTAGCTTTCTTGAGTTACTCATGTGAGCCAACTGTGAATATCGGGCGGCCGTAATTGGAAGTTTTAACATATTAAGAACTGTTAGAGCTGTCATGGCTGTTAATAATGATTGGATCGCAGATTCGCTTTACTCATCACGCATCACTCTTTGCCATAAAAGAAACACTACCAGTAATTAGCAAAACAGAACAGAGGCTGCATCTACACTACAAAATTAAGGGGCTACTTTGAAGCAGCCAGCAGAGTGTCTACACACACTTTTCCTTACTTTGAAGTTCACCTCAAAGGAGGGAGCCCAACTTCAAAGTCACTAGTCCATTCCCAGGAACGGAGTAGTGCCCTGCTTCGAAGTTTAACTTCAAAGTAGAGTATGTGTATACATTCTGCACTCAGTATTTCGAAGTAAGGGGCCCGCCATGGTGGTGCCCCCGCTCCCCCCGGAGCAGCAAGACACTCTGGCCAGCCCAGGCAGCACTGTGTGTTCGGTGCCAGCCTCCTGACAGGAACCAGCTCCCCAGCAACTCCAGGCAGGAAGCTGAGTGTGCCACAAGCAGGGGCAGCACGACCTCCCTGTTGGACTGAACCTGCTTGACGCACCACCCCTGTCCACCATGGCAGCACGACAGGACCTCCTCCCCCGGCCGACAAGTCTGAGGGCTCACAGCACCGGGACAAGGGGCATGCCAGGAGGAGACCCTCCCGGACTGAGGCTGAGCTAAAGGACCTCCTCACTCTGTGGGGAGAGGAGGAGGTTCTTCAGCAAACCAGCACCCACCAGAGAAATGCAGAGGCCCTCGACAGGCCAGCCAAGGGGCTCACTGCCCGAGGTCACCCCAGCCACGCTGGGGACAGCGTCCAGATGAAAGTCAAGGAGCTGAGGCAGGCATACATCAAAGCCTGGAAATCTGCCAGCCAGTCGGGGGCACGACCTGTGCACAGCTCCCACTACAGAGAGCTGCACAGGCTCATGGGGCCGAGGGAGGCAGCTGCCCTGGAGCACCTCATCGACATTGCTGGTCCCCCCGCTATGGACACCGATGAGTAAGTGGGCTCCTCTGGCACCACCAGCCACCTGTGCAGGAACCAGCCCACCGAGACCAAGGGCAATGATGAGAACTCCAGCAACCAGGACCCTCATCATCACCCTCCCCTCCGGGACACCCAGCCTCACCTCATCCAGTCGAGCTTCGCCCAAGCCCTGGCAAGTTGGAGCCGGTAGGTACAGGGCTTTGTTGTACAGCAGGATGTTGCAAAGGACATGGACAGCCCCCCAGCCCTCGGGAACAGCCCTGCAGCCCACACATCTGGGGATGGTGGGGAGTGAACACAGCCCAGCCATCACCAGGCAGGAACCTCTGGGCACCCAGGATCGTATGGGGCTCACAGGCCATCAGGCAGCAGGGGAGCACATGGGGACCAGTGGAGCAGGGGCCCCAGCCCCACCCCAGGGTTGGGACTCAGCACTCACAGGCCATCCCCCACCCACTTCTGTCTCCACAGGTCCATCGTCAGGCAGCCACCACAGCCCGTCAGAGCAACCCGCAGCCACAGGGAGCCAGGAGGCCACCCCATCACCCCAGCCTGCATCCCCCCAGTGGCTGTGGCCGGGCCTCATGGAGACTGTGCTGGATGGACAAGGAGGAGGCCGCCAACTGGACGTCATGCTGGAGATGATTGGGGTGCTCCAGAACTGGCTGGCAATGGAGTGGGAGGTGTGGGTGCAGCTGGCCAGTAGTCTGAACACTGTAGCCCAGACCTTGGTTGCCCACCTCGCCCAACCTCCCACCCCCTTGCCAGCCCAGCCTGCAGTCATCTCCCCTCTCCCCTGCCACAGCCACCCACTGCGTGGCAGACCTGTCTCTGGACGCCTGCATCAAGCTGGCTTGGTGGCTCCTGGCTAGGGCGGGCGCATTTGGTCCAGCCCCAGGGGCCACCCCTGCGCACCCTGCAAAGGCCAACACCATGGCACCCCCCATCCTAGCCCTACCTCCCATGGTCCCGGCTCCATCACAGCCCCACATGGGGCCCTGGACCCAGGGTGGTAGGGGTAGCCGCAGCTGCCACAACTCCCAGCCCACCATGCAGCTGAGCGACTGAGCCTTCTCTAACCCCAACACCCCACCAAGTTCAGTCTCCCCACCCAGCCCCCCACCTCCCCTCTGTGGACCATTCCCCCCACGCACTATAAATAGTTTGACACATTCTGTTTTGTTTTCTCAAATGTGTTTATTCCTCAACAGTAGAGTGTAATGTTTCCACCCTAACCCCAAGTCGCTGGTGCATGGTGAGTGGGGGGGGAGCAGAAGGGGGTGTTTCTGGTGGAGGAGCGTGAGAGATGGGGGAGTGGGAGGGCCTGTGGTGTGGAGCGTGGCTTGGAGGGGCAGGGCAGGTCCTGCGCAAAGGCCTGGCACAAGGCCTCCCGGACCCTGAACCCTTCCCTCTGTGCCTCGCGGCATGGGACAGCATGCGGCTCTTCATACCTGGGTGGCAGGTCCACAGCGCAGCCCTGGATGAAGGGCTCCTGCCTGCCCTCCACAAGATTGTAGAGGGCACACCAGCTGGTGATCAGTGTGTGGACGTTTGGGAAGCTGACATCCAGCCTCATGAGGAGGCTGTGAAACCTCCCCTTCAGCCTCCCAAACGCCCACTCTTCTGTGCCCCAGGGTGAGGCAGTCGTTGAAGATACCCTGGGCCATCCTGGTGTGTCTGGCATAGGGCCGCATGAGCCACAGATGCAGCGGGTACATGGCATCATGATGTTCCTGAGCGGGACCTCCCACAGGGGGACATACATGCCCTCCCGCATCCAGCATCTCAGCCGCAGATTCTGGAACACCTGGGCATCATGAGCCCTGCTTGGCCACCCCACATACATCCAGGAAAGGGCCCCTCATGTCTACCAAGGCCGAGTACCACCGAGAGGTACCCCTTCCTGTTAATGTAGGCACCCCCGCTGCGGTCCAGAGCCCAGATCGCCAAGTGTCCTGTCCAGGGCTCCAAAACAATTGGGGAACCCCAGATTCGCAAACCTGGCAAGGAAGGCATCCAGGTCCCCCAGGGTGATGACACGTCAGAGGAGCACGATGCTGATGGCTCAGAATACCTGCAGTGGTGCAGGGCGGGGAGGAAAAGACACATCCATGAATGCCAGACCATGTAACCCACTGCATCCGTGGCTCATGCCCCGCCTTCTCCCGGCACCTCCCCAGCAAGGACTCCTTCCCCCTTTCCCAGTAGCCCCCTCCCCAGGGTGGGTCCATGGTGGGGGCCGGACTTACCTCTACCAGCACTGTTCCAATGGTAGCCTTGGCAAATTCAAATTGGTGGCCAACGGACTGGAGGCTGTCAGGGATGGCCAACCTCCATAGTGTGATAGCCACCCCATTCTGCACCAGAAGTGCTAGCCACATCTAGGTGTCCTGGTGCTGGCAGACTGGGGCGAGCCAGTGGCAGAGGTTTTCATATGTCTGGCAGATCATCCTAAAGTTCCTCAGCCACTGCTCATCATCCCAGTCCTCCAGCACCAGCCAGTCCCACCACTCGGTGCTGGTGGTGAAGGCCCACCAGTGCAGGACTGGGGGGGCCCAGGGGAAGGACAGCAGGGCTGTGGCCAGGACCTGGAGGCTGGGTCCCATGCACACAAACAGCCACACTCCTCACTAGAGTAAGGAATGTGCCAGCAGGAACTCAGTGTTGCTGAAGCCTGGGAGGAATGTGTTCTCCCAGAGATCATTTGCATGAAAATGCAAAGGCGTGCATATGTGATACCTTGCAAACAAAGACTGATGGGTAGTAAGGAAGCAATGAGGTTTTCTCTATTGTAAACATGTTATAAAAACACAATTTATGCTAAAACTCAGTATAGGAATTGTGAAATCTCACCAATGCTCCAAGTCATTGTGGGGGACAGGGCAGTTGTCACAACTGCATAAGACATGGATTACACAGGGCTCCCTGGTTTAAAGCATTGTAAAGCAGAAAGGAAGGGATGTGGGTTGAACTGGCTCACTGAGCGCCTTGGCCCTGCCTAAGCCTTAGCCATGTAGCTGTAAACCTGATTTGACTAGCCCTCCCCACCTGTTAAAAGATAGAACTGGATACTAGCGGTTTTATGAGACTCCAGCTTGGTAGATGTTAAGAGCTGAAATCACAGTGTGGCAGCTGAGGATGCTAGGAGCCGAAATCACAGGGTTTTGCCTCAGGCCAAGCCCACAGAAAATGGACAGACAGTGCGATTGGCGGCCGGCCGCTAGGAGGAGCAGCAGTGGATGGATGGTACAACTGGCGGATGGCTAGTAAGAGGAGCAACGGCTGGCTGGTAGGGGGAACAGCGGTGGATGGACGGTGTGACCAGAGAACAGATGGATGGTGTGACTGCCGGCCGGCAGGAGCAAGCAGAACACCGAACCAGCACAAAAGTGGCATTGTCTCAGGTTCCATGAGGGAATGCATCAGTGTGAGGTGTCAGTGCCCGCACAGACCAGACCAAGTTGTAGTGGGGCATTTGAATTGGGGGTGTGGAGAAAGCTGGGTGTGTGGATTGGCTGTTTAGTGTATTGGACTGGTGAGCCTGAGAGGCCAAGGACATTGCTCAATGCATTTGAGCTGGGACAGTTACTTGAGGATTGGTTACGAACTCTGGGTGTGATGTTTTCCCAAGCTTATGCTAATCAACCTTTCTGCCTCTTTTATTAAATGTTCTTTTCTACACTCAGACTCTGTGCTTGCGAGTGGGGAAGCATTGCCTCTCCAAGGCGCCCAGGGGTGTGTGACATTCCCAGGCTACTGGGTGGGGGCCTGAGCCAGTTCTGTGTGAGATGGATGAAAAGGAACCCCTAGATGTTGAACCCGGCCCTGGTTGCTGCCAGATCCTTCTGGCAGAAGGGTTACAATAGCATGGTGACCAACGTGGCCAGCAGGCTGGCCACGGTGGAGAGGAGATCCTCCTTGGGAAGCATGTGGGTGGGATGTTGGGCACCTCTTCTCCCCAGCATGTGGTCTGCCCTGCTGTCTGTAGCCTGGCAGCCTTGAGAATATGCAGGGTGGGGTGTTGGGAGTGGCCCTTTAAGGGCTCGGATTTCTGAGAGCCCAGAAGGAATTGTCAGCCTTGTGACCCCCCTGCCTGCTTGATTTCCCAGCCCCTTACTTTAAATTAGGGGCTATTGTGTGTAGACATTTTACTTCAAAGCTGGGGGGGGGGGACCTTTTGTGTGTAAACGCTCTACTTCGAAGTTGCCTACTTCAAAGGTATACTTTGAAGTATGCAACTTGAAAGTTATTTTGTAGTGTAGATGTGGCCAGAGTAAAATAAATCATGGGGAAGTGTTTCATTTTCTGCTCAAAAAAGGGAAAATTTCTTTATCTAACCCCTTTCCCGCATGGGAGAAAAAAGGGTTGGAATGTTAGCTTGGCAACGTACACTGTCAGCATTCCACCAGGTACGGATGAAAGGACTGAACTACCTATTATTCACCAGTATGTCTTTTTTTTATAATATTTATAATACTATATTAATCTTTAATTGAATAATTCCATTTGAGTCTGGTATATTATTAAATTCAAAATACATCAGGTGATTATCTGTAAGAAAGTGAAGAAGATACAGGGGAAGAACAGTGGAACACAGGGACCAGAGATTTCAAAAGGATTACCACCATGCCCTCAAGGGATATAACCTGAGCAATTACTTTTCTTGCCTTGTCTGTTTTTGATGTGCATGTAATTCATAGGCAATAGCAAAACTGTAAAACATCTATATCAAAGGCTAAGAAAGCTGTTTAAGAACATAAGAACAGACCTATTGAGTCAGACAAATGGTTCGTCTAGTCCAGTATCCTGTCTTCCAACAGTGGTGTTATGTCCATTTTCAAGCCTAAATTGAAGTAAATTTCATTTCTTCCCTCCACCCTCCCTCTGAGGGAACCTTAGTCTTATTTCCTGTTGATCTTCCAGACAAAGCAGACTGCTGGAGCTATGGTTTGCCAACTAACCCTTCATTGGTTCTGTCCATAACAACCTCATTAGCAGAAAGAGCTATTTTACCTGATGCAGGCATTTGCAAGATGTTAGTGAAACCACAGACCAGGACATTTCCTTGTGAATCTACTAAGACCAAGGCTCCCTTAAGTAAGTTTTGAAATATCTCAGAGTATCCAGTTATAATTTACTAGATGGGATCATGGCCTCAAGAAGAGACAAGAAAACAACTGAAGGACTCAACAAACCCACAATGAGCTGGGCCTCCTCAAGCTAAAAAGACAGCTGTGGGGATTGTTGAGGCGCTACCTCGATGGTGGTCACCGTTCAGGAGAAGCTTTATGTATCTGTGGTGAGTCAGGATAACACTCCCATCCACAAGCAGCTCCCAGGCCCTGTAAATGTCACATGGCCATAGGTAGATAAGAACATGGCAGCCATGGGACAGGGAACCACGCTCTGGTTCTAGAACAGCCACCTCCAGAAAATATATCCTGGGAGGTTGTCTCTGGGCTCTCCATGGAGGCAGATGACATAGGAAGACATAACTTGGAGGGAGTATGTGAGTGTTCCATACTGTCATCAGTGTTCCTCTCCATCTTCATTGCGTTCCGCGGCCATTTTGGGGCACAGTAGATATAAGAGTAGTACCACGAACAAAAAGGAGTGATAGACTTGGTACATCCACAGTCCTCATTATAGAAGATAAGGGTGATTCCAGCTCTTGGGAGAGTCTTAGATCTGTGGATATTGTGTATGCAGGCAGTTTGATACAATGCATGGGGTGCATAGGGTCACTAACCAAAGGTTGTGGTGCTGGCACTACAGATGTACACAATACCAGCACAGCTCACCAAAATGTAAATTGTACTGAGCTCTGAGATACAAAGGAAGACTGAGATGGTCCTTAACTTGTGTGTCAGTTGTAAAGCCTTGGTACTGAGGCAAAGTTATGCAACATCAGTAATCCTGTCAGCGTTCAAAATCTCTTTTGAGATAGAATGATGTGGGGACGCCAGCTTTCTTTTTGGGAAAAGTGCAGAAGCTTGTCTCTAGAGTTTTTATCACTACACATTTCTTACAGACAGCTGCCTACCCATCCTCAGGCCCATTGGCTGGAAGAAGGGGCAGTTTCCCTGTGGCCCAGTTCTTCAAAAGGACCCAGGACTCCTGACCACTACTGCAGGAACTGCATTGACTGGAACCCCAGGCCTTTTAAATCACTATCGGGCCACTGCACAACCCTCTCCACGCAGCTTGAAGGTCTGGGGAGGGCCAGGGTGGTGTACATGAGGCAGTGTGGAGGACAAGCTATCCCCAAACTGGCTCGCTCCTCTGAGGCCTGAGCTTCCCCACACACACCTTGCCCTGGAGCCGGTAGTTCTGTCAGCCCTTCTGCCTATCTTGTTACATTTTCAAGCAGATGTTACATACAAGGACTCAGGAAATTCCAGACCCAGTTCTAACACTCTTAGGGCTTGTCTACACTTGCCCCCACTTCGAAGGGGGCATGTTAATCAGGGCAATGGGAGATTATAATGAAGTGCTGCAGTGAATACACAGCACTTCATTAGGCTAATTCTGCCCCACGGCAACTTCAAAGCATCAAACTTCAAAGCACCAGTGTGCATGTAGCCATGGGCACTTTGAAGTGCCCACGCTATTTCAAAGGACCTTTACTCCTCAAAATTGACTGCAGCACTTCATTAGTAATCTCCCATCACCCTGATTAACATGCCCCCTTCAAAGTTGGGGGCAAGTGTAGACCAAGCCTTAGTAAGCATCAGGTTATACAGAGAGGTGGAGAGTGTCAAAGGACCCAGAATTTAAAGCCAATGTCACCGATTTGCCTGTCAAGTGAATTTGAAGTCTAGCTTTTCTATTTTGCTAATTCCCAGAAGTGAAGGACTTTCAAATTACCTGTTTTCTGGAATATATAAGCTTTCCCAGACCAAAAAAACAAAAGTACCAAACACTTTGGCTACATCTACACTAGACAGTTTTGTCGAAGCTTCTACACGCAAAAAACATTTTGTTAACAGAAAATGTCAACAAAAATGCTGTGTAGATGTTCTGGAGGGCCCTTCTGTTGTCAGAGCAGGTCAACAAAAAAGCTGTGTAGATGCTCTGGAGGGCCATTTTGTCGACAGATCCACTTTTATGCGTGGATGTGATCTGTTGACAGAAGTTTTGTCGGAACATCTCTTCCAACGGTAACTTCTGTAGACAGATGCTCCTAGTGCAGACATAGCCTTTATGTACCCATCATTACAAGTGTAACACTTAGGAATACCAAGAAGTATCAAGTACTTAAGATTTAAGAAGAAACCACCCCGGTACCAGGAAAGAAAAAGATATGTTTCTGGAAAAAATGAAATCTACACTTACGTAAAGAGTGCCAATAGTCAAACTGCTAACTATACCATTTACATAAACAAACAAAAAAATAAAACAAATAAAGTGCCAGTTGTTCATTTGAGCAATGAACAGAGAGAAACTCCACCTCAAAGCCAGGAAATGGTGAGAAACACTGAATGGTTGCTGCTCTGTATTGTGGCCTGTTAATGCAGGGCACTAAGCTGCTTAGAGAATGTGCATGGCCACAGCCAACACTACGGACCATTCAAAGGAGCAGGTTCTTCTCCTGTCCTGTGGAATCAAAGGACTAATTTTTATCACCATTTTAATTTTACAAAAAAGCAAATCACTTTAATTTTGCCTATGCCACAATCTCAACCAGTATTACCACTAGAAGAGTTTCACCAGTTAGGAATTATGAGTCCAAAAGATCCCAGTGCAGATACCACTTTTCTATAGTTTGGAAGGCAAACTTTATTTACTTGTATTTGAGATTTAAATAACACCTAGGCACACATATATCTGCCTTCTACATGACAGTAAGCTTTGTTTTTAGTGAGCAGTGAATGGATTAGGATTTGGATATCTGAACTAAGATTTATTACTACAAGGCACCTTCCAGTAGAAAAAAATAACTGCAACCTCAGATGTCTGATTTAAACCAAATGTCTTAAGTACCTGCTCTAAAGCAAAGCCAGCTGAACATTCCTTTCCAGAGCAATGTTGCATACTGATAAGAGCCAGCATAGCCACAGGGACAGTTAAATGCTGTGAGAGATGTCTGACATAATTACACTAAATCACTAAAAATACTAGAACTGTGCTCTACCTGGAGACAGTTATGACCTTAATGAAAACATTTAACTTCCAAATTACTGAAGTTTATATGCTCCCAATTTGTTATTGAATTGCAAATTCAATTAAACCATAGAATAGCTAGTGAAATATAAAGCAAAAGAAGAAATAACTCACCAGGTGCAGTAATGATAGTTCTCCAAGATGTGTGTCCTTGTGCTACACTCAGGTCTCGGTGCATCCTGGTGCCAAAGACTGGAAAGTCTTGTACACCAGTGCCCCTCCTGCTGCAACTGTACACTCAGTGCCTTGTGCTCCTGCCATTCTGTGGAGTGTACACATGGCATGAGCCCCATCTGTTCCTTTTCTACCTGAAGTCCCTGTAGACTCCAAGCAGAGGGGAGGACAGGAGGGTAGTGGAGCACCCACAGGGACACACATCTCAGAGAACTACTTCTCCTCCATCAAGTGGTCCCTGTGGGTGCTCCGCCTAGGGGACTCTGTAGCAGTACCTGTTTGGTGGAGGTGGGCAGGAGGAAGGACTGCATCTGCTAGAGCTGTGACAGGTACTGGCCCTTTTTGTAGAGTGCAGTGCTGTGAAAAGGTGTGGTATAAGGCCCATGTGGCTGCCCTACAGATGTCCACAAATGGTACATCATTCAGGAAGGCTGTCATAGCGGCCATTGCCCATGTGGAGTGAGTCCTGATAGTCTGAGACAGCTGTTTGCCCTGGAGGTCGTATGCAGCAAATATGAAGCCTGCAATCCATTTGGATAGCTGCTATGCTGAAAGGGCAGTTCCTACATGAGGCCCTGACCATGCCACAAAGAGTCTGTCTGACTTTCTGGTTGCTCTAGTTCTGTCAAGGTGGAATGCAACTGCCTGCCTTGCATCAAGGGTATGTAATATAGCTTCCCTGGAGGAGTCATGAGGTTTAGGGAAGTAAGCAGATAAGTAAACGGATTCATTGACATGGAAGTCAAATAAGACCTTTGGGAGAAACTTTGGATGGGGCCTGAGTATCACTTTATCTCCGGTAAAAGTGGTGAAAGGTGGGTCCACCATAAGTGCTGTGATTTCTCCTACCCTTCGAGCTGATGTTATTGCCACTATGAAAGCCACCTTCATAGATAGGTATTGTGGTGGCGTAGCGGCTAGTGAATAAAAGGGTGCTCTGGTGAGTGCATCTGAGACCAAATTCAGGTCCCACAGTGGCACCAGGGGTGCAGGTTTGGACACAGTTTCTGCAAGCCTGTGACAAAATGATTCACTTCAAGACACACAAAGAGGGAAAAGTCATCTACCAAATCCTGGAAGGCCACGATTGCCACTAGGTGTATTCTGATAGAGCTGATAAGAGAGGCCTGTGTCACTGAGGTCCATGAGATAGTCAAGCAAGTTGGGTATGGGGACAGTAGTGGGATGTAAATTGCACCTCATGTACTATTGCTGAAAACATGTCCATTTGCTTTGGTAGGTGTTTCTCATGGAGGGACAATGTCTGTTTAGGAGGACTTGTTTGACCCTGTCTGAGCAGGTGAGTTCTTCATTCTAGAGCCATGGAGAAGGCATCCTGTGAGTTTCATAGTTTTGACACTGTGGCTGCATGTGATGCTGCAGTGCTGTTTCAGGAGGTTCCGCACCTCCAGGAGAGGGATATGTTGATCTATCGATAGGTAATGCAGGTAAGGGAACCATGGCTGTCTCACCCAGGCTGGACCTATTAAGGTTACAGTGGCCCGATCATCAGAGTGAGTGACAAGACCTGATCCAATAAGCAGGATTGGTGGAAATGCATGGAGTAGGGGAGCTCTCCAGAAAATGGTGAAGGTATCCCATTGTGATCTCTTGCTGAGTCCCATTCAGGAGTAGAATCTGTGGCATTTGTGGTTGTGAGGTGTTGCAAAGTGGTCTATAGTTGGGAAACCCCATTTGCGGAAGATTGAGAAGAGGATATTTATATTGATCTCCCACTCGTGCTGATCTGAGAAATGACTGCTCAGTTTGTCAGCTCTCACGTTCTGTTGTGCCAGTATATACATTGCTGTTGGGGTTATTTGACTCCTGATGCACCAATTCCATAATCTGAGTGCTCATAGGAATACGGGGACTTCGAAGTAGGCGGGGTCCTTTCAAAAAGGAGCAACGTTGGGACGAGCCGCGCAGCAGCAAGGTGCATCAATTTCGAAGTGCCGCAGCCGCCCGCATGCTAATGAAGCACTGAATATATATTTCAGCGCTTCATTAGTAAACTTCAAAATGGCCATTTGCATGGCAATTTCGAAGTTTGGAGCTAGTGTAGACATAGCCGGAGTGCGAGATCAGGCACACCCCGATAGGTGTGTTGTCTGTGAGGACACAAATAGTTCTGCCTTTGGTAAGGGAAAGGAAATAGGTGCAAACCCTGTGAATGGCCCTGAGCTCTAGGATACTGATGGGAAAATGTGTCTCACGTTGGACTCATGTTCCCTGTACTGACACTGCGTCACAGTGGGCCCCCGGGCCCAAGAGTGATGCATCTCTTGTTACA
Organism: Carettochelys insculpta; assembly: GCF_033958435.1. Taxonomy (NCBI): domain Eukaryota; kingdom Metazoa; phylum Chordata; order Testudines; family Carettochelyidae; genus Carettochelys; species Carettochelys insculpta. The sequence continues at coordinate 105,833,993 of NC_134137.1, read as the reverse complement.
GTCACTAAAGGATCTTGTCAGTGGAAGGGTATACCAACGAGCTGTCCTATAAACAGGACTACAAATGTTGTGGAAGCTATATGTCCACAACAACTGGAGGCGCATTCAGACTGTGGAGACAGAAGCCTGCCTGACCTGATGAATGAGATCGCAGATTGACTTGAATCTTTGTGGCAGGAATTAGGCTCTTGCTGTGACCAAGCTGACTAATGACCCAATGAATTCAATCTTTTGCATGAGTTGTATGGTGGACTTTTGTGTGTTGATAAAAAGGCCAAGTCAGGAAAACTATTCCCTGGTAGTAGCTGTCATGACAGTACTTCGCTGATAGGTAAGGCCCTTGATTAGACAATTGTCAAGGTAGGGGAAAATGATGACACTTTGTCTGCTGAGAAACACCATGACTACAGCTAGAGTCTTTGAAAATATTCAAGGAGCTGTAGAGAAGCCAAAAGTGGAGGACTCTGTTGGTAATGGTCTTGGCTCATGTGAACTCAGAAATCTTCTGTGGGACGAATGGATAATTACATGGAAATATGCGTCTTGGAGGTTGAAGGCTGACAACCAGTCCCCTTCATCTAGTGCTGGTATGATGGTTGCCAAGGTCACTATTCTGAATTATGGGTTTCAAATTAACTTGTTGAGTTTCCTGAGATCCAGGATCGGTCACCATCCCCATTTTTTTTGGCTGAGAGGAAATAATTGGAGTAAAACCCCTTCCCTCGGTGTTCTTTCAGGATGGGTTCTGTTGCCCCTAAGGTGAACAACTTTTGCACCTCTGCTTGTAAAGGGGCTCATGAAAGGGGTACCTGAAAAGGGACAGGGTACAGGGTTAGGTAGGGGGCATGAATGTGAAGGTGATTGTATAACACGATCTGATAATATCTAGGGCCAATTTGCTTGCAGTAATTTGGGTCCACTCTTGGTAAAATGGTCTCAGGCGGTGATGGAAGGTAGCCTTGGGATGCACTGGAACTGTGGGGTGGTTTCTCAGACCCCCTACCAAAACCTCAAATTTGTTGTTTGGGAGAGGAGGAGTGATTTGTAGAGGAGTGGTTTTGCTGTATCCTCCTCCTGTTGGAACACTGCTTGGGCCTGTTATCATATGGCCTCTGTTACTGCCTGTAATGGTTGTAGTTATAGTCCCTAGACCTATGGTAGAAAGTATATTTCTGTTTCTTATTGGGTGGGGTATACATTCCCATAGTATAAAATGTCATGCAAGAATCCATCACTGAGTGTACAATCTCATCTGTTTTATTAGCAAAAAGTTGTTTTCAGTCAAAGGGAACATCTTCCATTTTCGCTTGGAGTTCTCTTGGGATACCTGATGACTGCAGCCATGCAACTCTAAACGTTATAATGGCCATGGCAGTGAATCTAGCCGCCGAGCCTGTGACATCCATAATGGCCTGCTGAGCTCTTTTCGCTACTGATAAACACTCCTTCATAGCGGACTGGAGAAGAGATCCTGTAACAGGTCTTATAATTTGGTATAATTGGCATGATCATAATTGGTCAGAAGGGCTGTGTAATTCCGTATATGGAACTGCAGCACAGGAGAAGATGACACTCTTCAGCCAAAGGTGTCCAACTGTTTGTGCTTTGTCACTGGATTTAGATTTAAAATTGTAGATTTTTAGCCTTTAGACTTACAGAATACAGCACCAGTGAATTTGGCTGCAGGTGCGCAAAGAGAAAGTCCGTATCTTTTGCAAGGACAAAATATTTTCTTTCCACTCTGCAGTTTGTAAGCAGAAGAGAAGCTGGATTTTGCCACAGAATGTCCAAAAATTTGAGGATAGCCACATTGGTGGGTTATGCTATCTTTGATGCTGTGGCTATCTTGAACTTGAACTTCTTGTAATGTGATATCTTGTAATTGGCCTACTTGTTTAAGTAATTCCTGAAATTGTTTCAGATCATCTGTTGGTGGAGGAGGTGAGATCTGGAATACTGTTTTCATCCTACCTGAATAAATATCTGGAGATACACATCTCATAGAGCTAGAAGGGACCTCAGGAAGACATCTAGTCCAGCCCCCTGCCCTCTTGGCAGGGCCAAGCACCAAACCGCCCCCCTTTTTTTTTTAATTCAATTTTGCCCCAGCTCCTAAATGGCCCCCTCAAGGATTGAGCTCACAATGTTGGGTTTAGCAGCCAGTGCTCAAATCACTGAGCTAGCCCTCCCTCTATGGGGAGGAGAAGGGGGAAGCTCTGTGAAAGTGAGGCTGCTGCTACACTACTATGCTCCCATCAGCGGTGCCATGGTAATGAGGCAATCTGAAGCAGGCTAATGAGGTGCTAATGTGCATATTCAGTGCTTCATTAGCATAATAGCAGCCACATGAAGACTGAAAGTGTAGACTGACAGTGAAAATGGGGGTAGCTTCAAAATAAGTGTCCCACTTATTTCCCTTACTCCTCTCTAGTTCTGTGGGAGTAATTAAAAGTATGAGGTAAAAACCTAAAACTAATTGTAAATTTCTATGTTCTTCTGTCAGGAAGAAGAGCTGCTCGGAAGGGATGGTTAAAAAGGAATGGACGGAGCTTGCACTCCACAGTGCGGCAGGAGAGCGAGGCGCTGAATGAGCAGGCATGGTACAAGAGCACTGCTCTGCAAGACTTTCTTATCAACAGCGCCAAGAAGCATCAAGACCTGAGTGGAGCACCCACAGGGATCCGTTGAGGGAAAAACTTAACATTTAGTGCCTACAAGAGCTGTGAATTTAAATCTCCCAGCCTCGTCTTTTGACAGTGTTGTGTAACTTTCCTTTGTGGATGAGAATGGATAATTCAGACAGCAGGGTCGCTTTCTGAGGAAATCTGCACAGCTCTTTCCAAAGGGGAACCTGGAAGCTTAATTTGATTAGTCTGCTGGACACTAAAATCATGGACTGAACTGAGAAATTGGATTTGTGTCTTATTACAACAAATATGTAACCCACTAACCTCTGTTTTTTGTTCTATGACTGTAGTGGTATTGACAGACCATTCTATCTTAAATGCTTACTGACAATATATGCTAACTACTTCTAATACACAATCTGACCCACTTTGTATTTTGCTGTGAGGCTGGGAGAACCTGAAAGCTTTTTTCTTTCACCAACAGAAGATGGCCCAATAAAAGATATTACCTTATCCTCCTGTCTATCCTTGATTCATGACAGAAGGGAGTACACACTCAAATTGTGATTCATCTTCTTCCACCACCTGGTGGCCATTTATAGTAACTACAGACAGTGATTCATAATAATTGAGTGTAGATTTCTGTCTTCTACGTTTGAAATAAATACTGTTTCTTATACAAGATGCCCTAAGAAGATGAGACATTACAGAAAATACAGTTACTTACTTCAATAACTGGTGTTCTTTGATATGTGTTGTTCATGTCCATTCCAACGTAGGTATGTGCACATGCATGTGCTCAATAGCAGGAAAATTCTTCCCCTAGCCCATAGCCATCAGGTTGGAGCAGCACCCTCTGGTGTGGCAACAATATGGTAACCAATATAGACACCACCCGCCCTGCACCCTGATCCCTGCTCAGTTCCTTCTCCCCAGATTCATGGGGAAGGATAGCTTGGTGGTTTGAGCATTGGCCTGCTAATCACAGCGTTGTGAGCTCACTCCTTGAGAGGACCATTTAGGGATCTGGGGCAAATAAATTAATTTAAAAAAAAAAAGAGGTATGGTGCTTGGCCCTGCAGGGGACCGGACTTGATAAAGGTCCCTTCCAGCTCTACGAGATGTGTATCTCCATATATATAATATATATACTCCAACAGGAGTGGGGAAAGGTAGCAGGGTTTTGGAATGGACATGAAGAACATCAGTTACAGAAGTGTCTTTTCTTCTTCAAGAGATTGTTCATGTGCATTCCAATGTAGGTAGATGCAAACTGATGTTAGGAGTTGGGGTTGGAGCCCTGGAATGGCGGTAGTACAGTCCTGCCTACTGCAGCATCTTTCCTAGTGGGCTGCATAATCACATAATGAGCTGAAAATGTATGTATGTATGGAAGACCAGGTGGCAGCCCTACAGATTTCCTGAATAGGGACATGGGCTAAGGATGCTGCTGAAAAGGCCTGTGCCCTCGTAAGAGTGAGCCCTGATCAACATAAGGGGAACCCCTGCTAGCTTGTAGCATTTCTTAATACAAACCAATATCCAGGAAGAAATCCTCTGGGACAAGACAAGGAGGCCTTTCATTGTGCCTACCACAGCCACACAGAGCTGCTGCAGCTTCCTGAATGGTTTGGTCCTGTGCATATAAAAGGCTAAGGCTCTACAGATGTCTAAGGTATGTAAGCTCTGCTCTCTTGGGGTAGCATGAGGTTGGGGTAAAAAACAGGGAGTGAGATATCCTGGTTAAAATGGAAAGAGGAGACCACCTTCGGCAGGAAGGCCAGCTGGGATCTCAATCTAACCTTGTTCTTGTGAAACAACATATAGGGTGGGTCTGCTGTAAGGGCCCTCAACTCTGAGACCCTTCTGGCCAAGGTGATGTCCACCAAAAAGGCTCTTTTGTAACTTAGAGGCTGCGTCTACACGTGCACGCTACTTCGAAGTAGCGGCAGTAACTTCGAAATAGCGCCCGTCACGTCTACACGTGTTGGGCGCTATTTCGAAGTTGAAATCGACGTTAGGCGGCGAGACGTCGAAGTCGCTAACCCCATGAGGGGATGGGAATAGCGCCCTACTTCGACGTTCAACATCGAAGTAGGGACGTGTAGACAATCCGCGTCCCGCAACATCGAAATAGCGGGGTCCTCCATGGCGGCCATCAGCTGGGGGGTTGAGAGATACTCTCTCTCCAGCCCTTGCGGGGCTCTGTGGTCACCGTGGGCAGCAGCCCTTAGCCCAGGGCTTCTGGCTGCTGCTGCTGCAGCTGGGGGTCCGTGCTGCATATACAGGGTCTGCAACTAGTTGTTGGCTCTGTGTATCTTGCACTGTTTAATGAAAGTGTGTCTGGGAGGGGCCCTTTAAGGGAGCGACTTGCTGTTGAGTCCGCCCCGTGACCCTGTCTGCAGCTGTGCCTGGCTCCCTTATTTCGATGTGTGCTACTTTGGCGTGTAGACGTTCCCTCGCTGTGCCTATTTCAATGTTGGGCTGAGCAACGTCGAAGTTGAACATCGACGTTGCCAGCCCTGGAGGACGTGTAGACGTTATTCATCGAAATAGCCTATTTCGATGTCGCAACATCGAAATAAGCTATTTCGAAGTTGGGTGCACGTGTAGACGTAGCCAGAAACAGCAGGAAGTGAGGAGTTTGAAAAGGGGGTCCATAAGCTTGGCCAAAACCAAACTGAGGTACCAGGAGGGTAAGAGGTCCCATGCCAGTAGTCTAACCTCTCCAAGCCTTTCATGAATTTCTTGACCTCAGGGTCCAAGAACACTGATGAATGGCCTGGGCCAGGATGAAAGATGGCAATAGTCTCCAGGTGAACTTTAATGGAGGACAGGGACAGACCCGACTGGCTTAGGTGCCCCAGATAATCCAGAATTGAGGGAATTGTGCCCTGCAAGGGAGATAACCCCTGCTCAGACACCCACACCACAAACCTTTCCCACTTCACCAAGTAAGGGGCCCTCACAGACAGTTTTCTGGTATTTAAAAGCACCTCCCTGACTGGAGAAAATCTCCATGACAGTCAACCCTGAAGCTTCCATGCTGTGAGGTGAAGGGACAGGAGCTTGGGGTGCTGAAGCCACCCCTCCTCTTGCATCAACAGGTCCAGATATAATGGGAATGGTATTGGACTGCACACCTACAGGTCCAACAGAACCAAATATCAATGTAGCCTGGTCCATGCTGCAGTCACCAAAATCACTGAAGCCTCATCTACTCACATTTTGAGGAGGATCCTGTGGACAATGGGAACTAGAGGGAATGCATACAGCAGAGGACCTGTCCAAGACACATCAAGCGTACCAGACCCACCTGGGGACAGCCCCAAACTCAGAAAATTGATTGTAGCACCTTCGGGTGAGTGGACCACTCATGGTTCACTAGGGGCCTGCTGAGGTGATCCGCTATGGTATTGTGGACCCTAGGTAGGTAGTGGGCCTGCAGAAGAATTTTGTGCTGAATGCAGAACTCCCATAATCTTAGGGCCTTCTGACACAGGGCAGAGGAGTATGAACCACTCTGTCTGTCGACATAATACATCGCTGTCAGTGAGCATAGACAGTATGACATGCAATATACCTCTAGATTCTTCCACAACACCTTGCACGCCAACCTAATCACCCTGAGTGCTCTCACATTGCTGTAGAGCTCAAGGTCTGAAGCACCCCAGAGAGCCTTAGTCTAGCACTCTCCCAGATACGCTCTGAGCCTAAATCTGATGTGTCAGCTACCAGAGAAAGGGCAGATGTGGGAGCCCTGAAAGGTACCCCCTACACAAATACCAGCCAAGCATCCAGCCACCAAAGTAGGGTCTGCAACTTCTGCTGTGGCAGCATCACTAATTTGTCTGTATCGTCCCTTGCAGGGCGTACAGTGAAGCGAGCCACAACTGGAGGGGACATAGTCAAAGTCTGGCATGTTGTACCACGAACATACAAGCTGCCATATGTCCCAGAAGCTTCATGCAACACCTGCCCATCATGGTGGGGAACCTGACAAGGTTGTTTATGATGTTGGCCATGGCCTGGAACCTGCTCTCTGGCAGGGCAGCTCTGGGAAGCACCAAGGCCAAGAGAGTCCTCATAAACACCATGCTTTGAGTGGGGATGAATGTCGACTTCATCTCATCTACCAGGAGGTCAAGATTGTTGAAGGTTTGGCTAATCAACCTTATGTGTCGATGAACCTGGGCCTGCAAGCTCCTTTTGACTAACTAGTAATCCAAGTACGGGAACAACTGGATACCATGCCTGTGGAGGTAGGCTGCAACCACTGCCATGCACCTGGTGAAAACCCTTGGAGCTAATGACCGGCAAAACAGAAGGACTATGAACTGATAGTGTCCCCCATGCACCACGAAGCTGAGGAAACCCTGTGGGGAGGATAGATAGCAATGTGGAAGTATACGTCCTGTAAGTCAAGAGCGGCAAACCAGTGCCCCAGATCCAGCAACACAGTAATGAGCCCCAGAGAGACCATTTGAAACCTAATCTTTTTTATAAACTTGTTGAGGCCTTGCAGGTCCACAATGGGCCTCATTTTCCCTTTGACTTCAGGATTAGGAAATAATAGAAACAAAACCCCCTAACCCTTGCATTGTGTGGGAACCTCCATTACCCCTCACTGAGGAATAACTGAATCTCCTGCCTGAGCAAACCCTTGTGAGAGGGGTCCCTTAAGAGGTATGGGGAAAGAAGGTTGAAAAGGTGGTAAGAACTGAATAAGACAGTAAATCCTCTTTTCACAGTGCAAATGACCCACCAATCTGACATTATAATTGATAGAAAGGGGATTGTTGGAACAAAAAATAGGGTATGCTAGATCTATAATGGGAAGTGGTGTGGCGCTTTCGACCACACCCTCAAAAGTTGGACTTAGGCCCCAATGGGGGCTTGTGTTGCCCTTGGAGTGATCTCGGGGTAGCCCTGAAGTCTTTAAGGTTATGGAGACTCCTCTCAGTTTTCTCCAAGAAGAGGGCTGGCCCATCAAAAGGAAAGTCTGCTGAACTCTGTACAGGCGGTCAGGGACCTGAAGCCATTCTCCCCTTCTCATGGCCACACCTGAGGCCATGACTCTCATTACTACGTCAGCAACATCCAGGCCAGCCAACAAAGCCACATAGCAAATCAGCTTGTTCTTCATCAATGCCGTAAATTCAGGCTTGGCATTTGGGGGAAATCAGCTCTGTAAACTTAGAGAGTGAAGAAGCCACATTCAGTGAACATCTGCTCACAAGGACTTGTTGATCTGATATGTGCCTCTGAAGCCCCCAACTGAGTAAACTTTCCTACCATAAAGGTCCAAACATTTCGCCTTTCTATTTTTGGACAAGGGCCGTAGGAATCCTTGTCTCTCCCTGTGGTTAGCTAAGTGGGTAAAGAAGTGTTCATGCCTGATAGAGGGACAAAGTATCTCCTCTAATTTCTCTTCACTGTAGGCTGCGACGATTCCAGGGTCTGGCACACAGCCACGGCCATCTCAGCAACAGTCTTAATAAGAGGTAGCATCTCACTAGTGGGCCCCAATGAGGACAAGATATGCATCATCGGATCAGCTTTGCCCTTAACCTCTTGCACTTGCACCCGAGGCACTGGGCCACCTGGCAGAGAAACTCCTTGACGGCCCTATTGTCCTCCAGGACCACGGAGGCAGAAGATCAATTTGTCTGAGGAAAATGAGGAGGATGCACCTGTCTGTATAAGGTAGCCCATGTCCACGGCACCTGCAAGGTCCAGAGCATCTGCCCTCTGACCCAAGGGAAACATCTCTAATGGCTGCCTCACCGTTGAGTCCACAGATGGTGGTGCCGAGCCCTGCACTGCAAGAGGAGGAGCCATTGCTGAAGATGCCGACAGGAGCCAATCAGATGGCACCAGTGCTGTTATGGGCAGTGCCATGATGGACAATATCGAGGAAAAAGGTGTCAAAACCACCAGAGCTGATGACAATAACACTACCAAGGGGGTCAGTTCCAAGGTGATTGATGGTGCTGAAGAGGACGGTGCCACAGGAGGCAGCTGTTCCAGCAAACCGTGCCATGGAAGTGCTCCCAGAGAGGCTGATGGTGCTGTGCACAGTACCAGAGGACACCCCCACCCAACGCCAACAATGGAGCCAGGGACAGACGATGAATGAACTGGCCCTGGATCTCATGGTACACTCACAGAGTCCAGAATACCCACTGCAAAGCCAGCTGCCAATTTGATGGTCACTGTCCTGGAGCAGAGTGTCAACTCCTTCTGGACAAGTAGCGAGCACTCCTACTCCTACCAGAGCTGGAATAATAGGACCCAAGGCCTCTGACGCCAAGGACCAAGATGGTGCTGGCCCTGAGAGCACCTGCATGAGGACCGGATGGGACACCCCCATAGGCATGGGTGGGCAAGTGAGCATGAAGGGCTTGCCCCATGACAGGGGACAACTACTCACTTGCCTTGGGGGATGTGTTCCTCCTCAGTGGAGAGAAAGGCACTGTGATACGAAGGAGGCTCTATGCTCCCCAGAACACCTTCGGCATCGAAGGCAGTTGTGGAGAGCAAGAGCTGAACCTCCAGACCAGAGATGAAGCCAGACCATTCAGGCCCTGCCCTTGGCATGCCTCACCTGACTCCACCTGGGGTTTCTCCCTGCACCTGTAAGCCACAGGAAAACAGATCCTGTTGTGCCCTTTCTTTTTGTGAAGCACCAGGGACTGAGACTTGTGACTCTGAGAAGTCTGAGCTACCAGCCCTTGGCCATGGTGCCGGGTTCCTTTCTCCTTCATTGATGCTGTGGCCATGCCTGGCGCCAGTGCACTCTGCACTGAGGAATATGTGCTCAGCCCCGCTGATGGGGATTTCTCGGGCTGAAGAGCTGCCCCCATTAACAACACCTTGAGGCATTGAGCTCTATCCTTCAAAGTCCTCAGCTTGAACACCTTACAGATTGGGCAGTGATCATGCTGATGACTCTCACCCAGACACTTCAGGCAGGCTGAATGAGGATCACTCTTCAGCATGTGCTTCCCACAGTTGATGCAGACTTCCTGGCTACCTTGGCATGCCCTGGTGCCAAAGCCTCAAGGAGGGGGGATGACCTCCCTATTCAGGGCCCTATAATCAACAGTAACTAATAACAAAAAGCAGTCAAGTAGCATTTTAAAGACTAGCAAAATGGTTTATTACGTGAGCTTTCGTGGGACAGACCCACTTCTTCAGACCGTAGCCAGACCAGAACAGACTCAATATTTAAGACACAGAGAACCAAAAACAGTAAGCAAGGAGGACAAATCAGAAAAAGATAATCAAGGTGAGCAAATCAGAGAGTGGAGGGGTGGGGGGGGAAGGTCAAGAATTAGATTGAGCCAAGTATGCAGACGAGCCCCTATAGTGACTCAGAAAGTTCCCATCATGATTTAAACCATGTGTTAATGTGCCGAATTTGAATATAAAAGCCAGCTCAGATGTTTCTCTTTCCAAAACGGTGCAATAATTCCTTTTCAGTAACACACATACCTTTAGGTCATTGACAGAATGCCCCATTCCATTAAAATGTTGACTAACTGGTTTGTGGATCTGGAGTGTTTTGATGTCTGTTTTGTGCCTGTTGACCCTTTGTCTAAGGGAGTTAGAAGTCTCTCCAATATACAAAGCACCTGGGCATTGTTGGCACATGATGGCATATATGATGTTAGTAGAGGAGCATGAGAAAGTGCCTGTGATTCTGTGAGTAACCGGTTAGGTCCAGTGATGGTATTTCCAGAGAAGATATGTGGACAAAGCTGGCAGTGGGCTTTGTTGCAGGGAAAGGTTCCAGGACTGGTATTCCTGGGGTATAGACTGTGGCTGTTAGTGAGGATCCTCATGAGATTGGGAGGTTGTCTGTAGGACAGAACAGGCACGTCACCGAGGGCCTTCTGGAGTGTGGCATCCCGATTAAGGATAGGTTGTAGGTCTTTAATAATTCGTTGCAGTGGTCTGAGTTGGGGGCTGTAGGTGGTGACCAGTGGTGTTCTGTTCTTGGCTTTTTTGGGCCGATCTTGGAGTAGCTGGTCTCTGGGTATTTGTCTGGCCCCATCAATTTGTTTTTTTACTTCTCCTGGTGGGTAATTCAGGTTTATGAATATTTGGTAAAGTTCTTGTAGTTTTTGGTCTCTGTCAGTTGGATCAGAGCAAATGCAATTCTACCTAAGAGCTTGACTGTAAACAATGGATCTAGTCACGTGTGCAGGATGGAAACTAGAAGGGTGTAGATAAGTATAGCGATCAGTAGGTTTTCAGTACAGTGTGGTACTGATCAGGCCATCCTTGAATAGTACTGTAGTGTCCAGGAAATGTATCTCTTGCATGTTGTAATTGAGGCATAAGTTGATGGTGGGGTGTAGATTGTTAAAGTCTCTGTGGAATTCCTCTAGAGCCTCTGTACCATGGGTCCAAATCATAAAGATGTCATCAATGTATCTTAAGTAGAGGAGTGATAATAGGGGACGAGAGCTGAGGAATCGTTGATCTATTAACACCTAATTAGAACTATTTACAAGTAATGACTTAACTGCTACCAGCTAACAAAGAGAGAGATTGCTTGCACAAGCATGAGGAGTTCCAGCAAACAATAAGGTGGCAAGAAGGAACTGAGCTGGGGGAGGGGCGGGCAGTGCTTATATTGGGCGCCTAAGGGGGTGCCACTCCAACCTGATGGCTACCAGCTAGGGGAAATTTTTACCAGCAACTGAGCATACGCATGTGTGCGTACCTACATTGGAATTCACGTGAACAATCACCCGAAGAATTATAATGAATAGGTGAAAGTTAGTTATTCACTAATATTTCTTTTAAAGTTCACAGTTCAAAAACTTCAGTGTTTAATTCAAAAATATCAGTAACTGATGATGAAACATCAGAATATAAATACAATCATTTATTCTCTTTTAACTCTACCAATATTTTTATTTATGATGCATATTGTGCACAAACAAGACAAATAGCCATGCTTAATGACAGACTAGAGTTTTACCTAAAAGTCTATTATATACACAAGTGGAAATATTGCCAAAGTAAGTGTTGTTATATACTCAAATTTAATCACACATTTGAGATGATAAAATAACAGGCTCAAACTGAGTTATTTAATCAAAAATTAATACAAAACTACACAAATTACAGAAAGAGTACATACATTGCCACTCATGCTACAGGGTACAGTGCTGACCTCTCTCCCTCTCCCCTGTAACGGGTGGGATGCTAGCAATTTTCATTTCTTACTTACTTCCCAAAATCTCTGTCTATTTATAGAGTGTTCTCTTTTCCTAATTACTGATAGATCTCTACAGTTTTCGACGTGGAATTTCTACCCCAGTCATTACTACTAACAGCGTGAAAAACAACAGTTCTTGATGAGTTACAAACAGTTTTCAGTACGTATTGTTTCATGCATTACAGAATGCAGCTGTACTGTTATTTATCTACCTCTCGGTCACTACAGAAGAAATTTGCAGCAAAGTATCCCTTACCAATTACTAAGTTTGGTTATATCTCTCTGGACTATTTTAACCTTGGTCTACACTACAAACTTATGTCATTATAACTATGCAGCTCAGGGGCATGGAAAGTTCACAGCCTCCTATAGGCGTAGGTAGTGTCTTCACTAAGCGCTCTAGTAGTGCCTAGTAATCTAGACAAATCCTTAATGGTTTCTCCGGGTCTTTTTCTTGGAAAGTCTCAATTCCTACTGTCTAACACAATTGTATGAAATTCCTGAATGCAGGTCAGTCATAAGTTAAATACCAATGTTCTTGCCCTTGAATTTAAAACACTCTTTTTTAATACCCTAAAGATTTTGGAATAAGTTTATATGTGGATGAAATTAATAAACAGCTAGGAAAAGAGGACTGAAAGGATTAGCCCCAGACTCCAATCTCACACATGAAAATCTGCTGTAGCACTTGTACATGCACACGCAGTGGAAGGAGACACAGACGTTATAAAGATGAGCTACACGTATGTGGAATGGAAACTACAAATCATTTCATATTCGCTACATAGAGTATGTGTAAAGTTTTATAAAACATGTAAATATTCCATGTCAAACAAAATTACTGTGGTTGTAGTATTTTGTTACTGGGGAAACCCGCTCACCTCCCTTTTTTTAAGGTAACATTTAAAGATAGTCAGCTAAGGAAAAGCAGTTTTAAAACAAATCCAGCATTCCCATTACTCCTTAATCAGACAACACACAAGCAATCTTATTGCCCTGTACATGCCATGTTAATGCAAGCTATTTGTTAGAACACACAGTGTGGTTAACTGCAGTTGTAACTCTTTAACAAAGACAGTCTGCTATGGTGATGAGGAATAGAAAGATTTTATTGGTTGACCAGTTATATGCTTATGATGAAATCCAGAGACGAGCAACAAAAATGACTAAAGGTCTAGAAAACGTGACCTATGAGGGAAGACAACAAGAACTGTGTTTGTTTAGTTTTGAAAAGAGAAGGTTGAGAGGGGACATGGTAACAGCTTTCAAGTACCTAAAAGGTTAGCATCACCAGGAGGGAGAAAATTTTTCTCCTTAACCTTTGATGATAGCACAAGAAGCAATGAGCTTAAATTGCTGAATGTGGGGTTTAGGTTGTATAACAGGAAAAACTTCCTGTCAGGGTGGCTAAACACTGTAGGTTGTGAAATCTCCATCACTGGAGATATTCAAGAGCAAGTTAGAGCAATGTTTGTCAGGAATGATTTAAATGGTGCTTAGTCCTGCCGTGAGTGCAGGAGACTGGACTTGATGACCTCTCAAGGTCCCTTACAGTTCTAGCATTCAATTAGCATATTCATGAATATCTATATTATGAATTGAAACTGATACAAATGTGGCCATAGTGGACATTAACAAATATAAAACATTTTACTTCTAAAATATTGCACACAATGCAAGTAGTTTTTTTCGGTTTCTGAGTGGAAATTTAATATACCTTTCTGATTAGAAAACTTAAAACTATTAGTCACCAAATATGTATGCACTAGCTGTAAAGAAGGCACTTTGCTAAAGCTAGATAGTTTTATCATTAAACATTGTCAAATGAAGCATGTTCCAATATTAATGAAAGAAAGAGAATAGCTTAAAACATCACCTAGGTGAATGAGGAGGAGAAGTCTAGTTAATGATGACAGAGTTTTTAATAGCCTACGGCTTAATCTTCACAATTCTTCATGTAAAATTCACTAACACATTTAATCTGTGTAAATAAATGCATTTGAATGTTGTACTGGTCCAGTAGTGCATTCAGCCATCAACATAATTATTAGCTGTTAAGAAGTCTGAATATAATGAGCTCCCATCTAAGCACAAAGTAGAATGAGAGAAAAAAGATCAAACTTCAGCATGGCAATTTTTAAAAAACACAAAGTACAATTAACGTACTAATTCAGCAGGCAGATTTGCTCTAGAAAACATTGATACTCATGCTTGCCTATACATAACTGATTATCAGCTTGTCATCTTAGAGCCTTATATGAGGCTATTTTATCTCTGACATTCACTAGTACCTTTCCTGTTGTAGTAATTCCCCAGGGCAGAATGAACAGAGAATACAGCACATCATAGGAAATGCTGTCATTCACCTTTCAACTGCAAACATCAAAAGCACCAGCATGATCATCTATAACCTGGGAATTATTAAAACTCTTGCTAAGGCTTTTATTCCTTCTCTGAAATACCTGTGTTGCACTTTCATGTAAGAGAAGTAGTTTTTTCTTCTCTTCAACACGTTAACTAAGCAGAAGACTGCCTCTGCTTCCTCACTAGGTTAGCTTCTTCATGATGTATAGATAACCAAATCTGTTTTTAGATGCTTCTTTGGTCCACAGAAAATAAAAACTTTTATTTTGCATTAATACAGTTTTAACATTTAATATTCTGCATTTAAAGCTGGATTCAACAGCATTTCCAATATAAATGATCCAGTGACGAAAATTATTTGTTAAGATTCTTATCAATTAAAATTATTTTTGGCAGGATCAATTTAATGCTCTCAAAAGTACAGAAAGGAACGGCTAATAGCACATGTTATAGCCAGAGACACACAAAGCACATTGGTTTGGCAAATATTTTCCTTGGCTCCAAACCATTTTTATTCTGCCCTGTGCCCACAATGTGACCCTTCAACAGACACTTTCTACTCACGCAGTCAACAGTTGCTTACACTGCATTCCTCATGATACAATTTAATCACTCTCCAAAGCACAGGACAGACACTGAGACAATTAATGACATGAGAAACACAAGTTGGATTGCTTCAATATAAAAGCAGGTTATATTGACTGACTATGCGAAAGAAGTAGCAGCTAAACATACACACACATATCATAGCTATCCATATATCTGTATCTACATCTACATCTATTGTAGTCTGGCTATCGGTGCTACGTTTGTTCAGGAACTCCTCTTGAAGCATAAGACCACAACCACAAAATTTGGTACTACCCTGACTTGCAGCAAGGAAACCCTGGAAAGTGGGAAATCCCACGATTTCCCAGCACATGGAAAGTGTGGGGGCAGGAAGAGAATGGAGGCCAATGGGAAGGACACAGAGAGGAGAGACATGATATGGAGAGTGGCCACTGGGGGCAGCCGCAGCACCAAATAGAGGTCAGCAGGCCTGTAGGACTTCCACCTTGCCGGCCACAAAGACCAGGCTGGTAGTTTCCCTGTCCCAAATCCACAGCCTGACCCTCCCCACAGAGAGCCTACAGGCCACAGAGAGGGCTCCTGGAGAGGGAGAAAGCTGAATGTAAGACAGCCCCTGGAGCCTGACACCCACCCACCCCAGCTGCCTGCACACTGCAGGAGGCTGCTGGAGGGGTACAGCTCCCTGGAGTCTGGCTGCCCCCAGACAGCCTGCAGGCTGTGGGGGAGGGGAGAGGCAGATGGATGAGGAAAGCTAGAAGAGGGAACAGTCCCCCAAAGCCTGCCCCCCAGACAACCAGCAGGGAGGGCAGCCCCACAGAATCTACTCCACCAGACCACCTGTAGGCCATGGGGGGACAGCTGGAAGGGGAGCACCCCACAGAGTCCCAGCCCCAACCCGGCAAACAGGCAGCCCCAGATCCCTCCCTGCCAGGAGGAGCCACTGGCCCGGGTACATCTGGCAGTCTGTATATTTTTATATATTATGGATATGGGTCATGTAAGAGAGCTGCATAGGTGGCTGTAAAGAGGTTGAGAACTATAGTATAGTCCAGTAGTTCTCAGCCAGGGGTACATCATTTTATCTAGCTGTTTGCCTAGTTTTACAACAGACTTACATAAAAAGCATTATTGAAGACGGTACAAAAAATTTTATACAAGGACTTGTTTGTATAACTCTGTTTTAGACACCTAGATATAAGTACAATATTTATATTCTAATTCACTTATTTTATAATGTTATGGTAACACGGGAAGGTAAGCAATTTGTCAGTAATAGTGTGTTGTAACACTTTTGGATTTTAAAGTCTGACTTTGGAAGCAAGTAGTGTTTAAAAGCGAGGTGAAAAGTTTATTCCAATTGTGAGGACTGAGACACAGCAATTTGTGACAAAACTGTTCCACACTCTTGTTTGCTAAAATGTTCCTGTCTCTGCACCTAAAGATTCAAAATAACAAGCAGAATTCAAAAGGACTTCCCACCTGATTCAAATACAGAAGGGAAAAAAGTCAAACAGGCAAGTTGTGTAAGGAAAAGAATAAACTGGACCAAAAAATCTGATGAGACAGGGACCAAAGGCATAGACTGTCTCAGATACATCTGCTGGAAGTTTGGTTTGTTGGCACACTGTAGTACCATAAAACAAAAGAGAAAAAAGTTCACTAAAACTTTTTTTTACTACAACCCTCATTTCACTCTTTACTCAATGGACTCAAGGAAACTTATTTCACACAATTTCAAATAGCCAACATGTTTGAACAGCTGTAACATTCTCCCTGAGGAAGACTTATGAACCTGTGAATTGTTACACAAACACTCAAGCACAATTTTTGCTTATAGGCACATGGGAGCTGCATGGTAAGATATCTTAAATACACAGTGCTCGTTTGTTTGTTTTTTGTAAAGATGGTTATCCAAAAAGATTCCTTGGGAATACCTTTCCTAATATCTGCCATCATGCTACTTTCCCACTCAACATTTAAAAAGAAACACTGCATTTATTACTGTTCTCACTTGAACTAAAGAATCTACAAAAGCCATATAATTCTGAACCACAAAATGTGGACTGTTAAGTTGCTGTGAATCTTGGATTTTACCTGTGATCTTGATGCCATGAAATATTAAGTGGAGGCATAGAATAAGAGGTAGTCTTCAGGAAAGTTGATCTCTAAATGGCTCTTGTTCACTGATCCTCACTTTGCACCCAGCTGTGATCCAGGGCTCCAAGTAACTGCTGGAGTGTAGCAGCTGTCAAACTCCGAAATGCCATTTAGGCTAGCAGGCTAAGCCAAACAGACAGCAGAAATGATGAAAATACCTACCCTATCATACTAAGTTAGCTTGGTAAAGTGGGCAGAGGAGACCTCTTAGACTCAATGCTGGAAAGGCACTATGAGTATGTACTGTGGAGCAATGTTTGACAAGGTACAAGACGTCAATGACTATCCACTACAACTAATGAAGATACCAGTCATTTTGACCTTTGATGCCACAGGTCTTTAACTTCAGCAGCTGAGAGCAATAATGCCCCATGCAACAATATTCTCCCAGAAACCTCAAACAGGCTTGTACCATGAATCATTAAGAAAGTCCTGCAGCAATGGGCGAGTAGTGAAGTGATGTGTAGGTGAAAAATGGGAGAAACATGTATGAAGGCAACCTAGGATTCTGGTCACTCAGCCTTAAATCCCGAGCAGCTAGGATGATTAACAACACTCTGGGGCTATGTCTACACTGGGGAAAACTTTGAAATGCCCATACTAATGGTCAAATTGGAGAATACTAATGAGGTGCTGAAATGAATATTCAGCGCCTCATTAGCACGCTGCCAGCCACGGCACTTCGAAAGTGCCGTGTTTCACTCGCACGCGGCTCATCTACACAGGGGTCCTTTTCAAAAGGACCTTGCAAACATCAAAATCCCCTTATTCCTTTCAACTTTCAAAAAGGACCTCTGTGTAGAAGAGCCGCACACAAGTAAAACATGGCCCTTTCCAAGTGCCACAGCGAGCAGCAGGCTAACGAGGTGCTGAATTTTCATTTCAGCCCCTCATTAGTTGTAGCCAGACAGAATCCCCCGCTGCACTACTCCACCTTGCCTCCTTTTTGCCCTACACCATCTTGCCTCTTTGAGGTGCTTCAGAGCACAAGGGAGCAAAAGGGGACAGCCCAGTCTTGGAATGCCTAAGAGCACAGATGTGCTAATCTCAAGCACAGTCTTTGATGACTCAGAGCACAGACAGACTGCCTCATCATGACCCTGAATGGACCGAAACCAGACAACAAAAGACAAACGGGCTAGCAGATGACCAGGCCTCAGGCTGCCCTTGGCTAGTACCAGTGATTGATACGCCTACACATCATCCCATGAGAGGAATCTCCCACCCATAAGAAAAGAATGTCTAAATTATCTCCACCTCGCAGGTGTGAATTAAGCCTTTGAAACTCCCTGTGAGATCTAGTGTCACAAGATGATCTAACACAATTGGCATCTTTAAAGATAAGGAAGAGTGTACGTGACCCAACAGGTATAAAGTAGGGGCCAGCAGCCCCCTCTAATTGAGCTCCAATTACCTCTACCTGCCGGTCAGGAAGGTCTTTGCCTCCCAAGGTCCAAGGGGACGCCCTCCTCGTACTGCTTCTTCCCAAGGGATTGAGTGACAGACGCTGACCATGCCAAGTCGGGTAATGCAGGGGTGAGAATAAGACCTGCTATGTGTCTTTGTTTTGCTTTTGCGTGCATTTAATAATAGATCTATGAATTAAAGTACCTTTGTTATATGCTAGCTGCTTGTAACTAAAGAAGTGAAACTATAAACCTTGTAATCATAAGAGTTAAGTTCTTCTTATCAAATAAATAGTAACTGTTTAAGTTTTAACCTGACTCTCCCTGTTACTGTGCAAACCGAACACAAATAAAAGAACGGAGCCGGTTTTCGGCTGTATTTAGCGTGGTCGTTGGTGAAGCGTACTGAGAGCTGAGCGCTCAGTCATGCCGCCTCCACGGGGCTGACTCTTGGGGCACCCGTCAGCCTCCCTGGCTGCCCACTGTGAAAGGACTTTCGTCATAGCAGTTAAAGACTCGGGTGGTAAAACCTTGGGGCATCTGTCAGCCAACCCTGGCTGCCCACTGCGAAGGGACTGACTGTAGTACCTCACCCCCAGCCATGGGCTAACAGAATTGAGAAGGGACTGACTGTCCTATCAGTTAAAGACTCGGATGAAATAAGGGCACATGTGGTACCTCACCCCCTGGCCATTGGCTAACATTAGTATTCTCTGATTTGGCCATTAGCATTGTCATTTCAAAGTCTTCCCCTAGTGTAGATATAGCCTGAGCTGCCTTTTCTTGCAGATAACTGAATTCATAAACCTTTGATATTGATTTGTTGTTTTACCAAGACATAAACCCAATACTCTTTTCCTTGAGGATCTTCTTTATTTCTTCATTACTTTTATCAAACCAATCCAACTTTAGTTTTTGCATAGAATTACTTCTGAAGCTTGAAGTATGACTGATTTGAATATATTCCACTTTTTGAGTTCATCACCAGTGAGAATGACCAAGTCTATTCTCAAGGTACCCAAGACTGAGTAACTTTGTTACCTCATGCCTCTGGTGCGATGTAGTCTTGCCACCAATTTTTCAGACACTTAAATGTTCTCTTCTGGGCCCTGTCCCTGAGTTCCTTTGAATTGTTCCCCTGTAATGTCTACCCCATGACACTGGCTACTCACAGAAATTTCCAGATCCTGTCAGAGTGGTTAAGTACTGGAAAAAATGCTGAGGAAGGTCTATCAGTTCCACAAAAAGACAGACTGGTCAAGTACTCTCCAATGGTGGTCTCTTTAAAAGTTCCTCAGATCTAATGAGGCAAAGCACAGGTGCACACCAGTTAACTTTGCAGTTGAAAATTACACAACCAGAAAGCTTCAAAAGGGTTTCTAACTAACGCAGAAAATTGATGCAAAACCCTTCAGTCTCTGAAGGCTTACTCAAGAGACCAAAGTCCATGACAAACTCTCATGTGAAGCCCTTTTTGAAGATGATGATTGTGCTCTACTCCGTCATAATAACAATGCCTACAGCTTAACCTTGACAGGTTCTCAGAGGCAGCTGAACAGTTTGGACTCACCATCAGTCTTTGAAAACTGAAGTCCTACTCCAACCAGCCCAATCAACCACTACAAATGGTAGAAAATTAAAACATCAATTACTTTTCAGGCTTTGGCATTACCATCTCAAGTGATGGTTTCCACGAACAAAAAATGATAAAATAAAATATGAAAGGTTAGCCATAACTTCAGAAGGTTTTGCCATACGATACTCACTAACATGCCATCAGGCTACCAATAAAATGGATAATACACATGCAGCAGGGATAGCCTTCTCTTTATACGGGGGCCAATAATAACCACAATGCCCCGATACAATTTGGGAACCTCATGTGTTCAAAACCAGCAATACTCTCCTGACCATTACCCAGCTTTATGACCTGGCCAGGCAGTACCTCATCAACAACAGAGCAAACCTGCATGAGAATGGCCCTAATAATTTGACTTCCCCACATCAAATTGGTTGCCTATAGACCAGTAACATTCTAGATGGATATCTTACAGATGGCAATGGCAACCCATTTCTTCATAAGTATGGAGCTATGCATTTTGCTACACTTGCTGCAACTCTGGAATCAGTTCAGCACATATCTTAAAAAAGGTCTCCCCACCATCCTAAAGTCCTCTTTTCTGCCAGTCATCCCAGGTTTGCAAAACAATCCTCCTCCACTAACTCATGCCAATGTCCCAGTCCAAGAAACAGCAGTGTAGGTGATCCAGAAACTGGTCCTCTTGTTCCCACAGCTTGGCATCCTCCTGTTCTTCTACCTCATCTCCCTATCACCATGGGAGAATATCGTCCTGCTGTTGCTGTAGAATATTCTCCTGCTCCAGCACCATCTAGTGGCAGGATGGGCAGAGGGTAGGGCAGAATTTATTCAGCTTAGTGGTAACATAGCCCAAGCAGGCTATAATTATTTGCACTTGCCACCATAGTGACATAGCATTACTGAGGCCAGCAGAAATTTCAAAATGGCATGGGCCAGCTAAGAAAGTAAATATGGGTTGGAGGCAGCAAAAACATGGGATTTTTTTAAAAAAAATTGAATCCACCTGGCTCACCACAATTTACAGCAAAAACAACCTCAGTGTGTAAGCTACTCAGCAGCACAAGAAAGAACCCAGGAGATGCTTTCAGCGAATGCTATGCTCTCAGTTCTCATCTAACTACCACCAAAGGTTCACACGATCAGATGTGAAAAGGGAGAAGGTGTTCCATGTGTATGCTATCGGTGCGAATCTTGTAGTATGAGTTCACTACCGGGTGATCATCAAAAGGTTTTGAATTAAATCCCCCAAGATGACATACCTTAATTTTGAAACTGGAAAGCTACTCTCCACCATTAAAAATATGACTATGGGCATGAGGTTGTATTGAATAAGAAATCGTTCAATATTCCGCTTTTGTAATCTTTAAAAAATGGAAAACTAAAGCATGAAAAATTATTTCAGCCTTGTCACTTATCTGGTGGCGGGAATTCTGTATGTACACTATGCAATAGCCCAGGAAAGGGAGAAATGCAAGACCTCATTCTTGTGGTTTTCTAAAATAAGTTAAAAGCCAAAAGGATGGAGGAAAATAATGGCTTCTGGAACTCAGCTAGAGCTTTCATTTTTAGGGAAGGCTTTACAGATTGAGAAATTCCTATAATCAAATGTGGCTCACGCATACAACGTGCTTTCAGAAGGAGAAACTGATTGCATATCTACTGTTGTCATCACACACACACATAATTAGGCCATATTTTAACAATAAACAAAATCAGCTTTCCCACTGTTAGGGTCTTACAATAAAAATTGAATGAAATCATGAGAAGAGCTCTGCAAGTTCAAAAACTTGTCTCTCTCAGCAGCAGAAGTTGGTTCAGTAAAAGAAGTTCTCACCCACCTCATCTTTCTAATATTATGGGGAAAATACAACTATTACAATCACAGAATTGCAGAATCCTAGGACTGGAAAGAACCTTAGGAGATCATTTAGTCCAGGCCCCTGCCTGAAGCAGGATCAACCCCAACTAAATCATCCCAGCCAGGACTTTGTCAAGCTAGGACTTAAAAACTTCTAGGGATGGAGATTCCACCACCTCTCTAGGTAAAGCATTCCAGTGCCTCATCACCCTCTGGTGAAATAGTTTTTCCTAATATCCAACCTACACCTCTCCCTCTGTAACTTCAGACCCTTGCTCCTTGTTCTGCCATCTGTCACTAGTGAGAACAGCCTCTCTCTCCATTATCTTTGAAGTTGAAGGCTGCTACCAAATCACCCCTCACTCTTCTCTTCTGCAAGGTAAGCAAGACTATATTCATGAAATGATTCCTAATATTCTTGAATTGAATTATCACTCTTAATATTTGTGACAAAAATCAACAGTGCCGATTTTGTTTTTGCCACTTAATGAAACTCAATTCTTCCATAAAAGAACCCACTGACGTTTTCTAAATATTTGCCAAGAAAGTGACTCATAAGAAACATTGAAAGGAAGACAATAATCTTGACTTGACTGCTTAAATATGACATTTATTCTCTTCTGCTTAATCCATGAAATTCCATGGGGATGTTAAACTCTGAAATAGCATATAGGGTAAGAATCTTTCCAGCAGAAAGGAAATTAGTGTCCCCAATTCTGTGACAACTGGGAAACAGCAAGCAGGGAATAGATGACAGAATATGTTGCTGTCTTGCATATTTTCTCAGTTGAGTTCAGCTTTTTTTTTTTTTTTTGCCAGTAATGCCTATCCGATAGATTTCAGTTTCATCTGTTGTGCTTAAAACATCTCTGTGGACATAATCGCCCCTGTGAGTCAGGGACAGCATGCTTTTGGCGGGAAAGATCACTGTGAGGAAAAATCTCCTCAGACACATGGAGTTTCAAATTGTCATAGCCTGCCAGCTAGCAGTGTTTCAACGGTCACTTTTTGACCGTTAGCTCCCCCGGCAACTTGAAATTATACATATTCATGAATCATTATTTGCATGCGGTGCCCTGATTAGGCTGGCTCTGGAGACTTTCCAGAACCTTCTGCGAAAGTGAGGACCTAATAGAGAACTGTGCCTGCATGCTAATTCCTTCATAAATATTCATAAGGACGCTCTATAAAAGCCGGGCTCGCAGCTCATTCGGCGGCCCTTGATGGGAAGGCGTGGTTCCACGAAACGTCCGCCAGTCCCTAGGCTAGCCTGAAAAGGCAAAGAGCGAAGAGCTGAACACTGCCAGAGCTGAGCACTGCCACCTACCTGAGGCGCAAGATTGCACACCACTCGCCCGGCAGCACAAGATTGCTCATCACCCATGCTCCTGTGGCAAGCAGTGACAGCGGCATCAGCAGCAAGCGGTGTCCCTGTGGGGAAGCTACCAGCTGTCGAACTGGCCTGCACTTGTGCAGGTACTGCGCGGCTGGCTCAGTGAAACCCGGGGCCCGCCACCACACTCACCAGACCTGACCTGCTTACCGGACCTGACTCATTTGCTGGACTTGACACACCGATTGAGAGAAGTATCCTCACTGACAGGCCTGCACTTTGCGTGGAGCCACAGACTCCACATCCCCAGTCCAGTCAGTGGCAATGGGACCCCCAGTGGGGGAGCAAGGTTGATCCCCTTGCTGTGTCCCTGCCTGGCAGGGTAGGGGCAGTACCCGGGGCCTGACCCCAAGGCCGGGCCTTGCTGGCCTCTGGCTGGACTCTAATTTAAAAAAGGACACTTAACAAGCCTGTTCAATCTAGAAATGTTATTATTATTATAATTGGTATTTATAGACATATTTATAGACAGGGTTTTTAATGTTATTTAATTAGTTAAATTATTAGAATTGTTAGTATTAAATAAGATAAATTCATTATATTATTTTAGTATATTAATTCTAGATATTAGTTGTTAGTTAATAATATTCACTTACGGAGGAATCGGTAGTCACTTGCTAGCAACTTATTACGAAAATACACACTAAGGTGAAGGCGTGGCTTCCCTTCTTTCCTATTTTCTTCTCTGTCTCAATAGAGAGGGAAATCCTCCATTGGCCATAATTCATATTTGGATCGGAGTAGCAACCTGATCCCAGTAGGGGTAAGAGGAGTAGCGCCCTCCCCCTCCTTTATTTTAGAAAAGACATATATATATTTATATAGGTATGAATATTTATATATTTATTATATTTATTACTTTCCTTCAAACTTACCTCTATACAACAACCTACCTCTATACAACTTATCTCCATACAACTTCCTTCAAATCTACCTCAACAACAACCTACCTCTACAAACACCCTACCTCTACACGTAATTTATTCAAAACTACATCACTTTAGTGTTAACATGAACACCTTGTTTTTAACTCAAGTAAGTGTGTACGGTTGCTCAAATAAGAACGTGCAATAATATTCCATTCCCTCCTTAAGAATTAATAAATTTATTGTAAGTGTTTGGAAAAAATCCGGTTGTGTGTCTCGTTGCTCCTCCTAGCTCCTGCCTGCCCAGGGGGAGTTCGGTGGGGTCCAGGTCAACCGAGTGTGCACCCCATCATAAGTCCGCGAAGGTGGGACCTGGGACCTAAAAGGTGGTAAGGGGTTGCTTTGTTGCGTCCTCTTGCCACCCGAGGAAGGCCTAGCATTGCTGTCAAATTTGCGATACTGCTAGAGAGCTGCCCTCAGCATCATCCTCCTCCACAGCTCTTTGCAATTGTTTTCTAGCCAT
Source organism: Carettochelys insculpta (assembly GCF_033958435.1). NCBI lineage: Eukaryota > Metazoa > Chordata > Testudines > Carettochelyidae > Carettochelys > Carettochelys insculpta. The sequence goes on along the minus strand of NC_134137.1, from coordinate 105,809,394 downwards.
CTGATATTGAGTATTTGTCTAGCAGCTATTTATGAAAATGTGGAGTTTAGACTGTAAGGTCTAAAAATCTCTGAAATTCAGCACCACATAGTAAAACTTACTTTACCATAGTGGTCAGTATTCAAAGTTTAATTTGGAGGACAAGATTCCTGTTTCTCCAGATCAGCTTTAGAGTTACGTAAGGTGAAGGTTGCCTGGCTCTTGCTGTTCTGGCTTAAATGTTGTCCTCTGTTCCATCTATTGTACTTAAAATGCTGCCAGGATACCCAAAATATCATACTTCTTGTATGTCAGTCTCAGAGGCCACGTCTACACATACGAGATCTTCCAGAAAAAAAAAAAGCGGTGCTCTTCCGGAAGATCCTTGGAGCACCTACGCATAAAAGTTGGTCTTCTGGAAGGAATCCGAAAGAACGTGCCACCTCTTCCGGATTCCGTACTCTGCTCCCAAACCAGGAAGAGCACCTTCTTCCAGAAGATTTGTCCAAAAAAATACATGTGTAGACGCTCCAAGGACCCTTCTTCTGAAAGAGCAGTCTGCCATGGCAACCGCCAGCTAGGGGACGGAGGCACTCCAGGCAGCCCCCTCGGGGCTCTGTGATCTCTGGCTCTTGCAGCTTTTAAAGCTGCACAGACCCAGAGACCCTGCGGCAGGAAGCTGAGAGTGCGGAGACAGGCAGCACATGCACTGCCGCAGCACACACTCCCCAGCCACCCGTGCAGCGACAGCAGAGCCCAAAGCCTGATGAATGGCTAGAAGCCAGGCAGCCTGCGCCCCCCAGGGTACCCCCAGGGAGCCAGCAGAGAGCAGACAGGACCCCAGTCAGCCCACAAAAAGGTGGGCCCTGCCTGGATGGAGCCAGAGCTCCAGGACCTCCTGGGGCTCTGGAAGGATGAAGAGGTCCTTCAGGACACAATGGGGCACCAGGGGAACACCCCTGCCCTTGTACAGCTTGCAAACGACCTGGCTGCCCAAGGCCACGCTTCCCGGACCCCCAACCAGGTCTGCTGTACGGTGAAGGAGTTGAGGCAGGGGGACATGAGGGCTTGGGACAGCAGCCGCCAGCCCAGGCAGGCCCCAGCAACCTGCACGCAACACTGTAGAGATGGCAGCGCCAGAGTCCCCTGCCGCACCAGAGGGGGACGCAGGTCCAGCCAAAGGCCAGCTCAGACCAGCCACAGAGCCCAGTGCCCCACAGCCAGAGGGCCCATCTGGGGATGAGTCCTTGGAGGGCTTCCTCATCATCAAGCTACCCTTTGCCTCCAGCAGTGAGGGCACCTCCAGCTGGGCATCACTCAATCTTTTCGAGGGGCCTCCAGTAAGTGTGCGCCATGGTGCATCCCCCAGGGGTGGGGGGCACACCCTGGCCCATATTCTATGGCCAAACTCCAGATGTCCTAGCCCAGATTGTGCCCTGGGAATGTGGGCACGCCCACAGGTGATTCCCGGCACCCTCACCTGTGGAGAGCCCTGCAAGCCTCACATGTACACTGGGGGACCTCAGGGTGCCTGGCTGCACCCAGCCCATCTGCCCCTCAGGCAGGGACTCCCGAGTGTCCAAACACACCCCCTGCCACCCGCTAGCCTGTTCCCTGGGGCCAGCTTCCAGATTGCGATGGCCATGCATTCTTGCCAGAGAGGGGGCTGGCCACACCCACAAGTCCTGCTGTCAAAGGATGGGGGCAGGCCAGCTGCAGATCTCCAGGAACTTCTCCTTCATTCAGGGGTTCTGCAGCCAGCGCGCATTGTCCCACTCAACCATGACCACCCTGTCGCACCACTCGGTGCTGGTGGTGTGGGTCCACACACACTGGGTAGCCTGGGGGTGGGGGCAACAGGAGACGTGGTGAGTCAGGACCCCCAGGCCTGTGTCTCCTGCGCCATAAGAGGCAGAGGAGGATAGCCAGAGAATGACCAACAGCTGGGTCAGGGCAACCCTGTGGGTCTGCAGCTGCTGGGGGTCCATGACAGAGGGTTCTCGGAGTCAGGACTAGGCACAGGTTCAGCCTTGTTGTAAGCAGCACAGCAGGCCTCAGCAGCACGTGCAGGGATGGGGCTGTTTGGGAGGGGCCCTTTAACGCATAACTGACCCTACCAAATGTACCTAATTCCCACTGCTACAGAAGTAACCTGCATTACCTCACCACAGATTTAACACCATTTCAAAGGTGAAACTAAGTTTCATTTTCAAAGGAGCAACTTTAAAATTCAGTATCTTTGCTCATTTGTTCTCAAAAATAAAAGTAAACTTTGTATTTCAAAAATTCAAGGTGTTCTGCATTTATCCTCTTAATTTTTATGTTATCACACTACTTTTATCACGATACAATGGTTAACAATTCATGTGTTTAGCACTTAGCCAAGTGTATTGGTGTTCAGTGAATTTCATTCTTCTTTTACAGCTACATTTCAGACAATGCTAAAAATGTTTTCTACACTGCCCAAGTATGCACAAACAAAAGGATGCAGTCTCTGGCTAAAAATGAATTCGTTCTGAAATAAAAATAAAAGTGCATTGACTACAGGTTAAACCTCTCTAGTCTGGCACTCTTGGGACTTGACCAGTGCTGAACAAGATATTTGCCAAACCCTGGTAGGTCAATATTGTCTAGCAGGATTATCAACACTTCCACTGCTTACTGGACACTTAAAAGATATTTAGGGGTAAATTAGAGATAAATAACAGCACAGAACACTGAGAGCCAGGACTGGTGGCTTTAAACAAACTTTATGGGACCACAGAAAACTTGGCCATGCCCTTGATAAGTGGACAGCTGGCTAATTAAAATCATGCCAAACCATGGATGTTACCGGACAAGAAAATGCCAGACTAGAGAGGTTCAACCTGTACTAGAAGTCTATAGACATCATGTGTACTAGCAGATCTATTCATGAAAAGTTGCCAGCAAAAAGCCATTCATTCAGAATACAGTATATCATTACTCAAGAAACAGCTGATCCTGCAAGTCACTAGTATAGTAATAGTCTGACATGTTTGTCTTAACACTGTAAAGAATACTCTACAGCCCAATACACGAAGCCTAAATCTTATTTATTTGTTATAACAAATTTCCCATAAAATTATCAAGGCCTTACCAAACACAGAGGGATGGCTGCAGAACCATGACTGCTACCTTTAAAAATGAAAATGAGGGACACTCTTCATCTTCAAGTAAACTTCATTTTTCTTTTCAGTATTATTGCAATATCATCAGCCTGTTCCCAATTTTCTAAGTGTTTCGCTCATGTCATGTACAAAGGCTAAATTCAGAGACAGAATGATAAAAGTATGACACCATTTCCAATAGAAATAAGAATCTGTCTACACTCACTGGCTATGTCTACACTAGCCCCAAACTTCGAAATGGCCATTTCGAAGTTTACTAATGAAGCGCTGAAATACATATTCAGCACCTCATTAGCATGCGGGCGGCCGCGGCACTTCGAAATTGACGCGGCTTGCCGCCACGCGGCTTGTCCCGACGGGGCTCCTTTTCGAAAGGACCCCGCCTACTTTGAAGTCCCCTTATTCCTATGAGCAGATGGGAATAAGGGGACTTCGAAGTAGGCGGGGTCCTTTCGAAAAGGAGCCCCATCGGGACGAGCTGCATCAATTTCAAAGTGCCACGGCTGCCCGCATGCTAATGAGGTGCTGAATATGTATTTCAGCGCTTCATTAGTAAACTTCGAAATGGCCATTTACATGGCCATTTTGAAGTTTGGGGCTAGTGTAGACACGGCCACCATGTACCAGCTTAACTTAAATTGGTTTAAATGAGTGCAGCTTCTCTGTGTGCACTCCATTACATCAGTTTAAAACTAGCTATATTGATTTATCAAGCTGTACTTCAACATTTACTGACAGATTAAACAAACATGAACCAAGTTTAAACTGACGTGAAAGTGCCAACTCACAAAATTGCACTAGTTTAACTAATGTGGTATAAAAGTAAAAAAAAAAAAAAAAAATCAAAATCACACCTTTAATTTTATTGCTATAATTCTGTATACAGAGTAGTTTTTACTCATGTTTAATACAATTCTGATTTCCAGGTTCTAGTAGGCCAAAGGTTTCTGTCAGGGACTCCTTTTTCAACTACATTCTAGCTTCAACAGTGTGACTGAGAACCATCCTCTACTATAACAAAGGAATTGTGTAAACTCATGTCAGACAACAAACCATACCATTTTGCTCAGTGTGAAATAGTGCATTATTAACTGAAACGTGTTCTAATGGCTTTACTCAGCTTTTACTCAGTCCTTGTTCCATCAGCTTCTCATTTTGGTAATACTGTTAGTAACTGAGTAAATAAACAGCCGTTATGAGTTAAATATTTCCTCCTGAAAAACTGTTGGAAACATTTCACTTCATATCCTGAATTGGAAATAAAATACTGAGTGCAGGGATTAACACTGAATGAATGGGCCTTTATACAGAATATAGGAACAACATAAGTATTTTTCATTAATGAAAATTTTATATATTTTTCAATTAATCTAGATCTAATTATTTTTTCAATTATCTATTTTTTCAATTAATATATGGGTTTCAACTGTTATGTTTTACATACTACTAATTACAAGCTGTCATGGAGACAGCTTTAAAAATTGATGAAAAATATAACAGCAACACATGAACGAAAGAGCAAGAAAATGCAGTCACAAGTTATTACCCATATAATGAAATTGGATTTATTGCTCAAATCTTATATTTCCTTCTATTATTATACCATTAAGAAAGTCCCTTAAGTTTAGCCCAAATAAAGACACATACACTATCTAGTGCAAAAATGTTAAAGAAATCTTACAAAAACTAAACTCATAAAGGTTAGAAAACTGAGTTATGATTCATACAGCTCATACTTCTCACATACATATATTATACACAGAGAGAGAGAGAGATAGAGCTGTATCATGTATCAGTATATAGGATGTCTGCCTTAAAATATACTTGAAATTTGGCAGAATCAGTCCATTATGATAATGACAATTTTCAAATCCATTAGTTTTGCACAGCATTGCTTTTAAAGGATGTTTGCATTTCCTTGTTTTAAATACGTCATGAATAAATGCCTGTAAAGGGTTAAACCCAGAGATAGTGGGTTCCTTGTTGGCAAGTTGACAGTTTAGCCAATAGGACGAGTGGGTGGGATATTTGAAATGAAGCAGCTACCTATTGAAACAGTCTTTCTTGTGTGTGACTGGAGGAGAGAGACACAGAAATGGTTTAAGCCTGAGCCCAGTGTGGAGGATTCAGTAAATATCCAGGCCTCAAGGAAATCTGGGCATGCAGGTATGTATGCAGAAAGGAAATATTTAATTAGATACAATGAGGTTATTTTTTATTTTGGGTTCGGCACAGGACTTCTCAGGCTGGCTGATGTACCCCCCGTACACTGTAACTTTAAAACTAAGTCCCAGGAATGTAATTCTCTGTGCTTTAATTTAACTTTTTTTAGTTGCTCTGTAACAACTAGCAACCAAATATGCTTTATCAACCATATCTTTTGTTTTGTAAATAAATCACCCTTTTCTTAAGGCAACAATTTGATTCCTGTGTCCTAGAGAAGGGTCCATTTGTATGTATGCCTAACACTGAAAGGTCAGCTATTAGAGACTACAAATTAAAATCTTCCTTTGTTTTCAAGCTGTCTCCTAAAGGTGGTTTAAGAGTTTGGGTTATTCCACGTGTGTCTTCTTGGCAATGTCTGCACTTGCCCTCATCTGTGAATGGGGCATGGTAATCGGCCTGATCAGAGAATGCTAATGAAGTGCTTCAATGAATACACAACACTTCATTAGGCTAATTCTCCCCATGGCAACTTCAAAGTGTCAAAGTTCGACATGCCGGCATGCCACGTAGCCATGAGCACTTCAAAGCACCCGCGGCTACATGGCATGCCAGCGCTTTGAAGTTTGACACTTCCAAGTTGCCATGGGGAGAATTAACCTAATGAAGTGCTACATATTCATCGCAGCACTTCATTAGCATTCTCCAATCAGGCTTATTACCATGCCCCCTTTGAAGCAGACGGCAAGTGTAGACAGAGCCCCTGAGTTCTAAAGAGGTGTTTTCTCACTTGAATGATGGCAGCTTCCTCCCAAATCAGGGAATCTGTGACCTTGGGAACTTTTTTTAAGCAGAAGCCTATAGAGGCAAAGTATTTTAAAGTCTCCTGCAAGTCTCCATCTTCTGAACTCAAGAGTGTCAGAATGGGGAACAGCCTTGACATACAACCACAAACAAAAACAGGGAGTGAGATCACATCTAAATAAAACAGTGCACAATGCCCTGTACCAACATGTGACATAGCGTTCAAATATGAATCTGTTTGAAGCTTTATACCTGGGTATTCAAGTGTTTGCATGAAATTGGGAAGGATTGTAAAGTATGTTTTCACATATTGCATATAATTAGACTTAGAGAAATACACTACCTTTAGAATATAATAATGCACATAAACTCCTTGGGGAAAATGCAATGTTATTATAAAATGTGATTTATGGAAATTGCTGAGGGGTATCTCATATCTATCCAATAGTCAGTGCAGAATTTGCTTCCTGCTATCTGAGCGGTGGCATGGGACCAATTTGTAAAGCGTGGGTGCTGTGCTGTATTGCCCCCTTATATCTGTCCACACCCGTGTCCAGGATGCGCCCATTGCTGGGGGCAGCAGTGGACCTGTAGGCCAGGGCCAGGAGCAGAGCCCGGTGACCAGGACCCTGGGACCAATTTCCCAGGGCTGCCAGAAGTAGAGAGGCTGTGGTCGTGACCCCATAGCTGGTGGTGGGGTCCCCAGGTGGCAGTGGGGCCCCTGGATGTTGGCTAGCATCTGACATGCCTCTGTTCAAGTTGTGAATGGAAAAGTAAGGAGGCCATACAGGCTAGGTCTACGCTAGAGAGTTTTGTCGACAAAACCCAGGGGAGCATCCACACTACAAATGCATTCTGTCAACAGTAAATCAACAGAATGAGGCACTTTTGTCAACGGCATTGTGCCTCTCCCCCAGGGGGCTGTACACCTTCGTTGACAGATTCTGTCAGGAGAACACAAGTGTGGACGCTCGGGGGTGGGGTTCTTTGTCGACAGAACAGTCCTCCATGGCACTGGCCAGCTGGCCCTGGGAGACACCCCCTCCACCACAATCACAGCTCTATGCTGTCTGCCTCCGGTCAGCCTGAAAGCTGCAGGGATCCCCGGAAACCCCATGGCAGCAAGCTGAGAGTGTGCACATGCCTTCAGAGCCATTCCCCTGCAGTTCCCAGCCCATGGTAGACAGCCAGAAGCCCCGTGACATCCCAGGGCCTTCAAGGGAACCACAGGGGGGTCCCAAAATGCTGGGCCCCACCCCAGAGTGAACCTGAGATCCAGGAACTCCTCGGCCTCTGGGATGAGGACGCCATCCTCCTCGACCCCTCCACAAAGAGGAGGAATGCCCCAGCCTATACCCAGCTCACCACCTCCCTGGCCGCATGGGGCCACCACACCAGGACAATGTAGCAAGTCTGGCGAAGGTCAAGGAGCTGAGCCAGGGATACTCCCTGGCCCAGGACACAGCTAGGAGGTTGGGGGCAGGACCCGCAACCTGCTCCTACTATGCTGAACTGCACAGCCGCCTGAGGACTCTTCCCCCAGCCATAGCCGCCCTCGACATGGACGAGTGCCCCCACGCCGGAGCCACAGCAGGCAGAGCAGCAGCCTGGGACCCAGCTAGAGCTGGAGCCAGAGGGGGACACCGTCTCAGAGGCCAGCGAGGGCATGCTGGTGATCGTCATGGACTCGGGCCCCTCCTCCGGCCAGGCCACATCCAGGGCATCCCCGGACCTGTTTGAGAGACCCTCCGATAAGTTCCCTGCATGTCCCACACCCCCAGGGGTGGGGGTAACCCAGCCCTTGCCATGGCAGGAAGTGGGTCAGTCATACAAGCCCCGACCGAACCATACACACACCACCATGGAGCGCAGCTCCCGGCACATGGGCACACCCACAGGCAGGAGTCAGCTCCTGCTCCTGCAGACAGCACTATAAGCCAAATGTGTGACTCACCCGCCGGCCATGCAGGGACCCCTCTCTGGTCAGATGCCCCCCATCCTTGGCCTCTAGCCCACCAAGCGGTGGGAGGACCTGCTGCAGTCGGCCCAGTCCCCAAGGCATGAGGGAGCCCCAGTGCAGCAGGACCTGCTGTGCAGGGCACTCTTCAGTGTTCCTGGGACATCCCCATCACTTGGCTTGGGGGGTGGTGGCTGCTGCTCACAGTGGGTGGGATGCATGAATCCCTTAGGGGCTGTGTTGCATGAATGACTCACCAATTTCTCCTTGCCTTCCTTACAGCTGCACCATCCGAGGGCCAGGCCAGCCCCACCTCCCCACCAGGGCCAGCCAGCCCTAGCCAGGAGCCGGAGCCAGAGCCAGGTGTGCCAGGTCCAGCACCGGGATGAGCTAGCACCCTACTGTGGCCAGGGTGGGCTGGTGGCCAGAGGGCCTGTTGCTAGCAGGACAATGACTCCAGAGGGCGGTCATGTGGGTCCTCTGGAGGTTAACTGACCCCCTGGAGCAGCAGCTGCGAGAAGACCAGGAGTGGCGGATGCGGGCCTGGGACCAACTGGTGTCCCACTTGGACACCATCACCAGCATCTGGTGGGACCAGTTGGCCCAGCCACCCACAGCTACTGCCCCTGCCACTGCTGCTCCCCCGCCCCCAGCCCCTACCCTCTCCCTGCTGGCCATTTCCCAGAGCATGCTGGACCTGGCACAGCGTCTGATAGCCATGGCTGCCCCCCCTGCCCCCTAGATGCCTCCTGACATGCCAGCCCTCCGTACTCCCCTGGCCCCCCTGCTCCCTAGGCCACCCTGGTCCTGCCGCAGCCCCCCCACTTCTGTATCTTCCCATGATCCTGGCCTCAACCCAGCCTTGAAGGGTCCCCAAACCCATAGCAGCAGGGGATCCTGGGGCTCATGCCATTTGGGGTCCTGCTCCTTCGCAGGATTGCAGCCCCCGACCCCCATCCCAAGAGCCGCATGCCACTGTATATTATTAAAATGTATTGTACAGTGAAGTCTGTTATCACAAAGATTATTTGCAACACATTTATCTTTCTTTAAGCAAACTGGCTATTTGAGCGCCACCCCCATCCGTGTTTATTGGGGAGGGGCTGTGGAGTGGTGAGAGAGCAAGAGGAGGGATCAAGGAGGGGATGAAGTAGGGCTGCGGGCCTGAAGCCCCCTGCTCAGGATGCCCTGGGGGCAGTTATTGGGGTCCATGGGAGAAGCTCTCTCTCAGGGCCTTGAGGATCTGCAGCCCAGCCTGATGGGCCTAGTGCTGCAGTGTCCAGGATGCTCCGCGTTCACCACTTGTGGCGAACGGGGAAGTGTATTTTGGTGAACGTGGCTCAGTGGGCTAGTGTGGCAGCTCAGGTGGCAGCATGGTGGCATGGCGGCTAAGGAGCTAGTGTGTTGGTTCCTTGGGCGCCATGCGGCAGCAGCAGCTCAGGAGCTCGGGCACTGTGCCACGTGGCTCTCAGGGCTGCGCGTCTTGGGGCAGGGCAGCTCCAGCAGCATGGCTCTGGTGGTGGCTCCAGTGAGTCACTAGGGGCAAGGAAGCAGGGTGCCTGGATGCAGGGGCAGGGGGAGGTAGGGTGCCTCACTGCGGGGCTGGGGGGGGCGGGTAGGGTGCCTGGCTGAGGGGGAGGAGGCATTCGGCAATCAGGGGTCTTGCATTTGGACACCACTGGCCTAGCAGAAGGGAGCTGCACCTGGCTGTTCATAGCTGTGGCCAGCATCCGCCTCGTCCCCCAGGAGGAAGGCCTCCCCCTTTCCCACCACTATGTTGTGGAGGGCACAGCACATCCCCATGACTGTGCTCCCTCACATTCAGCCGAGTGAGGAGGCATCTAAAATGTGCCTTCAGGTGGCCCAAGGCACACTCAACCTGATTCCATGCCAGGTTCAACCAGGCATTAAACAGCTCCTGTTGGACGGTGCAGGGTTTCATGAGCCAGGGCATGAGGGGGTAGGCAATGCTTCCCAACATACACAACAGCACATCCATGTCTCTGACTGCCAGCTCCCGGTGGGGGACATGGGTGCCCACCTCCATGCTCCAGCACAAGCTGAAGTTGTGGAACACGTGGGCATCATGTGCCCAGCCTGACCACCTGTCGTAAACATCGAGGAAATGTCCACAGTGGTCAGCCAGGGCCTGCAGCACCACAGAGTGATATCCCTTGTTATTTATGTACTGAGCCATGCTGTGATCCGGGGCACGGATGGGGATGTGAGTCTCGTTGATGGCCCCAATGCAGCTGGGTGGCGAATCTGGCAACAGCAGGATCAACGTCTACGAAACAGGTGACCCTCTGCAGCAGGAGCATGTTGATGGCCATCATGACCTACAAAGGGAGGGGACCGAACACACACACCAGGAACGGAGGGAGGGAGTCCCTCAAGCCCCAGGGGACTCCCCTGCCCACTCCTGTCCCCCTCACCCTCTCTCCAGGTGACCCCTGCCCCATGAGGCTGCCCCCTGGCAGCAGATCTGTGTGAGGGTGGGACAGTACAGTCCCCTGAGGAAAGGTCTTTCTCCCCGACCCCACCCCTCATATCCCTAACCCCGCTCCCTGAGGGTGCCCTTTGGGCAGCCTCCCCCACCTGCAGCCTGAGAGTGCCTTACCTGCATGCCAAACTGGTTCCCCACGAAGCAGTCGCTGTCCAGAGCAGTGAGCTTCCAGAGCATGATTGTGACCTGCTTCTCCATTGTGATGGTGGACTGCAGCTGGGTGTCCTCCCTCCGGAGGGTGGAGGTTAGCCAGGGGTAGAGCTCTAGGAAGGTGTCCTTCCACATGTGGAAGTTCTGCAGCCACTACGGTTGTCCCACAGCCCTATGACCAGCCAGTCCCCCCGCAGTCAGAACTGGTGGTGTACCTCCACACCTGCCTGATCACCCGAGGGGACAGGCGCAGGTGGACCCCTGTTGCAGCCATGACATCCTCCTTTATACCAGTGTCAGGCTTGTCCCCCCCAGAGGAGATGGACAGCCGCGATCAGGGTGAACAGCAGCTCAAGAAGCTCTGAGTGGATCCACTGCAAGCCCAGGGGCTGTTCTGGCACGATGGCTATCTGGAAAGAGCAAATTCTCACAGAAAGTGTGGGAGCCGTGCAGTAGCTATGCTGTCCCTCTGTGAGGTAGGCTAGCCTCAGCATGGGCAGAGAATGGGTGGCGGGCAGGTGCGGGGGGTGTCCCTTTAAGGGTGCACCTGGTTGGGGCTCCCAGAAGGGCTTGCTGGCCATGCAACCCTGTGTGATGGGGTTCCAAGGCCCATTCTGTTGAGAAAGCAGCCGGGCAGTCCGGCCACTCCCTATTGACAGAGGGGAATCAAGAGAGTGATCCACTGTGCTGCGTGGACGTGATCTGTCGACAGATGTTTCGTCGGAAGATATCTTCTGACAGTGACGTCTGTTGCCAGATTGCTGTAGTGTACACGTAGCTATAATGTTTAGCTCACTATACCATCTTCAGTCCATGAGTTATGCTTTCCCAGACCAATGGACAAATATTTTCCCCATAAAAAGTGGAGAAATGTGTCCACTGTCACAGGCATACATGTTTCAGTTGCCTCTTCAAGTCTACCAGATGTTATTACTGTGCTTCGCCAACAAAAAACCCTGGCCGAATGCCTTCACTACTAAACCAAGTCTTGTGGTCTTATTGGCCAGTTTGATCAGAATCTGCTATATGAGCTATCTGGCCACAGCACACAAACAAAAAGAACACACGGAATAGACATAGGCATGCAGCCAAACGTCTGATGACATTTGAAAGAAGAGTGAAGGCAAGCAGCACCACTTAAGCTTCCCAGACTTTCATTCTGTTTGCAAAACAGGTGCTGGGAATTACACACAGTCCACTGCTCTCTTTACTTTGCCAGAGCAGATAAGTAGTCACTGACAACCAGGGCTTTTACCTTGCCAATACTTGGTCAGGCTTTTTACAAGTATAAGTCCTGGGAGTCATCCCAGCTAAAGGGACACTGACACACCCTGGCTTTGAGATAGAAGACGCTGACTAAGAGGTTGATGCATATTCATTTGAGTCCCTGAGACTACTGAAAGAGGGGTGTCACAACATACACAAGTTTAGAGGGGTTGGCAATACTGAGGAAAAACAGCCTTTTAGAAGAGTAGCTTAGATGTAAATGTCCTAAATGTCACCAGAAAGCAAGTCTCCCGAGAATGAGACATTAACCTGTGAAAGAGTCTCCAGAGGCAACTGTTAAGAGATCAATTGCTAAAACATTCAAAAAACGTGCTCAACAAAAACATCTACATCACTGCCAGGCAAAATATGGCACATGGGCCAGATTCAGCCCACGGACACAGGAGGAAGCCTCAGGCAAGCTCCGTGCCTGCCACACCCCCTACTCAGAAAAGACAGATGCAGACAAACATGTGAGTAAAGAGAACGTGAAGTAAAGTAAAGCTAACCCACCTAAATTAATGTGGGCCTCAGCTAGCTGGGAGGATGCCACAAAGCCCCACTTGGATAGTACGTGGGGGTGGAACCTGTGGGTGTCAGCACCCTGCAGCTGCTCCTGCCATCCACTGCCTGGCCCCTGGCCCATGGCCAGGAGGAGTCCAGGAGTCAGAGTGGGGAAGGGGCAGGGCATGAGGCACAAGAGGGTGCCCACACCCGCCCCCGGATACTCTTGCTGGCAACACAATGCATGCTAGTGAGGATATCCATTTATCTTTACTAGATGTGGATGTGCAGTAGTTTTAAACTAATGGCCAGTCTCAGGTTTTGAACCACTGTAATTTGGGAAAACATTTCACATATTCCTCATAAACAGCACCAATATCCCATAGCTTTACCATCTCAAAGCCATTTTGGTCAAAGGTCTGTATCACACCATCCTGTACAGTATAAGCACATCCCTATCTAAGTACCTTTCTGTGCTGCTTATATTGAACGCACAAAAGGGCACGATACTGAAGTTTTAATTTAAAATGTCCAATCAACCAAATTATAGAGAAAAATGTCCAAATCCACAAAGGGGTTTGTTTGGGATTTTGTTTTGTTTTTCCAGTTAATTACCATGACAAATTGACTGCTCGTTTAACTGCTTTGAAGTCAATGTATTTCTATCAGCAGAGAAGAGGCCCACGATGTTTAGAAGTAAATGCAATCGGACATGGGATTTTGTGACTAATTTTCAAAGCATTTCAGATGGCTTAGATGTCTTATAAAATAATGATCAGATAAGCCTGTGAAACAGAAGCTGGAACAGCGCTTTTCTGTGCTAATCACTAAATTAATTAACGTCACTTGAAAGGAAGCCATTAATGGAATCACAAAACCTTCCCAGCCCCGACCCCAGACATGTCTGCCAAACTCCCTAGCAATAAGTGAGGTTTGCTGGGCTTAGACTTTCTTGCAAGAACAAAAAAAAAGGAATCACAAAGAGAGGGAGAGTGCATTGATTGCCCCTGCCTGAGCAGATTCAAAATCCAAGGGTTTGAGCTTAATTTCCAAACTCCCCATTTGCAAACAGCTTTGGGGCTATATAAGAAAGCTACTTTCACAAGCAAATGGCTGCAATGGCTCTGTTTGTTTTTCAATAGCTGTGAGCCGGGCAGGGGAAAGGGGAGAAGGTTCACAATCCCATTGGCTGGTTTGTAGCCAATGGGAGCTTCCTGTTTGAAGAACCCCTCCCATTCCTCTCAGGCACATAGTTATTCACCGAAGCACGTGGCCTTGGCCATGGCCAGGGAGGCAAGTAGCCTGCCTATGAAATCAGCTGGGCTGCTGGCCGGGAGTCACCCAGGTAAGTCTCCCAACCAGAACCTGTCCCTGGCATCCCAGACCCTTCCTGGCCCAAACCCTCTGCCCCTCCCACCCATACATAATCCTAATCCTTTGCCCCCTCCTCTACTAATAATCCACATAACCCAAACCCTCTTCCCCTCCTCATGCACCCATATCCCCTACTAGACCCTACATCCCAATTTCTTGCCCCAGGTCACAACCCTCTCCTGCCCTAGGTCACAACCAAAACCCTTGCAACCTAATCCCTTATCCCAAGATCACTTCTACACCCAACCTCCATCCCAGACCCTACACCTCCTCCATTAATATTATGGAAAAGTATGGCCCTTGAACACTTTCCAAATTCTAGGAATGATCCCGCATCAAAAATTATTGCCCAGCCATGACCTATATAATAGTAGATAATCCTGCAAATCCACCAAGTCTAATGTCAATAGTACAAATTTTAAATCAGTGTAAGAAAATCCAGTTGACTTTGTTATGAAGGGTCTTTCAAGTGAATACAGCAAGAGTGTTGCTTTGATTTATATTCTACTCCTTCATCTTTTTGCAAGTGAGAGCACTTATTTGACAAAAGTACCAAACTGACACCAGTGAGGAATAAAAAGGTTTCAGTGTACTCAGTTGAATTCTTCCCACAGAGCAAGCTGCAAACTTTAATAAATTAAGGTTTTATGACTGAATTTTGATTAAAAAGCAGTTTTAAAAATACTTGTTATTTTCTCAGCCCCTGCAAGATGGTTGTTATAGGTTTTTAAACAGTCTTTAACATCGCAAGAATGAAGGGAAATCTTATAAACTGTGGAAAACCCTTGTCCACAATCTGATAGCTCCTAATTATCAAAGCTGCCGTGCTCTGCTGTAGGTCCAAAGAAAGGGTTCCATTTTAAATCACTGAGACCTAAACCACTGAGGGCTTTGAAGATTAAGGACAAGTCCTTGTGGGGAAGGAAGGTGAAAGGGTCCATTAACTACTATCATTTTACCTTTCTGACTGCATAATTATCAGATTAATTTAATGTAGATTCCATTAGCAGTTCATGGCTTGTTTATGAAAGTTCAGTGCCAACTGTAACACAAATCTGAGAAAAATGGATAGATTAATGGAACAGAACTAATGAATGATTCCAGAGCAATAGGTCTAGAACACAAAACTCCACAGGCAGTAAAGTTCAAGTAATGTATAAAATTATGTTGACTTAATTGTTTTGAATAGTTTATATAAAAAGATGGGGAAACTCTGCCTTCTAAGTAAATATACTTCTGTGTAATGATCACAAGCTTAAAAATTGTATTTGTTTGGTTACATGGTGCATAATTATTGATAATATTACAAACTTACACACAAAGGAGAACGTGTATTGATACTGACTTAACAAATGCCCTCACTTGTACCTTCTTCCATCCACCAACATACAGGTGGTGGAATTGGTGATGGACCGACCTCCACAGTATCTTACCAAGACTGCCTAGATACTCTCCACATTCTGCATCACTTAGGATTCCTCTGTCCTCTCAAGGCAAAGTTGACCCATGCACTGATTTATAACAGATTCCTCACTACCTAAGAGTCCTACTTTGCCAGACAGATTTGCATATTAGAATAATGTCTAAAGATGATAAACCTAAATGGCTAGGATGCATCTCTTGTGCCAGCTCCTTGATTAACACAGAACATGGTATCCAGAAAGCTTCTGGCAACAGTGGTTATTGATGGGAAAACATCTAAAAATGGAGCTCTCAATCCCTGATCTGTTCACATCTTTGTACTATTACCACCATTTCTATTACAGGTGTAATTTTTTTTACTGGAATAGTTATATTGGTATATGCTTGCATAACCCCAACTCCTTTCCTTCCTGAGTTACTCAGGAGCAGGTAACGCTCACCTGCGCACCCAGGTGCCTCATCAAAAGTAAAGGAGATCCTGAGTATCCCAGAGGTGAAGTTGGATAGGTGTCAATCCTCTATCCACAAGTGAAAATAAGGGTTCCACAAGAAAACTCTTCTGCAGCTCCCTGCCCTGCTGCCACTGAAACAGTAAAACTAAATTTAATTGGTTTAACAGCTGGCAGGAGTGTGTGAAATGAACTGAAGTTACATCCATTATTTCATTGGCGGCAGAGCTGAGCGCCACAGAGAGCCCCTTACTCACCTCACTACCCGAGCAGCCACACCCTTCTGGTCGGCATGGCTCAGTTCACCAGCCACCAGTGGAACAGGAACACCTCTGCACCAGCCTTCCTTCTGATAGGTGCACATGGCCGCCTGAGAGAACCTCCCCAGCCAGCATCATGGAGAGGTTAGTCTTGGGGGCCTGTTTGGGGCTGAGGCAGGTGAATCTTGAGGATGCAGGGGTGGGTTTGGGGCTGAGAGAGGTTAAGCCTGGGGATGAGGAAGCAGGTTTGTGGGATGGGGGATAAAGCTTGGGAATGGGGGACAGATGTGGGGGCTGAGAGTGGTAAAGCTTGGGAATGGATTTCCACAAAATTCTTTCATGTTTAAAAGGGTTCCATGGCCAAATAAAATAGGTAAACACTGCTCTATCCTCTGTAGCTGCAGAAATTACTCTTGGCCTTGCCTCCACCTGGCTGGACCCTGTACACACTCAGTGGTATACCTGGGGAGTCTCCAGAAATAAGCCTGAGCTGACCTCGGCCAGAGGTCTAATTCAAAAGTATTTTTCCTTTACTGCCCAGGATGGAATCCACCAAAGGCTATGCCTGCATTTCCTGGAAGTGGAAGCATCCCCTCCCCAAGGTAACGTGGAAGTTGCAGTCTCTGGCTACATCTACACTACCAGATAAATTTGATCTGATTAAATTTGATTTTGTAACACTGGATTTTATAAATTCAATTTTGAGTGTCCTCACTCCCCCACAAAGTCGAGTTAGTGCTGCCACACAGAACGGCCAAACATCAACCATTGCACGACTGCACTGTGGGAACCTATCCTATCCCACAGTTCCCTCAGCCCCACATTCTGCACCCTCCCCCCGAGCCCTGCTGCACCCCCACTGTCAGCAGCTCTCACCCTGCTGCCTGGTTCCTGGGTCCCCAGAGCCTGGGGGACCCAGGAGACTGACCAGCACTGCTACACCTGGCTTGCAGGAGCCAAGCACAGCAGGGAGCCAGGCGCAGCAGCGCCAGTCAGTTTCCTGGTTCCCATGAGCGGTGGGGAATGAGGAACCAGGTGCAGCAGCGCCAGTCAGCCTCTGGAGGCTAATGAATTCGATTCAAAGACATGGCGCTTCCACACTAGCCTTCACTCAAACTTCTAAATTCGAACTTGACATGACACCCACCTGGTTGCAATGAAGCTATGACAGCGATACTAGCGCTAACTCAACCGAGCTACAGTAAACCCTTGAGAAGCATGATTTCAATTTATGATTAACTCACATTCATGTGAGTTAAGTGCAAGTCAAAACTAACCACCCCGCCAGCTCCAGCCCCTGGCTCCCTCAGCTGGGAGACCCCAGTGGGCACACAGCTGCTTGCTCAGCGGTTTCTCCCAGCTGGGAGAAACTGCGTCGTAAGAAGATGTGTGCCCCGCAGCTGGGAGAAGCCATGGACTGCATGGCTGCCCCCTCCGGCCTCCCACACACCTCCCCCTGCTGGGGAAGCCAGCAGCTAGAGCTAGTGGCCACACTGCTTCTCCCACCCAGGGGAAGCTGGCGGCTGGAACAGAGGTGGAGCGCTGCTGCTCCCCAGCTTCCCCCAGCTGGGGGGGAGCAGCAGAACTCTGAAGAGGCTCCAGCTGCCTGCTCCCCCAGGCAGGGGAATTCCAGGGATCTCCCCGCCCCCCAATTTACACAACCTCCACGTAAATCGAGGGAATACTGTAGTGGTATTTACAGTGAAGACAGCCACTTGGTACAACTGAGCTAATCGCCTTAAATTTGAATTTAGCTGGTAGCGCAGATGCAGCCTCCCCGGCAGGACTGCCGCACTCAGGACCTTCCCAACTGGAGCACTCACAGTTAAATTCAAAGACCCTCTAGTAGAAGATGCCTATGTTTGTATCTCTGATTTTCCTTTATATACAGGAGTAAGCTATATCACAATCCCTTTTATACATGGGGGAGCTGTAATGATTTAACTTTATTGGTAAAGTGGAAGATATACAATTTGCATAGACAAAGCCTCAGACTTACTGCAGAGGAAGGTGACTGCTTTCCAAAATGAGTGGGCTAACACAGGGTTTTGTCATCTGGCTTGATTAAATTGGTGATTTCAGCAGATCAGACAGATGATGCCCAACTATAGTTGTGGCAGCCTACAATGGACCATCAGTTTTGTTCAAAAGGGTTTGAGGTATTGTTCATCCTACTGTTTGTTCAGTGTGAGAAAGCTGAAGGCCGCTGTTTAACCCTATTCTATTTACATTAGAACTTTATTCCCTACATGTCTATAAAAATTTACAAATGTTTAAGAGCTTTGTAAGTATATTTAATGCTATATGTTTATAAATACTAAGAATCATGTGCATGCATTTGTACACATTTATACACAATAATGTAGAGATATTTCTGTATAAGGGCATTACTGCTGGCATTATAGATCTCCTGCATTCAACTTATTTGTAAATCCATGTCCTTAAGTAGCCTGGCCCAGGGGGATCCAGTGGATATAATGTACTTACATTTCCAGGAAGCCTTTGATATGATATCTCACCAAAGGCTATTAAGTAAGCAGCCATGGGATAAGAGGAAAGGTCCTGTCATGGACTGCTAACTGATCAAAAGAAAGAAAATAAAGCATAGGAATAAATGGTCAGTTTTCAGAATGGAGATGGGTAACTAGTGGTGTCCCACAGGGGACAGTAGTGGGACCTATCCTATTCAACATAAACGATCTGGAGAAAGGGGTAAAGACTTAGGTCCAAAGCAGACTCTAAAGCACTTCAAAAGGATTTCACAAAACTGGGTGACTGGGCAACAAAATGGTAGATTAATTTTAATGTTGATAAAAGCAAATTAATGCATATTGGAAAACATAACCCTCAATATGCATACAAAATGATTGGAAATAAATTAGCTATTATTACTCAGAGAAATCTTGGAGTCATTGCACATAATTCTCTGAAATAATCCACGCAACATGCTGCAGCAGTCACAAAAGCAAATAGAATGTTAGGAATCATTAAAAAGGGATAGAGAATATCTTATTTCCTTTATATAAACCCATGGTATGCCCACATCTTGAATACTGTGTGAGGAAGTGGTCACTTCATCTCAAAAAAACGGTATCTTGTTATTGGAAAAAGTTCAGAAAAGGGTAACAAAAATGATTACAGGTTTGGAACACCTGCCATGAGAGAAGAGATTAAAAGACAAACTTACCAGTTTAGAAAACAGAAATCTATAATATCACAACTGGCATGGAGAGAGTAAATAAGGAAAAAATGCTTACTAGTTTGTTTAGCACAAGAACTAGGGTTCACCAAATGAAATTAATAGACAGCAGATTTAAAACAAACAAAAGAAGGATGTCTTCGCACAATGCAGAGTCAACTTGTGGAACTCCCTGCCAGAGGATGTTGTGAAGAACAGGCCTTTATCAGGATTCAGAAAGGAATCATGGAATGCTAAGACTGGAAGACGCTTTGAGAGGTCATTGTGTCCAGCCCCCTGCCCTCATGGCAGGACCAAGTACTGTCTAGACCACCCCTGATAAACACTTATCTAACCTGTTCTTAAATATCTCCAGAGATGGAGATTCCACAACCTCCCTAGGCAATTTATTCCAGCGTTTGACCACTCTGACAGTTAGGAACTTTTTCCTAATGTCCCACCTAAACCGCCCTTGCTGCAGTTTATGCCCATTGCTTCTTGTTCTATCCTCAGAGGCCAAGAAGAACAAGTTTTCTCCCTCCTCCTTACGACACCCTTTTAGATACCTGAAAACCGCTATCATGTCCCTCCTCAATCTTCTATTTTCCAAACTAAACAAGCCCAATTCTTTCAGCCTTTCTTCATAAGTCATGTTCTCTAGACCTTTGATCATTCTTGTTGCTCTTTTCTGGACTCTTTCCAATTTCTCCACATCTTCCTTGAAACGTGGCACCCAAAACTGGACACAATGCTCCAACTGAAGCCTAACCAGCGCAGAGTAGAGCAAAAGAATGACTTCTCATGTCTTGTTAACAACACACCTATTAATGCATCCCACAATCATGTTTGCTTTTTTTGCAACAGCATCACACTCTTGACTCATATTTAATTTGTGGTCCACTATAACCCTGTAGCCAGACAAATGTCTCCCCCTTACAAGCCAGCTTGCTGCCCCTCCTGAGGTGCCCCACAAGCACACAGGGCACGGAACAGCTGCTGACGGCACAGTCTTTGATGTCTCCCACAGAGGCCCAGATGTGCTAGCTCATCGTGACCCTGAGAAACAGAAAGTACAGATAAAAGGGCTAACAGGCCAACTGTCAATAGGAGGGCCTCAGGAAATTACCCTGGCTGGCATTAATGGAGTGATGCACCCACACAGCCATCCCAGAAGAGAAATCTCCACCCTTGTAAAAGAATGTCCTGTACTCCCAAATTCTTTATCTCCTGTCTTACAAGTTCAAATTAAGTAAGAATTGCCCTTGTAAAAACTGGTGTCACAAAAGACAGACCAGTACGATCTGACACCATAGATAAGAAAGAGAATACATGACTCAAGGGATATAAAGATGGGCCCAGCAGCACTCTGATTCTGAGCGCATCTTCACCAACTACCTGCTCGTCGGGTCAGGTGATTGCCTCCTGAGGTCCACAAATGGGGATGCCCAACCTCGTATTCGTCTTTCCGTAGAATTGAGTGACCGATCCTGGCTTGGCTACGCTGGTATCGAGAGACGCAAGGAGGGTAAGATGTACCCACATTAAGGTCTCCTTTTGGTGTACACAGTTAAAGAATTAGAGCTCTATAGATTGATATCGTTGTAGTAAGATGTCATTGTATTGGATTGTAACATAACCTGTTAACACCTGTACTCTGCTAGCATATAAGAAGCAGACAATAGCCTTTTGTAACCGCACGCTTATAACTGTAGCTTAATAAACTTGTAACTAGTTAAGATCTAAGCCTGACTGCTGTTACTCTTTGCCACTGCAACACAGCCGGCACAATCAAAAGAACTTTAACCGTTTGGTTACCACAACCTGGCCATAGGTGAGAGTGCTAAGAGCCTAGCGTAGAGTCGTGCCACCTCCACGGGGCAGACTCCTGGGGCACCGGTCAGCCAATCCTGGCTGCCCGCTGTGACGGAACAGTGCGTCCTAGCAGTTGAAGTCTTGGGTGTGGAAAGGCTCTTAGTGGTACCATTGGGGCACCCGTCAGCCAATTTTGGCTGCCCGCTGTGAAGGAACTCCCTGCTCTAGCAGTAAAAGACTCGGGTGTTTAGGACCCTGGGGCATCCGTCAGCCTGGCCCAGGCTGCCCGCTGCGAAGGAGCCCTGAGCTCTAGCAGTTAAAGACTCGGATGGTAACAAGGGCATAGTTGGTACCTCACCGCACATTACCCGGCCACCAGCTAACAAACCCCTAGATAAATTCATGCATAAATGCAAGACCTAGATAAATTCATGCATGTGTCAAAGTACGTATTTGCCCAAAAAAGTTTATGCTCCAGTAAATCTGTCAGTCTAGAAAGGTGCCACAGGACTTCTCATTGTTTTTTGATGACTACCTATTCTAGGATGCCTCTGGGACACCTGGCATTGGCCACTGTTGGGAAGCTGGGCTAATGGACCTTTTGTGCAACCCAATATGGATATTATTATGTTCTTATTCATAAAGTTAACTTTTAATTATCCCGAAAAAAGTTCTAGAGAGATTTCAAGACAAAGGGTTAGAATGCAGAAATTTAAATCAATTATGCAAATCCCTTATTACAAAGCTCCAATCTTGTTTAAATCAGTTTTCAAACATATTTGAAAAAAACGTGCTACTACAATTTTAGATTAAAATTTAAAGTTAATTGTAAACATTGTTTTTAAACATGCTGCTATTAATTTGGCATCTTATTTAAGCTTCATAAAAGTGCTACAGGCAAATAAAATACCATAAATTAAGAACTTGACCACGTAATCAAAGAAGTGGGCATTTCAATAGGTCTACTCATGCATTACAAGCTAAACATGCGTAGGTGTTTTAGTGATGGCTAAAACCGTATTCACGGAAGCTGAAAATATTCTTTTTGTGAAGAAAAGAGTTTTCAGTGGCATAAAATCTAACACCAAAATAAATGTTCAGTTTTTACAATGAGATCAGAATTCCAATAAATTAAACATAATTTAATTATTTGCATTTTGACAAAGTTTTCAAGAATAGAAGTCCCAACTTAATCTTTTGAAAATCTGGTTTACAGCAGTAAGTGACTTACGTGAATTTTAAAAGGCAATCCCTGATGAAGATGAAAATTTGAGTTATAACTGGCTGCATAACAGTAACTTATATTCCCCATACATTTTTGGGATGTAGGAAACGCTTGGTTAAGAACTCTTCATACCTTTTTGAAGAGTATGTTAATGATGCAGATTAAAAACACAGAAAACTAAAAAATTCAGTTAAGGTATTGCTTCACATCTGTTTTGGTCCCTCCAGAGACCATCAAGGTTTAGTTACTAGATGTACTTGTAAAATCAATATGTTACTTGTACAAGTCACTGATACTATATTCAAATCCTTTTCTTCAAAATCACTTCTAAAAGATAAATATATTCAAAATGTGTATTAGAGCGTTCAAATAAAATGCCATTTGAAATGTTTGTAAATATTAATGTAAAACTTTATTGCAAATAATGGCTAATATAAATAAACATGATAAATGGTTCTAAGTTCTAAATATCTGATTCTTTCAATATACAACCATCGGAAGAGCTGAGCTGTCAGATTATGCTTACTCCATGATGTTAACAACAGAGCAAAATACACTATCTTTTTCTTTAAACCAAGGATATATTCAGATATATCTCAAGGGATCAAACATTTTGGTAACATTCACAACAAGGGTTCTCTCATCATCTTCCTGATATCAACTTGAGTACAATGCTTGGCTAGATATCTAGCCAAAGGTTTTCTCTGAGCTGAAATTGAAAACTGATTGAGAAGTTCCTGTAATAATCAAATTTATCCAATATAGTACAAAATAGAAATTTGAACTCTAATTCCTCATATAAATTCAGGCCCTTAAGGTGTTATGTATAATATCTAATATAGTCTCAGGGGGTAGCCATGTTAGTCTGTAGCTTCACAAATAACAAGCAGTCCTGCATCACCTTAGGCTACAGCCACACATCCAAGTTATTTCTAGATAACAGAACGGCTAACAACACGGCTGCCTGGGGAACACAAAGCCCTGTATATTGACAAAAGGACCCTGGAGCATTTACATGGCTGTTTTGCCAACAGAACACTGTTGAGAGAGGCATTATACCTGAACTTGGAGAGGCTTAATGCTGCCAGTGGATGTGCTGGGTTTTGCTGACAAACTGTTGACAAAAGCCCAGTTTTGCTGTGAAAAGTCTCTTGTGTAGATGTAGCCCTTGTGTGTAGCAGCCCTTTTCCAAAATATTTATTCCAGAATAGCTATTCCATAATAGCTTATTTCAAACTAGGGCTGCTGTTTAGACATAGCCTTAGAAACTAACAAATGTATCAGGTTACTAGTTAAGACAGCTCTTACCCACACAAGCTCATGACCTAAAATATTTGCTAGTCTCTGAGGTCTACAGGACTGCTTGTTATTTATGAATATCTAATATACTTCACTTTGTTCCAAGATATGACCTTCATAACCTTCATTCTTACTTTAGGTAAAAATTCCATTTATATAATTACATTTTCATCACTACTTCCAATATTCAGTTTAAGTTTCTTAGTGTATATTCCTAGACAGGTGGTTAGGGCTTGATCCTACCTTCGTTGGGAGCGAAAGATGGTCATGGAAGAGTGCAGTCAGCACTTTTCAGAAACAGGCTTTTGCTAAGGGCCTTTGCAAACTGAGTGTCAAGTAAGTAGAGTAATACATGGAGGCTACGTCTACACTAGTGCCTTCCTTTCAGAAGGTGCATGGTAATGAGAGAGTTGGGAAGATGCCAGAGGTGCTGCCATGAATATGCTGCACCTCATTAGCATAATGGTGGCCACTCACGAATCAAAAACACTGATTTTGAATCATGCCACCTGTGTCAACCAGGGTCTTCCAAAAGGAACCCCCGGACATTGAAAACCCCCTTCTCCCTAAAACCAAATAGGAAGAAAGGATTTTCAAAGTCCAAGGGGTCCTTTTGAAAGGCCCCATCTACAAGGGTGGTGCACAATTTGAAAGTGCTTCGAATCACGTGCGGCTGCCATTGTGCTAATGAAGCACTGCATAGTCATGACGGCATCTCATTAGTATCTCCCAACTCACTCATTACCATGCCCCTTCTGAAAGGAAGGGGCTAGTGTATACGTAGCCAGATAGACTGATAGTTGGCCCCTTCCAACCTTAAGCTATTAAAATTTGCTACCACTCTCTCTTGACCTGACACAAGATAGAATACAATAAAGACAACAAGACAGTGACTAGTTTCATCCATTGATTACTTCAGATAAAAATTTGAGTAAGAGCAATAATATTACTGAATGTCCAAATGATTTCCCAAAGACAGATGTTATATTTCTGTGCACAGTTCTTCTTGCATTTGCTTATTTGCTCTTTTAAATGACTATTAGCAGTCCACTGCACAACTGCTATGCTTTTTCTTCCAACTGTTTTCTAACATCTCCCTTTTAAAGTTGATTTATCAATAATCTACTTTAATACACTTTAATCTCCCATGTACAATCTTTAATCCTACCACTCAATTTTACCTCCTCTAAAACACTAACTTTAAACCTCTGCTTATTAAATACTGTACTATTTATATACATAAATTAAAGGAGGATTCTATCACAAGATAACATTTATCACACAATTTTCATTGCAATAATTTCTCCCCTCCTTAATTATCTATTTTACAAAGATTAAAATGCTGACTGAATACTTAATGAAGCTTCAAATTTAATGCTAAGCAATTCCGATAATCCCCAAAGATATTAAAGTTATAGCTCCTTTACTTATGTACAGGATAAGATTTTACACCACATAATACCTTTATAAATTTATGCACTGCATAACACACTTGTACAAAATGTTCTATAAATCACACCAAAGCCGTGGAAACAAATGTCTTTACTATTACTCACATTTCACACAGTTCCACTGAGTTAACAGCTAAATGTTGAGAATTAAATTCGTTATTTGACTTCCATGGGACTACTCCCATGAATAAAGATAAGCACGTGTAACGCCAACAGATGCAGGTTGCCGGCACCAGGGATACACTCTGCGAGCATAGGGTCTAAAACCCTGCACTCTACCACGAGCTAAAGGCCAGCTGGCTCTCAGCCAAGGCTGTAGAGCAGAGACTTTATTCACCCCAGATGAGGGCTCAGTGCCCCTGGGTACTACATACATGTAAGTGTTTTCAGATGCGGACTTACTGTACGTATACGGGGACCACATTACATACCCTGTCTTCATCTTCCCCCTCATATCTCTTTCCTTCTTATGCACAAAATAAAAACTAATATTTTGGAACAACATGAAGTTATATTTAAACATTAAGATTATGTCTACACTAGAAGCATCTGTCAACAGTAACCTCAGTCCAAGTGTGTACATTTTTAATATACAAGGCAACACCTTCTCCCTTTTTCCCCTGTCTATCCTTCCTTAGCAAGCTGTACCCTTCCATACCAGCATTCTAATCCATTCTCTTCTGAGGGGGACAGAGGCACCCATGATGCCAACAATGTCATAGTTGTATTTATTTATTAGCACTTCCAGTTCTTCCTGCCTATTACCCATACTTCTTGCATATGTATATAGGCATCTAAGATAATGATTTGATCTTGCCTCCCAGTTTTGCCCTGACCCTCCTTCTCCTCTGCCATTATAGCCCTTACTCCCTCCCATTTCTGACCCATCTCCCAGATCTCCATCTTCTCTACTTACCTGTGGGCTTTGCTTCCCTGCCCCTGTTGAACCTAGTTTAAAGCCCACCTTATTAGCTTAGCCAGTCTGTGTCCAAATAGGGTCTTCCCTCTCCTCGAAAAGCAAACGCCATCTCTGCCTAGCAGTCCTTCCTGGAATAGCATCCCATGGTCAAGAAAGCCAAAGCTCTCCTGGCAACACCATTTACACAGCCAGGCATTCACCTCCAGGATGCACCTGTCTCTGCCTGGACCCCTACCTTTGAAAGGGAGGATTGAAGAGAATACCACTGGCACCCCAAACTCCTTCACCTGTACTCCCAGAGCCCTGTAGTCACTCTTGATCCTCTCAGTGTCACACCGCACAGTATCGTTAGTGCCCACATGGATGAGTAGCATAGGGTCAGAGGGCTGGATAATCCTCGACAACACTTCTGTAACATCTCGGATACGGGCCCCCAGCAGGCAGCATACCTCCCAAGATGAAATGTCAGGGCGACATATGGGTGCCTCTGTCCCCCTCGGAAGAGAATCGCCGACCACCACCACTCTACATTTCCTCCTCACAGTGGTGGCAGCTGACGTCTCTGCCTTGGGGGTAGTAGACTTCTCCTCGGCTGTAATGGGAGATTGCTTGTCTCCTGTATCAAGTACAGCATAGCGGTTTCCTAGGACCATGGTGGGAGGGTTGGGAGCAGGGGTGGAGCACTTCCTGTTGCCAGAAGTAATAAGCTGCCAGTGTCCACCCTGAGCCATCTCCTCCTCCACCAGTGGTGGGTCATCAGTCCTGGGTACTGGGACGGCTACCTCAGCTGTCTCCACATGAATACTGTCCAGGAATTGTTCATGAATTCAGATACTCCTCAACCTAGCCACCTCCCCCTGCAGCTCTCCCACCTGCTGCCTGACAAATTCCACCAGCAGGCACCTTTCACATTGGATGCTCCCCCCAGCCTGGATATCAGTAAGTGGGAAATGGGAAATACATCACAGGTGTTTAAAGATTACTTTTAAAAGTTAACTGAAGGCTTTTTTTTTTAAATGTTTATTGAAAAACATTGTAAAAACACTTTAAATAACCACATACTTGCAATATCTTCCATTTTATTATTGACAACCCGAGATCTTCTTCCTCTTGCAAGACCTGACAAACACATAGCTCAAGAGAGAGTTATGAAATCTGTAGCCATCCTAAGCGTATGCTAATTAGGTATTTCAGAAACTTGTTTGGCAAAGTGCAATGATTCTTGTGATCCTGATTTTGTTGAGTCTAAGTGGACTGTCACAGACAGCTCTTATGCTCTTCTTCTCTCACATAATGCAAAACACAGAACGAAGAAAAAGTTTAAGGGCCTCTTTACACATCAAAATTTACCAGGGTAGTTATTATGAGTAATTATTCCAGAATTGTTATTTCAGTATTACCCTGAGAGGACACTCTAGCATGGAATAGTACTGACACCCTCACTCTCTCTCTGTCATTTAGCTATTTTGGTAAATTTCCAAGTGTAGACAAGCCCTAGAAGAAAAAAGTAGCAACAAAGATATGTAAAGAGAGAGAGAGAGAGAGAGAGAGAGAGAGAGAGAGAGAGAGAGAGAGAGAGAGAGAGAGAGAGAGTGTGTGTGTGTGTGTGTGTGTGTGTGTGAGGGAGAGAGAGAGAGAGAGAGAGAGAGAACACAATAAGTATAGAAGTAAAGCAATCTATTAAGGCCAGAAATTTGTCAGTAAATTAACGTCGCCAGATTTAACAAGTATTATAAGTCCCCTGAACAGGAAAAAACAAGCAGAGGAGGAGAGCATCAACAATTGTGGCCTTCTTCTGAAATGTGAACCAATTTGTAATTTTTAATTAAAGCCCTGAGGAAGAGCTGTTCAAATGCTGCCAGACAGCAGAGTTTATTTATAATTAAACTATATTTGCTGTCCTGTGAAAGGAGCTGAAATTAGACCAGTGGGTGAAAGTGACATACAGGATTTAATCTCAGAAACCTCTAGCCATTGTGGCTTTTGCATGCTCTCAGGCTCTTAAGACAAACAACAGCATCCCACTACCAATCACTTGAACTGACTGGAAACCTACAGTTGCAATACATTTCAGAAAAATTCTGAATTTACAATCTTCTTGCAACTACAATTAACGAAACTCTGAAAAATATGCCAGGAAGCACAAGGCATCATAAATATAAACATTTGCACACATAGATAAACATATCCAGTGCTATATTTCTGGTGACACGTGAGCCATCTGCCTGTACATTACTTTTGTTTGTTTGTAAACTTGTAGGTTTCTTTACCTCATTCTCTTTCACATAAAAAAGAATGTGAATAATTGAATAAATTGATCTAAACTTTTATGAAAAATCCTTTAGATGCCGAGTCTCTGAAAAGCTTATGTCTCAGAAATTCAGATAACCCATGCCAGAAGATATATGTTATCATGACCAGGAAAAATAGAGGCCCACCCTTCTAACAAAGAGCATGGAAATCCAACAGGAAAGTCATTACCAGCACTCCAGAAAAGAGAATTAATCTGGGCCTAAATATAGGTTCGGACTACAATGAAGTTTTACAAAACACTTACATGTTTATACATCAGTACTGTATATTTCACTAACAGCCACAAAGAGAAAGTTACTGTTCTAGAGGACTTAAAAGTTTAAGAGACACAATTTGCGATCGTAACACTCTATAGTTAATGTGGATGAAGCCAGTCTTTGGATTCAAATATTCTATTGTGCAATCGAAAGATAGCTTGTTCATAAAAGCAAGCAGACGAAACTAATTAGTGAAATGCAAGGCATACATGAAATAATGCAAGTTAGCTTTTAGAGCCCATTTTTAATCAAAAGTGTGTCAACAACATTGATTGGGTCCCTGGATCAATGAGACTGACTTCCAACCTAACAACACCCTCTTAAGGAGTCTGATTTATTGCAAGGTGTCCTGCTCTGATCACACAGAGCTAGCCAGCGAGCCCCAGGGTACGAGGACAGGACTGAATCTGGGCTGCAGAATGAGCCTGGCCCAGACAGACAAATGTCTAACTAGCAACAGAGCTCTGCAGCGAGTCTCCACGGTATCAAGGGGATGAGTGCCACATCCCCTTGCAGGTCAGTGGCGCCGCAACAGCACAAGGGGGCGGAATGTCACTCTCCATGCCGCCAGAGCCGCCCTCCCCAGGACCATCCTCCAAGGGCCCGCGCGTCCCCGGCGCTTTGCAAGCCGCAGCGCCCGATGCCGCAGCCTTTCCCCGACGGATGGCGGCACCGCAGCCCTCCCGCTCCAGCGGGGCGGGCACTAACCTGAGGGTGTGGTTGCCGGGGCAGCCCCTGCGCTCCATGGCGGCGGGCACGCAGCTGGTGAGCTCGGTCCAGTCGGCGTGCAGCCCGCAGCTCCAGCCGGTGGAGAAGCGGGAGAAGAGCCAAGTGTCCTTGTCCCCGCCGGGCCGGTGGCAGGTGCACTTCTTCTGCCCGGCGCGGCAGTGGCAGGGCTGCTCCAGGCGGATGTTGCGCACCAGGTGGCGCCCGAAAGTGGTGCCGCCGGTTTTCTGGATGTGCAGGAAGACGATCACGTCGCGGCCCCGCATGTCGAACTGCACCCGGCGGCACAGCTCGGCCCGCGCGAACGGGAACTTGGTCACCTGCCGCGGCAGCGCCGCCGCCGCCGCCGCCCCCTCCTCCGGCGGCCGCTGGGCTGGCCGGGCCGGGGCGCGCCGCGGGCAGGCGGTGCTGGGGCAGGACCGGGACACGTACTGGTACATGATGAGCACGAAGAGCAGGGTCAGCAGCAGCGGCAGGAGCCACTTGTGGAGCCGCTCGTCCATGGTGCGAGCTCCGGGCGCGGGCTCAGGCGGGGGGCAGGCGCCTGTCCCAGCAGCCGCGGCTCGGCTCTGGCAGGGCGGCCGCTCCCGCCGGCTGCCTCCCCCGCCCAGGCACTGGCATGGTCGCTGCGGGGTCGCGCCTCGGGCGCCCCGACCCAGCGCCAGCAGCAGCTGGGCGCGACGGTGCCCGAGCTTCGCAGCCCGAAGTGGCCGCGCGCGCGCTGCCAGGGCACGAGGCTCCAGCAAGACGCTTGAGCGGCTGACAGGCTGCCTCACGCCTAGACTCCTTCGGCAGCGAGCTAACCCGAGCTGGCGGGGGCGGGGCGCGGGGCGGGCAAGCCAATCCCTGCCAGGCGGGCCCAGCAACAGCCAATGGTAGAGGCCAGCGCGCCGGCACATCGACCAATGGGAGAGAGCAGCCAAAAAGAGGGCGTTCCCTGGCCCTGCAGGTAGCAGAAGGAGACCAATAGCTTTTGCGAGGGGCTGCTGCAACAGCCAATGACATTGGGGGAACGGGGGCGGCAGGTAGTCAGAAAGAGAAGCTGCTGCCCTGCCTGCCGCAGCTGCTTGCGCGGGTGAGCTGCTACGGGCGGGAGTAGCGCTAGTGGGGCGGCAGCTGCAATAGCGTGGAACGAGGGATGACTCCCCTACCACCCCAGTTGTCAGGCTTCAGTGCGCCACCAAGTACCTTGAGAAACACGGTGTCAGAGGGTGTTAGTGTTTTGTGGGGAACACCAGTGGCCCAAACTCATGAGATTGGTACAATAGTCTTGTGTTTCTCACATAATAATTTGGGGCAAAGAAAGTTTTGGTTTGTTGGGTTATTTTTCTCCTTTCAGGCTTTCACATTTTCTTTAAAACCACGAGAGACTTCAGGGGCTGGGGTATTACAAAAAACAGCAAACGTTATCAGACTCGTGATAAAAGTGCAAGACTTAGTAACCTTGTAACTTGGCCTGGGTATCTTAGCCCTTTGGAGCTATGTTTGAAAACTGGTACAAGCATTAATCTCCTAGGCGTTCCCCCACCCCCTCCACCCAGACTCTGGCATGTCACACGCTAATTAAATGGTGCTAGAAGTAAATTAAATGTTTGGGAAAAAATTGAATAACTTTAATCTTTAAGTCTGGAAGGAAACCTGATAGAAGACCACTTCTTCCAAATGGTTTGGGGAGAAGTGTAACAAAAGTTAAATTTTGAAAACTTAAATATTTTAACAAGCTGCATATGGCAGAGACATTAGAAATCTACAACAGATGCCACTGAAACCATGAAGGGGGCTGTAAACTGCCAGACATAGTCGTTTGGAAATGTCAATAATGTACCAATCCATGCAAGAAAACAACTTAAGCAAGGCATTTTTTTTTAAAAAAAAAAAACCACCAGCTGCTATATAACACCTCCAGAGTTGTGGGTGACATATATTTTATCCGTTGAACTTCTGTTGGTGAAAGAGACAAGCTTCTGAACTACACTGAGCTCTCCCTCCAATCTGGGGAAAATATTAAGTGTGCCATAGCTAAATACAAGGTGGAATAGATCGTTTAGCATTGATGGTTAATATGTTTAGTAAGAGATCATTCAAAGTGAAGTGCCTCTTAACACCTTTGAAAACACAGCATGAAAAATGGGAGTGAGTGGGTTACAGACTGTTGTAATACATCATAAATCCAGTGTCATTATTAAAGCCATGATTTTTAGAGTCTAACGAAGTTATAAATCTAAGGTCTGAGGCTCATCTTTAGAAAGTGTGCAGGTTTCCTTTGAGGATGTGGACTGAGAGCTAAGATATTAAATGACTTTTCTATGGCAAGTGTTTTCCCATAGGTGATATGGTATTTCTGTCTTTTTTTTCCTTTTCAGTGAGCATTTTTGTGAGAATTATGATTCTCTAGTAGCTATTAGGGCAATTAGTGCACTGGATAAGGCACACCACATGCAGTGATAGGTATGTGTAGGGACAAATCTTGAAAGATTCTTGTGTTGTGGAAGTACTGATATATATATAGCAGTGGATATGTCTGTAGATTCTGCATGTGTTGTTAGGGCAGGGTCTGAGTTCTGGTCTATTAGGCACTTGTGCCCGAAGATGAGCTTGTCAAGGATGGAATGTTATGTTTTTGAAGGCCAGAAGAGGGGATTCTGGATGACAACTAGAGTCGTATGGTGGGTTTTTCTGTATTGAAGCAAAACCAAAAAAGCAGTCTTGAATACAAACTAACCTGGCTATCTCTCTGTACTGAAGCAGCTTTTCTAGAGATATTTGGGTGGCCCATCCCATGAGTTGATATACTATCCTGTTGGAGTGTCCCTCTTCAGCAGAGGTGATTTAAAGTGTGCTAAGATGTGTACCCCAGAGTTTCTCCTCAGGACATAAAAGCTGGCCTTTTGGGTGGTA
Organism: Carettochelys insculpta; assembly: GCF_033958435.1. NCBI lineage: Eukaryota > Metazoa > Chordata > Testudines > Carettochelyidae > Carettochelys > Carettochelys insculpta. Next base: position 105,777,333 of record NC_134137.1, on the reverse strand, counting down.
ATTTGAGGATGGTGTCTATGAGCTCTGAGTCCTTCAGTAACAATGTCATGCCCAGGTTTGAGTGGTATGTCTGAGTTTCTTTGTGTGTCTGGGAAGCATATAGAAGGCCGCTGGTATGGGTTATTGAGCTGAGGTTGTACAGTGTTTATTGGAGATATTTGGGAAGGATTTGGTTTGAGATCTTGAGGTATTTACAGGAGGTGATGTTGAAGATTTGTCATTTGGCCTTGTTAATGTGTTCATTAGTATTGTGACCTATCATAAAACCACTGTCATATTAGAGTCCTGTGTAATATATATGCATCATGTAGTGCTGAACAGGAAACAGATGGAATATTCAGAGTCTAAATTATTTATGGTGATGTATTCCTATTTGTGGCTATTTTAATAACCAATAACCAAGATAAAGCAAAATTACAAATTCATATGAACCAATAAATACTGGATATATGGATACCTTACAGCAAAGATTGTTTGTAATAAATGCAGCAATCACAATCCAGTGCATAGTGGTCAATAACAAAAACTGCCATACCATACACTCTAAACTATTCTAAAAGGTGTTTCACTGTCAAAGCAACTTTTGAAGAAGCATGAAAGCAAAACCAGTCAAAAACCTAGAACAGGGAAAAAAAATCTAATGATGCTACACAAAGAGTGCATCTACACTTCCATTCCTCTTTCGAAAGAAATATGCAAATGAGGTGAATCAAAATGCAAATGAGGTATACATTTGCATATTTGGCACCTCATATTCTAATTTCAAAAGAGCTTCTTTCAAAAGAAGAAAGCCAGTGTGGACTCTGCTCTTTCAAAAGTAAACCCATCTTTGAAAGAATCCTTCTACCCTTTTTTTATGGAAAGAAGGATTCTTTCGAAGATGGGGTTTACTTTCAAAAAAGCAGTGTCTACACTGGTTTTCTTCTGTCTAAAGAAGCTCTTTTGAAATTAGAATATGCAAATGAGGTGCCAACTATGCAAATTTGTGCCTCATTTGCATTTTCAATTTGCCTCGTTTGCATGCTTCTTTCAAAAGAGGAATGCAAGTATAGACACACCCATATCTGGCACCTCATTTGCCTATTATTTCAAAATAGCTTCTTTTGAAAGATGAAAACCAGTGGGCTGTGTCTACACTTGCTTTCCTCTTTTGAAAGAGGTGTGCAAATGGGGTTTACTTTTGAAAAAGCAGCATCTACACTGGTTTTCTTCTTTCGAAAGAAGCTATTTTGAAATAAGAATATGCAAATGAGGTGCCAGATATGCACATCTGTGCCTCGTGCATTTTTGATTTCCCTCGTTTGCATACATCTTTCGAAACAAGAATGCAAATGTAAACACAGCCAGAGTATGAAATTTTGGCCCCAGGAAAGGCAATGGGAATGGCGGTCACCCCAGAGTTTCATTAGATGTTTTAATAAATTTCTAAAGTAAGGTTAATAAATATACATTGATAGATTTGAAATAAATGTACTCGCCATTAATGTAGTAGACTAGCAATGTTTTTTTTTTCTAAAACTCACTGCTAAATTTGGTCAGCTCTGTCAGATAACTTTTTCCTTGCTTCTAATACAAACCTTTCTTATTGAGGGTTTTATTGATTTGCAGTGTTTGTCCTTGCTGAACCGCCCCATTCAATGTCATACTGTAAATATCTCATTGACCGAAGACAGCATAGAGAGTATCCCCCACTGGACTATATTCCCAGTATCAGCAGCAATGCACCAGACAGTCGACAAGGGACCACAATGACACAGATGACTGACGAGAGTGGAGATTGGGAAAAGGCACCTGCAGCATCCCCTGACAGACTACACTGTGGGACATAGCCATCCCCAAGAGCCAAAGAGGGATAACTCAGAGGGACTGTGACAGCTGATGAAATTGGGTGACGCATTGGATTCTTTTACCTGATGGATTTGTTTACCTGTTTTGCTATTTCAGAAAGACCACCAGACCAAAGAGGATGCAGGACAGCCCCTTCATGCGGCATGCCCCCACCCATGAACTTGGAAACTTTGTTAGAGACCATGATTCTGCTTTGCTGTGTGGGTGGTGCCCAGGAGAACTTTTACAGACTAAGGTTTCAATGCCCCTAGCCTACACGTGGGACACACGATTCCTGATGGATGACAAGGGATGAGGAAGGACTATGCAGATGGACCAGGATGAATGACAAGGGACAAGGTCAGGGGAAGCATTGGCTTCTTTTACCTGATGGGCTACACCTACTTTTTTTTATATATATATTCTGTTCTAGGTTCCTCACTGGACTGAAGAGGGTCTAGTAGGAGAGTGAGTTGTGTTTATGGAAAATGTGGAATGTAGAGAATACTGGACTAATCTTTATTTTCTTTTATAGCAAACTCAAACTCCAAATAGGAGAGACATTAGTACTCTGTTTGTGGCCTGTGCTTGTAGAAGAGGATGGGAATGTTGTCTGCTTCACATGTTTTCTATAGGTTTAAATGTATCTGGGGATGTCAGTTACTTCCTTTCCTTTTTACATTGGTTATAGACCCTTTTTATAAAAAGGGTAAAATATAGAAGATGTCAAAATAAAGTTAGCAAAACAACAAAATTGCTTTGGGTGTAGATTAGGGGGTTTTACTCTTAACTTTTTTCTAATATTACATTAAAGCAGTTTCTTAAAAAAAAAGCCAAGATTTTGTAATTTGGATTCAAAATAATTTATATGAAATCAATAGTAATAAATGTCTCTGATTCTGAGAAGCAACTCCCTGAAAAGTGTTTGGTTTTCAATTCACAAGGAGACCTGAATATTAAAATTTCAACCTGTGTCAAGAACACTAGCAACTTCTAAGTGGAAAAAGCAAAACTGCAGAGTGTGTTTTTGTTTCAAAATAAGTAACGAATCTAGGTGGACAGGGTAATATCATTTATTGTACCAATTACTGTTGGTGAGAGAGGAAAGTTTTTGACCAACAGAGAGCTCTTCTTCAGGTCTGAGAAAGACCTTTTGGTGAGAGAGACAAGTGTCTTCTGATGTTGTCCAATAAAACAGATTACTTCCCTCATTTTGTCTATCTAATATCCTGGGACAGATACATCTACATTCAAAATAATTAGGACGTCAGCGTGATGGGTTCAGTCCCTCCCCCTTCTCCTTGGGACTGTCACTTGACATGCTGAATTGCAACTTAGGTCACCTTTCCGCCCTCATGGGTGCCCCTCAACTCTGTCCTGAGAGAGACCCCCAGGCTTCCTCCAGTAACACAGAGACAGGGTCACAGCCACAAGACTTCTTGTAACCCTCTGCAGTATAATACAGAAACTCAGTTCACATCAGCTCTGGGAAGTCTGATCTCATGGACTTGCCTCATCACCAAATGCACAGCCTCAATGGGACCTGAACCCCAGATAAATCTGTATAAAGTTTTATATAAAGTAAGCTCATATTCACCCACTTTCTCAGACTAAAGAGAGATATAAGCAGGCTTCTTGCCTCCATCTCCAGTAACAATTGTTTACACTTGTGTTTTTTTTTAGTAAACAAGTGATTTTATTAAGCTTAAGAGATAGGATTTAAGTGGTCTCAGGAGGTAGTAGGCAGGTTACTAAGCAAAACAAAACAGAACCTGCAAACTAAACTAGACACTGAAAATGATTACAAGTAATAAATTCTCACTCCAGTTGCTGTTCTCATAATCTTTGCATAGACTAAACAGGTGCAGGAAATATAGTTCTGCATTGTTATTTCAATGAATTACTTAAAGTTCTGTGTTGATATGGCCAATAAAGAAACTTTTTGTAAAAAAAATACCAAAATAATGTTTTGTGTGGTTAACAGCCATACTTATGGACAGATAATTTTAAATAAATTATCAACATAATGTAAACATGTGATTGTGTTATTTTTTAACAAATTAAAATATGCAAAATTTTAAAATATTGTACACAGAATTTTTGGTGCTAAATTCCCCCAAGAGTATTTTCATTTCTCCCTTCAGATGAATGATCTGCTATATTTGACTTTGAATGTTCACAGCCTGAGCAAGACGCTGTCCTAGAACACATTAAATGTATCATTAACTTAAGCAAATTCAGTTTTTTGTTTAAAATCATATTACCATCTGCTGCCATTTGGAGGGACTCTTAATGAGGTTGCTCTTGCTTCTTAAGCTTGAAAAATACCTCATTCTCACTCAGGATTTTTATCCTTGCAGCACACAGACTATAGACGGCAGAGGGAGGACACGTAAAGGATGGAATGCAAATCTTTTGGAGGCTAACAGAGCATGCTTCCTACAGCACCAGGGATCCCTCCAAAACAGGGTGCAAGAAGGAAGCACAGAACAAGGACTACAGATTACTCCTGGGGAGATTCTGTGCCACCGTAGACACAAAATCAAGTGCACTGCAATTTTTTTCCCCTATAAAGAATTGATTCTGCCAAGAAGGCACTGAAAGTATACCCTTTTGCCCAAGTATACCCTTTTGTACTTTTGGTACCAGAAAACAGGGAAGCAGGCTCAGGATTTGAACAGTCAGCTGCAGAGAAGGAGCAGGCAATGGAGGCCTTCCTCACAACACCTTGCCCCTGGGGACAGGTAAGGAGACACAGAATATGGTGGGGAAAGACAGGCATGTGGGATGCTGGGCAGTCACACTGGTGGCTTCAGAGCTGCTAATGGGGGGACAGATTAGAGTGGGGTCACGAGAGCTAGTGAGGTGGCAGCACTGAGCTAGAAGCTAAATGAGAGTGGGCATGCAGGGATACAGGGGAGTTTTGGCTAAGGATGAGCAAAGGTTTGCAGGGGAAAACTCCTCAGCTCTCTAAAAATCTCCCCAAAAGATCCAATGCTTCTCCAACCCCAACCCCACCACGCCTTTCGGGGGAGGAGCTCTGATTCAGGGGGACATAGAGTCCACAGCAACTGGAGGTATTAGTGGGAAGCCTGGCATCAGCAGCAGCAAGTGACCTGACCCCAACTTGTACCACCTTTTCCTGCTCTTCTCTGCTCACCCTGCCCTGATTCCACCCCTTCCACCAAGCCCTGACTGCTGCTTTACCTCTTTCTATCTTTTGCCCCCTCCCTCTAGCAACAGGGGGAGCCATTGGAGGGAGGGCAGAACATGGCTGGCTGGAGCCACGTCACTTGCTGCTGCCAGTGCCAACCCCCTCACTATCCCTATAAGTCATCCTGTACTGTACGTACCTCAGAAGCACAGGGTCCCTCCCCCAAAGCATGGGACCCCAAGCAGTTGCCCTGCTCCATCTTATGGACAGGTTAATTCTGCTTGGGCACCACGAAAAATTATGCAAATGTGGCACCCAAGTTCAGAATGATAAACTTTCTTTTGTTAAGATAAGGAACTTGGAAGACTGTATAACAGTGCCATCTAGTGACGTCTGCCATAGCAATTCTCAATGTTCCATTGTTTTTCAAGTGGGTGACATGATAAATCCTACCAATTTCACAACAGTGAAAGAAGGTGTCATGGACTGTGAAATAGGTCCTCCTAATTACATCTGATCACCTGAGGTTGCTAGGGGTCTGGGGCTCTCAGCTGTTACTCTGGACAGGTTTTGGAGGGACAGGTATTGTCCTTCCCTTACACAGCCAGTCTTGATGGGGAGATTAGACCCAACTTGAGACAGTGAAGAAATGAAGGTGGTACACCATCATTTCTACACCAGAGAAGCCAGAGAGTTGGGTTCCCAATGGGCTGCGGAGGGTATCCAGCTCCACTGCTGCATGGCTGCCAGGGAACTCTAGCTCCAGCCCTGCACTCCCTATGGTGACAGAGGGGCTCTGGACTCATTTCCGTGCTGCACCCCATCTGGGCTGCTTAGGCTCTTGACCCTGGCCTGGGCTGGCCTTCCTGCCGTTAGGCTCCTGGACATTCTGGTCCAGGAGTATTCGTAGTCCTGATGATGTTGCTGGACAAGAGGTTGCCAGTTTTAAGAGGTATAACTTGTACAGGTAAGATTTGATGAGAAAAAGTCAAACGAAAAAGAGCCCCATTCAATCACATCTTGTAATGGCAAACAGCTAAAGAGTGACAACTTTCCAAAGTGCTTATATCCAAATGCTAGAAATCTAAATAAAAAAATGGGTAAACTAAACTGCCTCATATTGAAGGAGTATATAGATATAATAGACATCAGAGAAATTGGTGCAATAAATTCAATCAATTGGGCATAGTAATACCAAGATTCAAAATTCATTGGAAAGAAGGAATGGGCTGTACTAATGGGGGAGTGGCACTATTACTGAAAGACAGTCCACAACTTGGAGCCGGAGAGTCCACCCTATGCAGCTGAGAGGACTGGGCCACCCTCACCCCCTGGAGGGACCATCAGTGTGGCCAGGATGACGAGGCCACCACTTCCACAGCTGCCCTCCAGGAGCAAAACTAGCTTCTCTGGTAGTGCCTGGAGATGGACTGTGATGACCCAGCATGGTGGCAGGAGGCCTGGGGCAATGTTCTCCACACTCTCAGGACCATATATAGGCTCCTCACCAAGTTGCTAGCCTGCCACCTCCCCCTCACCTGACGCCCCTGCTGCCCCCTCACTGCTCTGCTTCCTCTCAACCTCTTCCCTGCCACAGTGTGGGGCCTCATAGACTAGCTCATAACCCCACTGTGGCAGCCCCCCTAACGCCCCACCCCCTTGCCAAGTGGGATGCCACTGCCCCACCTCACTCCCCTACCTTCCTGTGATCCCAGCCCCATCCCAGCCCCACCAAGGACCCCACACGCAGAGCAGGAGGGGCTCCTTTGTTTGCTGGGGCTTACGGCCCTCCATCCCCTCTGAGGACTGAGGGTTCCCCCACCCCATCCTAGGTCCCTCCACTGTATATAGCTCTCCCCTGTACATAGTTCCTAGAATCTTTAACTGTTTGAAAACATTCTTGTTTATTTTACAACATACTTGTCCCTTCTTATTGACGGGCATGGGGTGAAGGATGGCTGGGCAAAAACAGTTCATGGGGGAATGGGGTAGGGTTGCGGCGCAGAGGATCCTGCAGGTGGTGCCCAGGGAGAGGTCACTGGGACCCTTTGCAACAGTTTCCCAGCTGGCCTTCTGGATGCAGAGCCCATCGCAGTGGGCCTGACAGTTGGGGTGGGGGGCACGGCAGACTGCTTCTACTCTGGGCCAGCTTCAATCACCCACTGCATGGGGAGGATCCCTTTCTTCACCTCCCCAAAGTTGTGGAGGGTGCAGCATGTCCCAACAAGCTGGGGATGTTCTGCACCGTGACATCAAGGTGCATGAGGAGACACCTGAACCTTGCCTTCAAGCACCCAAAGTCACACTCAACCAGGTAGCATGCCTGGGCGAGACAGCTGTTGAACAGCTCCTGGAATAGGATAGGGTCGCCTGGTGTATGGCCACATGAGCCATGGCTGTAGGAGGTAGGCTGGGTCACCCATCATGCACAGGGGTATGGTGACATCCCCTAGTGTGAGCTCCCACCGGGGTAGGTAAGTCCCCACCTCCATGCTCCAGCAGAGGTTGGAGTTGCAGAAGACCCGTGCATCATGGGCCTGACCTGACCATTCCACATAGATGTCCATGAACTGGCCTCTATGGTCCACATGTGCTTACAGCACCACGGAGTGTAAACCCTTGTGGTTCATGTAGTGGCTGACGCTGTGGTTCTGGGCTCAGATGGTGATGTGGGTGCCATCAATCATGCCAAAGCAGTGGGGGAAGCCCAGGTCAGTGAAGACCGTGACAGATGTGTCCAGGTCCCTGACATGCACATGATGTCCTGAGTGTGTAAAGGGGTGTGCTGGCCCCCTCCTTGTCTGGCCCCACTGTGAGGCCACCCCTCCAGCAGGGGCCTGTGTAATGGTGGGGCATCACGGTCCTCTGAGGCAAACCCTTCCCATCCCCACTGCCCCGCCCCTTGAGCCCATTGTCCCAGCCCTCGAGGGTCCCCCTTGCCCAGCAGCCCCCTTCCCCGCTCTCTGGGCCGGACCAGTGAGGGATGCATGCCTTACCTCAAGGACAGAGGCCCCCATGGTGGACTTGCCCACCCTGAACTGCTGCCCCATGGAGCAGTAGCTGTCCAGAGTTGCCAGCTTCCGCATGGGGATGGCCACATCGGGGCGTCCTGGCATCAGAGGCTGGGGGTGAGCTAGCAGCAGAGCTCTGTAGCCAGACAGAATTCCCCCTGCTCTGCTCCATCTTGCCCCTCTTAGGTGCTTCAGCGCACAAAGGAAACAGCCCAGTCTTGGAATGCCTGAGAGCACAGATGCGCTAATCTCAAGCACAGTCTTTGATGCCTCAGAACACAGATGGACTGTCTCATCATGACCCTGAATGGACCGAAAACAGATAACAAAAGACAAATGGGCTAGCAGACAACCAGGGCCTCAGGCTGCCCTTGGCTAGTAACAGTGATTGATATGCCTACACATCGTCCCAGGAGAGGAATCTCACGCCCATAAGAAAAGAATGTCGAAATTATCTCCACCTCGCAGGTGTGAATTATGTCCTTGAAACTCCCTGTGAGAACTAGCGTCACGAGATGATCTAACACAATTGGCATCTTTAAGATAAGGAAGAGTGTATGTGATCAAAGGGGTTTAAAGAAGGGTCTGGCAGCCCCCTCTAATTGAGCTCCAATTACCTCTGCCTGCCGGTCAGGAAGGTCTTTGCCTCTTGAGGTCTCAGGGGACGCCCTCCTCATACTCTTCTTCACGAGGGATGCAGTGACAGATGCTGGCCACGCCAAAGTCGGGTAAGGCAGGGGTGAGAATAGACCCGCTATCTGTTTTTGCTTTTGCGTGCATTTAATAATAGATCTATGAATTAAAGTATCTTTGTTATATGCTAGCTACTTGTAAGTAAAGAAGTGAAACTATAAACCTTGTAACCATAAGAGTTAAAATTTTTCTTATCAAATAAATAGTAACTGTTTAAGTTCTAGCCTGACTCCTCCTGTTACTGTGCTAAACCAAGCACAAACAAAGAACCCCAGCCAGTTTTCGGCTGTATTAGTGTGGTCACTGGTGAGGCGTACTGAGAGCTGAGCGCTGAGTCATGCCACCTCCACAGGGCAGACTCTTGGGGCACCCGTCAGCCTCCCTGGCTGTGCGCTGTGAAGGGACTTTTCTGTCCTAGCAGTCAAAGAGTCAGGTGAAGGAGGCTCTCAGTACAACCTCTGGGGCACCCATCAGTCTCCCTGGCTGCCCATTGCAAAGGGACTTTTCTGTCCTAGCAGCTAAAGACTCGGGTGGTAATCCTTGGGGCATCCATCAGCCACCCCTGGCTGCCCGCTGCAAAGGGACTTTCTGTCCTAGCAGTTAAATACTCAGATGAAGTGAGGGCACACGTGGTATCTCACCCCTGGCCATCAGCTAACAAGCTCCAGAAAGGTGTCTTCCTTTATGAGAAAGTTTTGCAGCCAGCACACATTATCACACTGGGCCAGGATGACACAGTCCCTCCAGTCAGAGCTGGTGGGGTAGCTCCACAGGTGCTGGCAGACCCATGGGTTGTGGTCAGGTACGTGGTGGGTGGACGGCCCCAAGGATGGGGCTCAGCCACTGGAACACGTGGAGGGCGGCAGCAAAGAAGATGGTTGGCAGCCCAGCCAGGGCATGCAGGCGGCTCTATTGCTGCTGTGGGTCCATGGATCTCAGAAACAAGGGTCAGAACTGGGCACAGGCTCAGCTTCACTTGAATAGCTTGGCAGGCCTCAGCAGCATGTGCAGGGAGAAGGTATCTGGGAGGGGTCCTTTAAGGGAGAGCATCCCCAATGCTCCTGGAGGGGCTTGCCAGCCATGCGACCCTGTCCATGGCATTTTCTGGGCCACTCTTTCAGAAGAGCTCCTGGGGCTATTTGGTTGCACAATTTCGAAAGATCAGATCAAAAGATCGATCCGGACACTACCTTTCAAAAGATATCCCAGAAGATTTCTTCTGGAACATCTTCTTTCAGAAGATCCCTGTAGACGTGGGCAGGGAGAGTGAGTTCTATGTGGCAAGCACCCACGTGAGCCAATGGGAAGAGAGAGAGACCTTTTGAATTGAAGGAATTACCAGCTGCTTAAGTTTTGCTTTTGTCTAGTCAGAGGAAAAGGACAGAAATGTTTTAATCCTAAGTAGGACTCAATGAATTCAGTAAATATTCAGGTCACAACACGCCCTGGGCATACAGATATGTAAGTAGAAAGAAAATATTTAGTCTAATGCAAGCAGATTATTGTTATTTTTAATTTTGGGTTTGGTACTGGACTTCTCAGTCTGGTTTATGTATCCGTGTCCCCTCTACACTTTAGCTTCTAAACTTAATCCCAGGGAAGTGATTCTGTGTGCTTTAACTTGTTTTTAACACCTGTTTTGTAACACCTACCAGCTAAGTATGGTTTATCACTTTGTTTGTATACCTTATCTTTTGTTTTGTTAATAAATCACTTTTTCAAGCAAATTATTTGATTCGTGAGTCCTAGAAAAGTGTCTGTGTATATTCTTGATTGGAGGGAAGTATCCACGTCCTTCAGGGGAAAAACTAGCTAACTTTTTGTTAACGGTATTTCTCTGGAAATTATGTAAGGCAAACAAGTGGATGAAAGTACTGATATAACAGACACTGCAAATTTGATATGTTTTGTTAGATATGATTATGAAAGCTCCATTTAAGAAGATCTCTTATTTTGTAAACCACTTCCAACAAGAACAATGGCTGACGAAATTTTCAAGCTAATCAATTATTTTATTATTCAAAATGATATTAACTGGAAAAAAATGTGATGGACTGAGCAGAGATGGGCTCGAGCAATGGTAGGGCCTCTCATGAGCCGCGTCTACACGTGCCGGCTACTTCGAAGTAGCCGCGCCAACTTCGAAATAGCGCCCGCCATGGCTACACGTGGCGGGCGTATTTCGAAGTTGACATCGACGTAAGGCGGCGAGAAGTCGAAGTCGCTATCCCCATGAGGAGATGGGAATAGCTCCCTACTTCGACGTTGAACGTCGAAGTAGGGCACGTGTAGCCGATGCGCATCCCACAATATCGAAATAGCGGGGTCCGCCATGGCGGCCATCAGCTGAGGCGTTGAGAGACGTTCTCTCCAGCCCCTGAGCTCGATGGTCGCCGTGTGCAGCAGCCCCTTAAAGGTCCCCGCCCCCTGCCTTCCTGTGCAGGAAGCTGAGAGAGCATGCAGGCGGCAGCACAGCCACGCAGCCAGCCTGCATTCCCCTCTGCAGCCGCAGTCCACCACCCCCGCAGCGATGGCTGCCCACCAGCCCCCCAAGCGACCCCAGGGCACCCCCCCAAGGGGAGCCAGGGCTCCCAGGCTGGCAGCCAGCTGGGGAAGAGGCAGTGGGGCCCCTCCTGGATGGAGGCCGAGATCCGGGACCTGCTGAGGCTCTGGAGCGAGGAGGAGGTGCTCCAGGTAACGGGGAGCAAGAGGCGGAAAGTGGATGCGTTTGCTCGGCTGGCTGAGGGCCTGGCTGCCCGGGGTCACCCTGCCCGCACTCCTGACCACATCAGGAGTAAGGTCAAGGAGCTGTGGCAGGGTTATGCCTGGGCCCGGGATGCGGCCAGCCAATCTGGGGCCGCCCCCGTCACTTGCCCCTTTTACAGGGAGCTCAGGGAAATCCTGGGCCCCCGGCACACCTCCTCCCCGCCGGCCACTCTTGACACCTCGGCCGACGAGCCCCAGCAGGCCCTGGAGGTGGAGTCCACCCCAGAGGCAAGCCCCGCACCCCAGGGGCCCCCCCAGGAGCCCACCCCTGGGACACCGGAGGAGGAGGAGGAGGAGGGGGGATCCTCCTCCAGTGATGGGGGCTCCGGATCGCCATCCCGTCCCGGAGCTCCAGCAGGGCATCCGCCCAGAGGGTGTCCCCCGACTGTGGGAGCAGACCATCAGGCATGTACCCCCCCGGTGCACACCCCCGGGGTTGAGGGGCGGGGGCAACAGACATGACCAGGGCCCTCCATATGCCCCAATGACCATGGCCCCAAGGACAGCATTGGCTTGTCCCTCAGAAGAATGCATCAGCCCCTGCCCCCCCAGCACGACGGGGCCACACAAACGGCTGTCTCCACTCTTCTTCCCCCCCTGTGTTCCGCAGCTGCACCATCGGAGGGACTGGAGAGCACTGGCGAGGTGTCAGTGGTCCCGGAGAGCCCACCGGGGCCATCAGTCCAGGCCAGCCCCTCGGCGGAACACCGACCAGCCCCAGGGCGGGGACGACGGCGGACATAGCACCACACCCGGACGACAACGGACCCCCAGCTGCTGGCGATCTTCCGGCAGCAGCTGGAGGTCTCGGAGCAGCGCCTGTGGGTGGAGGAGCAGCGCCTCCATCTGCAGGAGCAGGCACTGGCCTGGTGACAGGAGGCATGGGGGACCTTTATGCGCACATTTGAGAGCATCGCAGACTACCTGGCCCCCCATGCCGCACTGGCCGCCGCTCTGCCCGCCCTGCCTGCTCCACCCGCCGTCGCACCGCTGTCCGCCACCGAGGGGCCATCCGCCGAGGGGGACCTGGGGCCTGCTGACACCCGCCAGCCATATCTGCCGGTCTGCCCGGCCCCCAGCCAGCCCTGGCCAGGGCTGAGGCCGAGGCGCGGGTCGTGGCCACCCACCCCCAGCGCTGGACATTAGGGGGTGCGGGGCCCAGGACATGGGCCCCACCTCCCCCTTTGTACATATCCCCTTTTACTTGTGTTGTATATAGTTTGTATTAGACCCCTGTTATTTTATGATACCTGCCCCCCATGTAAATAGTTCTCCCCTTCCTTGTGTTCCCCTGTTTTTTGGTTATCCATATAATATATAATATTTATGTTTGTTGTAAATAATATAATAATAAGAATTCAACATTTGGTGGTTTCACGAACAACAGGTCTATTTTTATTTGCAAGAAAAGTGGCGGGGGTGTGCTCTTGGGTGCTCTGTGGTGTGGGTGTAGGGGCAGGGAGTGTTGTGGAGGATGGGGGGGTGTAGTGGGGGGCCTGCCAGCATTCACCCCGCGGCCTCGTCGAAATGGGCCCGCAGGGCCTCCCAGACCCGGATCCCCTCGGGGTCCACCTGGCAATTGGGGGCAGCGGGTGGCTGCACGTCGGCCCTGCCAGCCTCCACAGCCCAGCCCTGAAAGAATGCCTCCCCCTTGCTCTTGACCAGGTTGTGGAGTGCGCTGCACGCGCTCACAATCTGGGGGATGTTGGAGGAGCCCGCATCAGCGCCCTTTGAGGTGGCCAAATGTGCGCTCAACCACCTGGCGCGCGTGGTTCAGGCGCATGTTGAAGTGCTCCTGGCTGGCTGACCGATGGCCCGTGTAAGGGTGCATGAGCCAGGGGCGGAGGGGGTACGCCGCGTCTGCGATGACTCAGAGGGGCATCGTGGTGTCCCCCACAGGGATCTCCCGCTGGGGGATATAGGTCCCCGCCTCCAGCCAGCGGCACAGGCCCGAATTCCGGAATACCCAGGCGTCGTGGGTGCTTCCAGGCCAGCCAACATATATGTCCAGGAAGTGGCCCGGCTGTCCACCAAGGCCTGGAGGACCACTGAATGGTAGCCCTTCCGGTTCAAGAAGTGTCCTCCACTGTGCTCCGGAGCTCGGATGGGGATATGGGTCCCATCCAGAGTCCCAAAGCAATTTGGGAAGCTCCCATCCAGAGCCCTGAAGCAATTTGGGAAGCCCAGGGTGGCAAACCCCGCGATGGCGGCATCCAGGTCCCCAAGCCGCACGAGCCTGTGGAGGAGCAGGGCGTTGATGGTGCGGACGACCTGCAGGGGAAGGACATGGGAGAGCACCAATGAGGGGTGTGCAGGGTATGTCTGGCCCTCCCCTGCTAGGGCTCCCCTCCCCTCCCCTTCCCTGCCAGGGCTCTCCTCCACCCCCCAGGGCTGCCTCCCCCTCCCCGTGGGTCCTCTTACCTCCATGAGGACAGCCCCGACGGTGGCCTTGCCAACGCCAAACTGCTGGCCCACGGATCAGTAGCTGTCTGGAGTGGCCAGCTTCCAGACAGCGATGTCGACCTGTTTCTCCACGCTAAGGGCACGCTGCATGGCAGTGTCCTGGTGCCTCAGTGCGGGGTGAGCCACTGGCAGAGCTCCAGAAATGTCTGCCAGCTCATACGAAAGTTCTGGAGCCAGCGGTCATCGTCCCACTCTCCGAGCACCAACCGCTCCCACCAGTTGGTGCTCGTGGGGTAGCTCCACAGCCGGCAGTGTGTGCGGCGGGGGCGGGGGGCTGCAGTGTCTGGGGTTGCTTCCTCCTCCCCTGGGGGCAGCTCCTCTTCTGTGACTAGAAGGCGATCAGCTGCCTCCTGCATGGCATTGAGCAGGGCGAGCACTGCTCCTGCAGGGGCGGCTGGGTGGACCTCTGGCTGCTGCTGCTGCTGCTGCTGCTGCTGGGTGTCCATAACTGCTTCGCCGAGGTGTGCGTGCCTATGGCTCTGCAAACCGTGTACTGTGCAGGCTGAGTGTGTCTGGGAGGGGCCCTTTAAGGGAGCGGCTAGCTGTTGCCCTGGAAGTGCTAGTCCGCCCTGTGACCCTGTCTGCAGCTGTTCCTGGCACCCTTATTTCGATGTGTGCTACTTTGGCGTGTAGACGCTCCCCTGCAGCGCCTACTTCGATGTGGTGCTGCCCAACATAGACGTTGAACGTCGATGGCACCAGCCCTGGAGGACGTATAGACGTTATTCATCTAAATAGCTTATTTCGATGTCGCGACATCGAAATAAGCTATTTCGATGTAGCATACACATGTAGACGTAGCCATAGAATCATACAATCATATCATAGAATCACAGGGCTGGAAGGGAACTCAGGAGGTCATCTAGCCCAGCTCCCTGCTTCAGGCAGGATCTATACCATCTAAGCCATCCCAGACTGGACCTTGTCAAGTCAGGACTTAAAAACCTCTAAGGATGAAGAATCCACCATGTCTCTAGGCAATGCATTCCAGTCCCTCACCTCCCTCATGGTGAAGTAGTTTTTCCTAATATCCAACCTACTCCTCTCATTCTGTAACTTCAGACCATTGCTCCTTGTTCTGCTATCTGTCACCACTGAGAATAATTTCTCTCTGACGTCTTCAGAGCACTCCTTCAGGAAGTTGAAGGCTGCTATTAAATCACCCCTCAGTCTTCTCTTCTGTAAACTAAATAAGCCCAAATCCCTCAGCCTCTCACCATAAGTCATGTGTTCTACCCCTTAATCATTTTTGTTGCTGTCCACTGAACCTGCTCTAGCAAATCCACATCCTTTTTATACTGGGGGGCCCAAAACTGGACACAATATTCCAGATGTGGCCTCACCAGTGCCGAACAGAGGGGAATAACCACTTTTCTAGATCTGCTTGCAATGCTCCTCCTAATGCACCCTAATATGCCTTTCGCCTTGTTGGCTACAAGGGCACACTGTTTACTCATATCCAGCCTTTCATCTGCCATGAGCCCTAGGTCCCTTTCTGCTGTACTGCTGCTTAGCCAGTCAGTCCCCAGCCTATAACAATGCTTGGGATTCTTCCGTCCCAAGTGCAGGACTCTACATTTCTCTTTGTTGATCCGCATCAGATTTCTTTTGGTCCAGTCCTTTAATTTATCCAGGTCACTCTGGATTCTCTCTCTATCCTCCAATGTATCTTCCTCTCCCCCTAGCTTAGTGTCATCTGAAAACTTGCTGAGGGTGCAATCCAGTCCCTCATCCATGTCATTAATAAAGATGTTGGACAACACCAGCCCCAGAACTGAGCCTTGGGACAGTCCGCTTGAATCTGACTGCCATCCAGATATTAAGCCATTGACCACTACCCCTTGGGACTGACTGTCGAGCCAGCTTTCTATCCACCTTATAGTCCATGGATCCAATCCATACTTCCTCAGCTTGTGGGCAGGAATGTTGTGGGAGACTGTACCAAAAGCTTTGATGAAGTCAAGGTATATCACTTCCACTAACTTCCCCATGTCCACAGAGTGTTACCTCATCATAGAAGTTAATCAGATTGGTCAGGCACGACTTGCCCTTGATGAATCCATTTTGTCTACTCTTGATCACTTTCCCCTCTTCCAAGTGCTCCCAAGTGGATTCTTGAGGCTCTCCTCCATTGTTTTCCCAGGGATTGAGGTAAAGCTGACCAGTCTATAGTTCCCTGGATTGTCCTTCTTTCCTTTTTTAAAGATGGCTACCACATTTGTCTTTTTCCAGTCATTTGGGATCTCTCCCGATCTCCAAGAGTCTTCAAAGATAATGGCCAAAGGCTCAGCAATGACATCTGCCAATTCCCTCAGTACCTGTAGGAGCATTAAATCCAGACCCATGGATTTGTGTACATCTATGTTTTCTAGGTAGCTCTTAACTTGCTCCTTCCCCACCGATGGCTGCCCTCCACTTTCCCATAGTGCATTGTCTAGCGCTGTAGTGGAGGAGCTGTCCTTGTCCGTGAAGACTGAGGAAAAAAAGCATTAAGTTCTTCAGCTTGTCTTACATCACTGTAACTAAGTTACTTCTTTCATCCAGTAACGCCCGCAAGCCTTCCCTGATAGCCCTCTTATTGTTACCATGCATGTAGAAACCCTTCTTGTTACCATTCACATACCTTACCAGCTGCAGTTCCAATTGTTCTTTCATTTTCCTAATGACTGCCCAGCATTCTCCAGCCCCATATTTATATTCCTCCTTAGTCAATTGCCCACTCTCACAGGGCTTGTCCCATGGATTTGAGCTGTAGCACAAGACTGCTTGTGAGTGCATTGTAATATTCACAGAGGCACTAGCTGTGAAAACTGTGCCATTACTTTTGAGTTCCACTCTTCAAGAATGTGTGAAGTTTATAAATTATATTTATTGGCTATTGAAAGGAAACATTTTGAAACAACTCTTCGAAATGAAGGATGAAGTTTTATTGTTCTTGGAGAGACACCCTCCATCAGCAAAAGATGTTATATTTAAATTTAAAGACAGGTTTCATGAGTTTGATTGCTTAACAATGGTGGCTTACTTATGTGACATATTTTGTCTTTTAAACAAGTTAATTCTGAATTTATAAGACACTAATATTTTCAAAGTTCACAAAAAAGTTGAAGCAACAATTAAAAAACTTCGTTTATGGGTACAATGAATTAACAAGAGGAACTTTAAATCTTTTTGTACTTTAACCTGAGTTACAAGAAAAATATGCTGAAACTAGTATCTCATATGTGATTTCTGCAGCAATCAAAGAACATCTCTTGGGGCTAACATCAAGCTTTAATGAATATGCTCCTCCAGTTGATGCCAGTAAAATGTGGATTAAGAACCCATTTACTGTTGACACTGAAAATGAAGAAATATTACAACTGAATGCATCAGAAGTAGATTCATAAATTGAACTTTCTTGTGACTCTGCCTTAAAAGAGAACTTCGATAAACTCTCCTTGATTGATTTTTGGTTGAGCTGTAGAAATGAATATCCACATTTACCTGAGAAAGCAGTCAAATTCTTAATGGCTTTCATCATGATATATAAGTGTAAAACAAGTTTCTTGTCTTTGGTTTTCTTCAAAAATAAATATAGAAATAGATTTTATGTCCATTTGAGATAAAACTTTCTTATTTTGCTCCTGACATAAAGTTGCTATGTGATGCAAAACTTCACCTTTCCCATTAGTTCTCTTTTTAGTTATTTAAAAGTTATAAAGTGCACATATAATAAATGACTTATATTCAACTAATTAAATTATAAATAAACTAACTTTACAACTGTTAAAATTCTACTGTTTAAATTGTATTTAAGGTAATAATAAGTTAGACACTTCAGTATTTTATATCAAGATTTATATTATTATGTACTATTATTACTGTGAATAAATAATACACAGTGAAAATTTATTCATTTCTCATTCATTTTTATATGCATTTATACCTTTGGGCCACAAAAAAAGGGTACTGAAAAAAACCTGGGTCCCAACTATATAAAGTTTAGGAAAACCTGGCCTAGACTAGTACATCATAATGCCATCTGGAGGTATGAGGAGGATGAGCTGTATAAATCGTAAATAAATGTTTTTACCTTTGTGAATTTTTCATAATATTCCTTTAACTTATTTTTGGATTGGATAGCATTTGTCTTTTGCCCTATTTTAGGGGAACTGAAGGGACATTTTTAATGGCTTATTAATAGAAGGACATATGAGACTTGAGCAATAAAATTTTGTTACATGTGTAATAGCTTGTGACTGCACTTTTTTGCTCATTCATTCATGTGTCGCTGTCATTTTTACATTGATTTTTAAATCAGCCTCTATGAAAGTTTATAATTAATAGTGTGTAAAACACAACTGAAACTCATGTGTCTAGATTAATTGAAGAGGATACAAATTAATATGTTGTTTTCATTAATAAAAATGCTTATATGGAGACCCTATATTCAGTATAAAGGCCCCTCCATTCAGTGATAATCCCTGCAGTCAATATTTTATTTCAGATTCAGGCTATACTATGAAATGTTTCCAAAAATTTTTCAGGAGGAAATATTAAACTCATAAAGGCTTTCTTACTTAATTCCTAATAACATTACTCCACTGTTAATTTGATGGGAAAAGGACTGAGTAAAAGCTGAGTAAAGCCACTAAAGATGGTTTCAGTGGACCATATACTGACATAGTTTTGATATACTGTGATGGTTCACACAATGTAAAAAGTTGCATGGGTTTATTCAATTTCTCGCTGACATTAGAGGATGAGTCTCAGACACACTGTTAAAGCTGGAAAATACTTGCAAAAGAAGTCTCTGATTGAGACCTTTGGCATACTAGCACCTGGAAATTAAAGGTATGATTTTATACCAACTTAGTTATACCAGCACAATTTCATGAGTAGACTTATATGTCAGTTTAAACTTGACTCATGCTGGTTTAATTTATGTCAGTAAATATTGAAATACAACTCGATAAATCAATATAACCCATTTTAAACTGGTATAAAAGATTCCACACACAAAGTTGCACTGGTTTAATGAAATCACTATAAGTTAAGCCACTGCAGCTTCTGAATGTAGACTAGTTTTTCTTGTGATTGGATATGGTTTTACGCTTCATTCTTTGTCTCTGATTTTAGCCTTTGCACATGACACAAGCAATTTGGAGCAGAATAATAATATTGCAGCAGTACTGAAAAGAAAAATCAAGTTTACTTGATGATGTAAAGTATCCATCATCTAAAGGTTGCAGTCTTGTTTCTGTGGCCCTCCCTCTGTGTTTTGTAAGACCTAGATAATTCTGTATGTAACATGAAAAAAGGAAACTTTGTTAGAATAAACCCAGCAAGACTTAGGTTTCTTATGTCAGGCTCCAAAATATTCTCTACAGTTTTGAATTATATCTTAAGGCTATTATATCAGTGACTTGAGGGATCTTGTTTTTAAATAATGATATGTTATATTCTGAGTGAATGGATTTCGATTGAAAATCTGTCAAGGATAGCAGATTTGCTGCTGTGGGCATTGTTTGAGCACCTGAATGGCATGTTCTGATTGTTTATCCATTTAGGGGTTGATGAGTGGTGGATGCACAGGGCCAGATATTCAGGAGGTAGAACACCCCTTTCCAGAATTTAGATACAAACTGTGAACAACAGTTTCTATTAAGATGGTCAGGAAGGCCATGGAAGCAGAAGATATGTAAAAAGAAGGTGGGTGGTAGTTTACACAGTCAGGAAGTGTGTGCATGGTATAAAATGCACCATTTTGGTGAGTTACTCTACAACACTCAGTAGCTGTGTCTACACGTGCACGCTACTTCGAAGTAGCGGCACTAACTTCGAAATAGCGCCTGTTGTGGCTACACGCGTCGAGCGCTATTTCGAAGTTAACTTCAATGTTAGGCGGAGAGACGTCGAAGTCGCTAACCTCATGAGGGGATCGGAATAGCGCCCTACTTCGAGGTTCATCGTCGAAGTAGGGACCGTGTAGACGATCCGCGTCCCGCAACGTCGAAATTGGCGGGTCCTCCATGGCGGCCATCAGCTGGGGGGTTGAGAGATGCTCTCTCTCCAGCCCCTGCGGGGCTCTATGGTCACCGTAGGCAGCAGCCCTTAGCCCAGGGCTTCTGGCTGCTGCTGCAGCAGCTGGGGATCCATGCTGCAGGCACAGGGTCTGCAACCAGTTGTCGGCTCTGTGTATCTTGTGTTGTTTAGTGCAACTGTGTCTGGAAGGGGCCCTTTAAGGGAGCGGCTTGCTGTTGAGTCCACCCTGTGACCTTGTCTGCAGCTGTGCCTGGCACCCTTACTTCGATGTGTGCTACTTTGGCGTGTAGACGTACCCTCGCAGCGCCTATTTCGATGTGGTGCCACACAACATCGAAGTTGAACATTGACGTTGCCAGCCCTGGAGGACGTGTAGACGTTATTCATCGAAATAGCCTATTTCGATGTTGCTACATCGAAATAAGCTATTTCGATGTTGGCTTCACGTGTAGACGTAGCCAGTATGGGGTTGCGGCATTCTGATTTCAGCAGTGCCACTTTAAAGCCAAGGATTACATGTAACCAGGGCTGGAAAGGGTCTTGTATGGCATTAGGAGGCCATAAGGGCTGTTCAAGATTGTTTTTGTTGTAGCGCAGGTGTTAGAGTATTGGACATCTTCCTGCACTTGTGCCCACCAGAACAAGTGTGCTAGAGCACGCAAAGTCTTGAATTGTCTAAAATGATTTGCCCAGCAGGTGTCATGATATATGGACAGCACCTTACCTTGGAGGCATGCTGAGGATGTATAAGTAGCTGTTACCATGGCAGTCAATGACTCAGAATAATGATGTAAGGTAGGCATATTAGGTTACAAGTTAAAAATAATATGGAAGGGCTTCTGGACATGTGCAAAGAAAGTCAAGGGCTACAGGTCCATAACTGAAATTATGTCATTTTAATATACCAGATGGTATTTCTTCAGGGTTTAGCAGGTTCTGTATATTTCCCTCTCCATGAATAGCCTTTCTGTTCTTGTTGCAAAGGGTGTGTGTGAAAAGAATAGAACCCAATGTACTTTCCATTAATTCAGTGTCTTGTCAGATTGTAGGCAGTTATTGAGGCTTTGGCCCCTGGGAAGTCTGAAATAAACCTCCTGTAAAAGTTGACAATCTTGTACATTTTCAGATGTCTTAAATGGTCTGAGTTATTCCCAATTCCAAATTGCTAACACTTTCTGAGAATAGAACTGACAGATGAACTCCAAAAACTGACATGCATTTTTCCAGTTTTGCATGCAGCCTGTGCTGGTGAAACTGTGTCAGAACTTCAGTGGCACGATGGTTGGCTTTGGTTGATCACTGGAGCATGCAAAGTTATTGTCATGATATGCTACCACTAACTGGCTTATGATCTATTCAAATATATCTTTGACAAGGCTGGAAAGTGGTGGTGGCACTGGTGAGTTCAAGGGGCATTAACAAATATTCAGAGTGACCATAACTAATTCTAGAGTCTGTCTTCACTTATCCCCCATCCTGATTTGAAGTAGGCTATGGTTAATATCCAAATCATATTCAGTCTAAAAGTTCTGGGTTAACGCCAATGGTACCAGCTGCCTATTGTTATTTGCCTGAGTGTCTTGAAGTACATGCCATGTCAGAAAGGGTTTTTTTGTGTGTAAAAACAAAAACAGCAAAGTGTACTGGGGATACGGCAGGCAAGGTAGAGCATCAGATAGAACTTTTATCTAGGTTTTATTAAGTTATTCCCTTAACAGGGCTAGTTCTGGTTCAGATGTAGAATATATATGTCCAAATGGAACTTTGACTCCAAGCTGAAAGTAAGTGGCTCAATTATAAACACAATGCAGGGAGGAAATGAGGTAAACCCACAGGACTTTCCAGTATTTCCTAATCACCACTTCCAGTAGTATGGTCTCCTGTGTACCTGGGCCCAAACCATTCAGGATCCTTCTATTGTTTCTACCATAACTGGGTAAAATTAGGATGCACTGGAAGACTGAGGACCTGGGCTACAGAAAATTCTATAAAACTGTCCTTGCTACTGAGTAAACCAAGGCCGTCTGTATGGAAAAGTTCTGGTCAACCTTTGAGATCAACGCTTGTGAGATCCACATTTGAAGGAAATCTGTAGCTAAAAAATTCCTGGTTTTTTTCAGGTTTCTTCCTGGTGGTACACAGGCTTCGGACCAATACTGCGTATGTAGGTAGACTCTTCCCTGACATCAGCTAGCAGGGGTTTGACAGTACACGTGGATACCTCTGTCTTACTCCCTCACAACAGAAGCAGAAGCTTTTCCTTCTTCAGCACTTTCACTTGCTTGGGAATATTCAGACCCATTATGGGTCAGACTGCACAAGCTTGCTCAACACCAAGCCTGCCTGGGCCTGAGCTTTCTTTGAGTGTGGGAGGTAGGCAGGCCAATCTTATCATAGAATCATAGACCACTAGAACTGGAAGGGACCTCAAGAGGTCATCAAGTTTGGTCCCCTGCCTCGTTCCAGTTGCCATACATGCAGCCTGGTATCGATTCAGATGCAGAGTTCCATAAATAAACTGGCAGGAGGAAAGTTCACCTATGCCAACTTCTATTTTAGTTCTTTCTAAAAACCACTGGGAAACTTTTGGAAAAGTGTGGTATCCTAAAAGGCCAATTAGGCCAAATATGCCTTTAGCACAGCAGACACTCTAATAGTGAATTGTTGGTTCAGAAATACTGATTAATCTATAACTTCCACCTTCTGCAGTCCCAGAGTTCAAGAATATCTTTAAACTTACATAACTGAGAGAATTTATTGACCTGACTCAT